>NC_087513.1:91636178-91936178 GCF_963921805.1 Phalacrocorax carbo | reverse complement strand
CCTCTAAATCAAGGGAGTGGTCAACTCTACAGTCTGTCAGAGATCTAACCATGGATTAAAGTTCAGTGAGCTGCATGTGGATCTGCAGTTTAAACGTAGTATCTCTAAGGGTAGCACGCTGCCCCTGTCATTAGTGAGAAAATGCTGATGAAATCAGAGAGGCTTTCTAGCCTTACAAATGGCTGTAAACTTCTCTGACAAAGTCTGTGGGAGGAAGAAGTGTTAACATTTCTTATGAATTGCGGGGTGAGAAGAAACAATGAAATGCTTTCAGTCTCCACTTCGAGGCTCCCCAGTACAAGGGAGGGATGGAAAGAGTCCAGTGAAGGGCCACTAAGATGATTAAGGGACTGGAGGGATCTCATGTGAGAAACAGCTGAGAGCTTGGACTCTTCAGTCTGGAGAAGAGAAGACTCAAGGGAGGGATCTTACAATATATATAAGTATCTGAATGGGGGGTACAAAGATCTAGCTAGGCCTCCACCACCAAAGGCCACACCTTTCAGTGGTGCCCAGTGACAGGGCCAGAGGCAATGGGCACAAACTGAAACCACAGGTGGTTCCCTCTGAACATCAGGAAATGCTTTTTTTACTGTGAGGGTGACGGAGCACTAGAACAGGATATCCATATAGGTTATGCTTCTCCTTCCTTGGGGATATTGGAAAGCCATCTGGACATGATCCTGGGCAACCAGCTCTAGGTGGCCCTCCTTGAGCTGGGTTCTTGGACCAGATGACCACCAGAGGTGCTTTCCAATCTTAACCACTCTGTAATTCTGCTTTGGGAAAGGTCTTATAGGCCAGTCTCAAAGAGCAGCTGTGGTCATAAGTCAGTGGCCAGCCTTGTATCTCGTACTTAAAATGGCAGTAGGGAAGTACTGCTGCTGCCTATGTTGGCTTTGCCAGGAGGCATCTTCTCTTTCCCCACTCCATCTATACTTTCCATTCTTAACTGCTTTTTATTGTGGTTATTCAGGCTTTCTCCCTACTCTACTTCACTTGGAGCTGGTTGATCTAGCCTAAGGAGCTCAGTCCAAGGGGCGGGGGGTGGTAGAATGTGGTACCATGAATATACCTTCTTATTTTTATTTTCTTTTATGGTAGATCCTGCATAAGCAGAGCCAGAAAGGACAGTCTTATCATGTGGATGCTGAGGTACTGACCCATGATGTCCCCTACCATGATTATTTCTACACTGTGAACAGATACTGCATCAGCCGCACATCCAGTCACAAATGTCGATTACGGTGAGCCTGAGTGGTGCACAGTGGGAGGGCAGAAGCCAAGGCGTGCATGTTATGGGTTGATGAAGTGTGCCTATCAAAAGATCTGCCAACAGCATAGAGAAAAGTCAGTTTCTCTTGAAGCTGGGGATCTCCTCTGAAAAATGAGCTTGGTTTATCTCTTGTCACATGAATGCTGTATTTGGATCTCATTAATTCAGTGAGAAACGAACTCTTAAGCACCTCTCAAAGAGGTACAGAACTCATCTCCAAGACTGAACTGGGTTCTGACCAGCCTTGCTTTTTAGAGTGCCAGCTGTGTGAGTGGGATAAATTGAAGCTACCTGGGATGTTTTACTACAAAGTTTCTCAGATATCCTTGTTAAGTAAGGACCTGTGGAGGAGGATGGTTTTACAGGAAGGTGCAGGGAAGATGGAACATACCTACCTTTGCAGGGAGGGTACTTCAGCAAAATCAGTCTCCATTATTAAACCCTACCTAGATGGGGGTGTCTTAAAAGGCACTTCCCTTTCCCCTTTCATTTGTTGAAAATGCCTGAAGTGATCTAGTTCCATGTTCACCACACTCGTGTGACTTTCTGACTGTGTAATCCTTGATAGTTCTTGTGCTGTCTTTAGTAAGACCTTTTATCTCAAACTTCATCAATACCCAGGAAAGGTAAGCAAGCCTGGATTTTGTTCCGGCTTATCTCAGGCTATAAGAGTGCTGAAGACTCCATCTCTACTGGGAGGAGAAGGGAAGTTGTCCATGATGCAACTGTTCTGGATGATTCTCTTGGTGGTTTGTTTTTTTTTTTTTAGTGAGTCAGTCTTGCCTTTGAGGGCTATGTTTGTTTTATCTGAGACACATGGCAACCCTAGAGTAAGAGCAACCCTAGTTCTCAATATGGCACACAGAGAATGCCTGTATAGAACAGAAGGTGCATGGTAGTGTTACAGCTAGCTTTATTGTACTGTGTGTAAAATGGCTCAAAGACTTTATTTGAAAGATGCTGTTTTGTCAGACTAGAAACACAGTGAGCTTACATTGATTTGGATGATTATTTGCAAATGTTGAGAAAAGTGTATTCTAGGACAGTCAGTGTTCTTGACTTAAAATCACAGGCTATCCTTTTGTCCTTTATGAAGAGCTTTGGGATTCATTCAGTTATTAGAAGCAGCCCTCTGAAGGATTCTACTCCAATTCATTTCTATTCTGGAAGCATTATTGATTAGCTTGACCTGGGGAATGCAGGGCAGGAATCTCACTTCCCCTCTGTCATGCTCACAGAAAGATAGGTTTTAATTTCTGTCTCCTCAGGGTAGGATCTGAGCATTTGGTGGATGAGTGGTAGTAATGAATTTCACCTGCTGCCCATGTAATAAATCATGTGTACACATACAGACTAAAAAGCAGAACTTCATGGTCTGGAAGCCTAACGCCTATTTTAAATATATGTTAAAATGGGAAGACTTCAGAAGAGAGAAATTCTCTGCTAGTCTGAGTCTGAAGGAAAAATTTAAAATGTTTCCCATCATTTGGACACTTAATGTCCTGAAGCTGTAGCTAGATATGTTGTCTTTTGCTACTGTCTCCTGCCTTGCTTCAGTGTAAGCGCTGCCCAGGTGGAAAGCCAAGGCAGTTCCAGTGGATATTTCAGATTATGGACATAAGGTAGAGGCCTGCTTCTGGTAAGAGATTTCTGCTATCGCTGTGCTACCTAGAGAGCACTCTTTCACTATTGCATTCTGTTTATTAGGGTTTCTGCAGAAGTAAAGTATAAAAAACAGCCCTGGGGCCTTGTCAAGTCTGTAATCGAGAAGAATACCTGGGGAGGAATACAGGAAAACTTCAAACAACTTGGTGAGGCATTTTCCTCTTTGGTAGAGTAATAAGGCTACCTTTCCTATGTAGGTTCTCATGTATGACAAACTTGATTTCTCAAAGAATGGTTTGAAAAGAAGGCAACACCGAAGCAATCTCCAGGTCAGAAGTTCCTGTCGTCAATATATCTGCCAGTTCTAGGCAGTAGAAGAAGCCTGGTAGCTTAATGCTGACAAGGAGCTCTTGTACACCTTGTCAGTAATTGGTTTCTGAAGGAAACATGAGCAGCAGTAGGAAAGCTGTTAATTTCAACTGCACGCACCTATCTTTTAAGTATTTCCTTGATTGTGGGTATGAGAAGAGAAACACTTGGCAGGCTCCCTGGCTATGTCTGCTAACAGCCTGGCCGGCCACGCCTGCAGGCTCACAGTCTAACACAGCTCCTAGTCTCAGTCTAACAGTGTCTTGAAGTGCTCTTCCAACTGCTATCTAACATATCATTAAACAATCCTGCACAGGCTGAATGTACATCATATCCGAAAAGCATTCTAAGTGCCACCTAGCAAATAGGACAGGTAGTACAGGTCAAGGTGTAGTTTGTTAATTGCCTGTTTTAACTTCTAGTAAATGAACTTGCACTTGCCTCTCTTGCTGCCACCCTCCATATCTCACAATTTAAGTCTTCAGTGCTAGGCTTTCCAGTTTTTATTTTGAAAGTTCAATAACCTTGCTTTTCCCACTGCAGAATCAGATCTCCTAATGGAGGAATATGCAATTAATCAGTCCATAGAAGACTCTGGAAAATTAGTTGCCCTGAGACGAAGACGACGCACTTTACACCGGAGTCTGGCAGAATCACTTCCCAAACGCTCTTCCCAACACCCCTCTGGTGACATGGGAGTGGAGTCCCAGGGCAGCATAATAGGTAGGAACTTTTATATCAAGTGTTTTCCAAAAGGTGTGTTCAAGAAAGTTTAACTCTTGTAAGAGCATATATGTTACTCCCACTGTCTAGCTAATTGGTGTGATAGCAAATGCTTTATGTGTTCAAGCTTGTGTAAAAGAGACTTGGATGATGAGTATCTCATGAAACCAAACCTTAATCTAACTCTTTGGTTTTAAAACAAACAAAAAAACCAACCAGAGCCTAAAATGCTGCACTGGACCTGCATAGGATTGGAAATGAGATGGGATCAGAAAGAAATTTAACCTGGCTTGTGTAATGTTGCGGAAAATTGGCTTTATTTCTTCAAATAACTGCACACCCAAGTTGTGAGTTGATTAGACTTTGTCACTCACCTCTTGACCCTGTCACCTTGGTTTGGGGTTTTTTTATGTTAAGGAGTCAACTTCCTGTTGCTTCTGTAATTTCTGTGTCACTGAAGCAATTTTTTGCAGTTGCACTGCTCCTAGGCATGACAGACTTGGCCACTAGCATATACAGTATTAGCTACACCTTCAGTGATGAGGAACATCTGTGCGCTAATGTGTACCAGAGAATGGTGGATTTCATGATGCAAGCTGATATGTAGACACTGAAGTAGGAGCAAGTGCTCTTTCCTAAAGGGAGGAGACAACAATGAATGTAGCATTTAAGAGAGCGCTTGGATCACAGCATGTGTAATGGACTCTTATCTAACTGAGATTACTTCCTATAACTTAATTTTGCTACTGCTGCTCCACCTTTTCAGGTGAGTATGTCTGCCTCAGTATGCATTACAGCTTTTGTGTATGCTCCTTGTCCAGGGCAGTAGGTGTGAAGTATGTTCTAGGAGATCAGGGAAATTCTATTTAAAGATCATCCTGCCCACAGTGGTAGGTGACTGCCGCTCAGTTTGGAGAGGACGTGGCACAATTCTCCCTCACTAGTGTCTGGTTCCTGTTGTCTGATGACTAGCAGATGGCCTTTTGAAAGGCTGTCATCAGGCCAATATATAAATGAAGCTGGTAAGGATGGAACAAGTTAAAGGAGCACTTGATTTGACACCAGTTGTCAGGAGGACTAATGTGGCCAGGATAACAAGCAGAAGAGAGCCTCTTTGCAGGCTGTCTCCACTAGTGTGTGACTGGCAGCCCATGTGCTGAATGTGTGTTAGTGTGTTAGTAATGGATGGACTGTAGCCTTCTCTGGCTATCTAGGTTTAATGTGAACATGCCCCAGAGCTGTGTTCTCTGCAGCACACTAGGGTAGGGGCAATCTTCCTCCTGATGGAAGAGCCTGACTGTCCAGCTGACTTGTCTGAGAGGACTGCAGGAATGCCTTGGTGAATGTTGAAGATTATCTTGTGCACCCACATGATCTGTTATTTCTTTCCATCAGAAGCTGTTGAGCTATTCTGTGTGAAATGTTGGGGCACTGAGATGTATCTGCAGGCATCATTTAGGAATGTCCTTCAGTACTTTTTAACCTTCTTCTCTTCCATGCCCTATAGGAAGGAAAAGAGATGCTGTAAGTAGGACCACCACCATCATTGTAGTAATGAGTGTCTTGTAAGTACTCGCATTAAAATGTGGCTTGACTCAAGCTCATCTTGGTCTTTACCTGTATTTGCCTGTTCCTCACTTGCATGTCAACATTGCATGTAGTGTGATAGATCCTAACCTAATTTAAATGTATGTATAGGAGGGGAATGGATTGACTTAGTGATGCATGGAATGAAAATGCTGGCTTGCCAAACTAGTCTACCTTGCAGGTTTATGTATGTCGGATCCTATAAAAGCATCCCTAGAATTTACTCATTCCTAGCTTTAAAAAGTTCCAAGACGAGACACTGTTGTCGTTCCTACAGGTTGCTATTACACAGCTTAAAGCTAGCTGCTAAGAATTGTTTGGATAGATCTTTATTTTCAGTATACCACTGCCCCATGCCCTTCTTTCTCCCTGATGGATTCTCTTTTCATAGCTGTTTGTCGCCCAGATCTTGTTTCTGTAGCATTACAGATGAAACTGTTACAGGACTTGATTTTTGTTCTGTTCTCTCTACAGTTTGCTGTTCTTGGTCTTGCTGAATATGATACTGTTTCTCAAGCTGTCAAAGATAGAGCATGCAGCTCAGTCCCTCTATCATGTGCGGCTTCAGGAAGAAAGCTCTTTGAAGTAAGTTGAATTCACAGTCTTTGCTTTCTTTCTTCCTTAGCTTATGTCAAAATCTGACAATGAAACTTGGTGGTAAGTTTTCCAAAGCTGCTGGGGCTTGTTGTGCTTCTGTGGTCTATGCACATATCCAGGACATGCCTGACTGCATCTTGCCGTAATAAATTTCTCCTTTGCAAGCTGTTTTTTGGGGGAGTGTTAACCTTAGCTTGCATTTATCACCCTGCTGTGACTCATCTTCTGTGAATATCATAGTGCTGATCACAGAACCGAAGTGTTCACTCCATCCTGTGTGAACCAGAATGGTATCAAATGTAACATGAAAGATTCATTTAGCTTCTTGGCCTCTTCTGTGAGTCCCCTGCTAAATCCCTCTCCCTCTCAAACTTCCATATTAGGTGCCTTTTGTATTCAGACACATGGAAGAGGCTCAGATATTGCTCTCTGTCTTGACTGTGGTATCAGCAAACAAGTTAAAAACCATAACCTGATCTTGAGTATGAAAGTGGTGTGGTGACCTCCCATAGTGATCATCTCGGAACTGATTAGAGTAACTTTCTTGATAAGAAAGATCTTGCCCTCCGAGAACTTACATCGTATGCATAATGCGAGCACATTTGTTCTTGGTGGCTGTTGTCCACAAAGGTCCGAGGCAGTATCTTTAAGGCAACAGAGATTGAAATTCAACTGCAGGCAGCTTTTTATGGGGCTTCTGGAAAAGGATGCTTTTAGCAATGGCAGAGCAATGGTGGCAGAGCAGTTGCTTTCAGAAAGGCATGGAGGTGCTTGCTTCATGTTTCTGATGTAATCTCAATCTCTTTCAGCATATCCCCAGAAATGGTATCAAAAGAGGAGATCCCTCAATATGATAAGGACCAGGTTAAACATGTGAAGGGAGTTTTAAGAGACTCAATTGAAATGCTTGAGCAGGTAGGTCTGCCAGTCTTTCCTGGTGATACTCTTTGTTTCTCAACTCAGTTTTTTCCCTTCTGCCATCACAGCTTGTGTTTGGTTTCTTCTGGTGCTAACTAAACTTTTCGTGACGCCTTTACTTGTTTTGTCCTAGGCTTGAATTTGGCACAAAGGCAATGCTTGCATTTCTGATGGTTTTGTTGGTTTGGTTTTTTTCTTTCCCCTTTTGGACTAAGGTTAAACGTTTGTTTCAATTTTTCTTAAACCTGTCAAGTACTTTTACTGATGAGATGCATTGATGCAGTTCTGAATCATGACAGAGCAAACATGGGAGTAATTCAAAACAGAACCTCTTTTCGAAGAAGACTTAAAACATAACGTTAAGTATTTGACCACCTCATGAGGCTTCTTCATTCAGGTTTGTCCTGGCTTTTTCTCACCACTACTCTTCTAGATATTGGCGAGAGCTTCATATAGCCTTGGGGTCAGTGAACCACCTAATCTCCAGTGAAAAATAAGTTCTACAGACCATATGTTTCTGAGAGGCTCCATAGCTATGAAGTTAATCTTCCTTCTGGAATTTACAATTCCAGGCTCTTGCATACTATAAACACTATATAAAAAATGAGGTGGTTAAATACTGTTGTGTCTCTGATCCTGAAGTCCAGGACTGGTAAAACCCTAGGCTGAAATTTCAGTTCAGTAAGTGAAGGATAGTAAAGTCATACTTTGGGGTTTTTTCAACTTATAACCTATGAATGTTCTGATTTTTAAGGTCTTTTAATAAATTCTAAAATGTGACAGAAGAAATTATTAGACTCGGAAAGCTGTGGGGGAGTTCACATGTACCTCTATCCATCACCAGTTTGCTCTGTGTTCTCCCACACACTAAAGAAGTGTAGAAAAAGAAGCCATTTTTGATACTCCTTGTTCAGAGGTGTCTCTGCACACAAAATTGCTATTAATCTATTAAGCATTTTGGTCACAGCTTGAAAAAGCTTCTGAGTGATAGAAATTTCACTGTAGAAATGCATTTCCTGGTTTCTATGACCTTTTCAATTTCTCTGCTTGCTATCCAAAAAATTCCTAATTCTGAAGTGTTAAACTGCATTTTGAACAAACAGTGCTTAAAAAAAGAAACCAAACTAAGAATTCAACCACCTTTTTCATCCCAAATAACAGTTTTGTTTGGAAGTCATTGTAGTGCCTGTTACCTTGTGTTTTCTGAGGGTTGTCAGTAATTTAAACACATTTTGTGCACCAAAATGGCACTGGGAGGGCTAGGTATTAGAAGAAAATTCATGCTTTGCTGCCATGTTGCTTAGAGTATTTGCTATGAACATGTGGCTAAAAATGAGTGGGGTGGCTTATCTTCTGCACTGTTGTCTGGTGGAGTGGCAAGACCTTATCATACTGGACTGTTACTAATTATAAACTCTACAGAGTATAGTTGTTAGTGCACAGTAAAGCAACTCTTCATAGAGAGAAGGAAAGTGCATGAAATCCTTAAAACAAAAGGAGGAGGGAGACATTGTTTTCCTGATATCATTCACCCATGCAGGAGACTAACTTCAGTAACTGGGGGGTGGGGTGTGATGGTTGTATCTTTGCAGCTGAAGATCTCCCTTTCCATGCTCCAAAGAAGCTTTGACCACTTGAACAGGACACAGAGCAGCAAGACTGAGAGTTAATACCTACATCAGCTTTCCGTTCAAGATGTCGGAAGAAAAGATGTGTGTGTGTGAGGACTTGTGGGGTAGGAATTGTAACCGTCACCTTTGGACTCTTTACTACTATTTGGCTTTAAAGCTGCATGGAATAAAGGTTGCGTTCTACATTCCCATAACCTGGCGATATGTGTCTCCTGCCAGCCCTGTATCCTGTGAGTGAGCGAGGGCAGTTGTACTGCCTGTTAATGGATCTGCAGATTTCAGAGGAGGGGAGAGCACCCTCAGCAGAGAGCTGGGCTTGTCTTTAATGAAATCACAGGTTCTGTTATGTCAGTGAAGAGTGTATTGGAGAAAAAGAACAGGTAGTGATTTCACAGCCCCAGGATCCTTAAAGCTTTTTTTTTTTTAGCCACAAGGACCTTGTAAAAATATGTCACCATCTTTTAAGGATTAATATTTTTGAGATTAATTAACTAAACAGGAAAATGCTTGATACATCTTTGCTATATCTCTTGCATACTGTGAGCTTTGGCAGACTGCCTTTTGCCATATGTTTCTAGCTCTAACGGAGAAATTTCGGCCCTCGGTATTTTCCCTCCATCATGGGCTGCTCTTCAGTTCTGTAGCATGGTGTGCCCACTGATGATGAAACACTTTTTTTTTTCCTTCTGGCTTCAAGCTTCTTCTAAGCAGGCTGGGAGAGAAGGAAGATGAAAATAAAAATTGGCAGCAAGGAAAAGGGCAACATCCCTACAGGTTCAGACTGTGGTTGTGGGGTAGTGCTGGCTGGTTGTGCAAGCTTGGTCTGGCTTGCAGTGGTGCAAACAGCTGAGTGCCTCTGTCAGCAGCCTAGGGTAGGTTTGGGGGTGCATATGTGGGTGCTTGAGACCCTTAATACAGGGTCCTGGGTGAACCCCTCCAGGAGGTAGGTTTAAACATGTGCTGTGGTTGTTCTGCAGAATGGGAAACTTACCCTGCCGTATGTGGGAAGCTGCTACGCCCCCGGGGAGCAGCAAAGCCGACCACAGCCTTATGTCGCCCGGCTGTGGGAGCTGGTGGCGGCGGGACCGCGCTGTGCCCTTCCCACTGCCACCTGTTGCGCTGGTCCTTTAAGCCAGGTGCCGGCGCGTCACGGCCAGCCCCGCCCCTCCCCGGCAGGCATTGGGCCGTTCTGCCGTCAGGTGGATGGGCCCGGGGCGGGGGGTCCCTCATTCCCCCCACCCGCACACCTCCGCGCTCGGGCTACGCCCGGGCGCGGGTGGCCAATGGCGGCCGGCCTTCGCCGGGGGGGGCGGGGCCACCGGGGAGGAGGTGGCGGCGGGCGGGAGGCGGCGGCGGCGCTGCCGGGGGAGCCGCGTCCCGGGCCCGGCGGCGGCGGCGGCTGAGGGGGGACGCGGGGAGGGGCGGCGATGGAGGAGCCTCTCTGCTGCTGCGAGTACGTGGACCGGAGGGGCCAGAGGAACCACCTGGCGGCGTGCTGCTGCGACTGCGAGGACCTGGACGAGGGCTGCGAGAGGTAACGGCTCCGCGACCCCAGACCCGCCGGGTCCCACCCCGCCTCCCCCGGCGCCCCTGGCGAAGGGGTCCGGCTCCGAGGCACACAAACAGGCACCCTCCGCCCTGCCAGCGGTGTCCCCCCGCCTCGTGGGGAGTCCCGTGTGCAGCCGGTCCCCCACATCCTGAGGGGGCTGCTGCCCTGAGGGAAACTCGACCGGAGGGAGGGAAGGGGGAGGCGGGCGGGGGGCGCCCGGGACGGGCTGTGGGAGCGGGAGGAGGCAAGGGAAGGGCCGCGGGTGCGTGGCTGCACCTCTGCTAGCCAGTGTCTCTGTTTTCCTTCCCCTGACAGGTGGCTGACGTGCAAATCCCTGCCCCCGGGGGCTCTGGAAAGAATCGCCGACACCGTGGCGGACCGGGTGCGGGTCCCCTGGTTCGCAGGGGCCGTGAAGATCAACATCAGCCTCGTGCCGCCTCTTATTCTGCTGCCCGTCTTCCTCCACATTGCCGCTCTGCACTTCCTGCTGGGGCTGGTCATCTTGACATCCCTGCCCGTGGTGGTGCTGTGGTATTACTACCTCACCCACAGAAGGAAGGAACGGACCCTCTTCTTCTTGAGCCTGGGGCTCTTCTCCTTGGGCTACATGTACTATGTGTTTCTCCAGGAGGTGGTTCCCCGAGGCCATGTCAGGTATTCCCAAGTGGTTACTCTCACGTGCGGGTTAGTTCTTATGCTTGTGGCCCTGTCTCGAGCCAAGAAAGACCCTGGCTACCTTCCTATCCCAGCAAGCAACAAGAAGTTATCACAGCAGGGTTTGCCCAACAACAGTGTTAGAGGGAGCTCCAACGGGCTCCATGGCGTCACCACATTGGGAGCTGCCAGCGGCCGTGCTGCGAATGGCGAGGCTAAAGGCTATTTCAGGATGTCAGCTGAGGAGCCAGAAGGTGTGAAAAAGGACTGGTGTGCTAAATGCCAGCTGGTCAGACCAGCCCGAGCAGGGCATTGCCGGCTTTGTGGCAGGTGTGTAAGGAGGCTGGACCACCACTGTGTCTGGTAGGTTTTGCACTGCTGAGGCTACGTGTGTGTTCTCCCTCTCTCCTCCTCTTCCTCCTGCCCTCTTTGGAAGTTAGCGTCTTTTTTTACAGTCCCTGTCAAATGAGGTTGCTTTTGTTACGTGCAAGACCTGGTGACATTCTTCAAAACAGTAAATTTGTATTAACCATTTCAAAGAACAATTTAAACAACCTGGTTTTTGTAAGTGGGTTGACCTGATAGCCGTTAACTTCTACAGCATACTTCTGCATTGCTTTTGGTTCTCTACTGTTTTTTGTCTGGGGATGGGTTTTGGTTGTGTGGGTTTTTTTTGTTGTTGTTGGCTGGTTTGGGGGGGGTGGGTTTGTTTGTTTTAAGACTTGGTCTATGGAGCACTAGCAATTCTGCAGTTGACTTGCATTAGTGCTCTCCTGGGGCAAGGGAACCCAAAGCTGCATGTGTGCATGCAGTACTGGAAGCAAGGAGCAGTAGGGTATAGATGTGTCTCAGTGAAGGATACCATACTTGCTCTAAGTTTGAGGCAAACAGTCTACTACTGTTACCCTACTGGTCTGACTTGTGCCTATAACCTTTCTATAAAAACCTATAAAGCTGCTTTGAATGTGTTTCAAAGGTCTTAGCCTGTATTTTATAGAAGCACCTTGGAAATCAGGCTCTGACAGCTGGGGGAGGGAGGAGGAAAGAGAAGCCAGTTTCTTTTCTTTTTAAGCAAAGTAATGTCTTCTTTCCTTTTGGAGGATTAACAGCTGTGTAGGAGAGCAGAACCACCAAGCATTCATCCTTGCACTCTCCTCCTTCATGCTCACCTCTGTGTATGGGATTACGTTGACCCTGCACACCGTCTGTAGGGGCCGAACTCCATTTGTGGCATTGTTCTACTGCCCTGGGGCCTATTCTGACTACAGGTGAGATGTCTGTCTGGGAGAGAGCTGGGGTGGGAATGGGCTTGGTTGGGCTGGCAGCTTAGATCCTGTTCCTGGTTCTGTGCTCTAGGCCAGCGCTGTTGGCTGTCAAACCTGACCAAAAAGTGCTCCCTAAAAAGCCCTGGAAAGCAGGGATGCGTTGCTGCTTTTGCCAAAGTGGGGAGCCTGAGACTTGGAGCTCACCATTCATTGGGAAAAAGTTGTTGGAGGAGCTGGGTTTTGAAGTCTTTATTTATTGTGTCCCATATAGATACTCTAACATATGTTTGCCCCCAGATGCAGGAAACAGTCTGATGGCCTGGAATCTGTGTGCGCGCTCTCTCTCATCCCTCATTGTTTTTCTAGGGACTGACCCTCAAGGTTACCCACTTAGAGCAGACAGCATTAATGTACCTTGTCTGGTGGGGAGGGTGGTGAGAAGTGTTGGACACAAGTTCAGAGACTGGCGCTACCACTGATGGGCAGAGTACACTAACACAACTGACTCTACCTTCTTCTGTGCTCCATTTCATGATCTTTCAGGTGTGAGCATCATTGTGTCCTTAAACGAGGAACCAAATACCAACAGTAAGAGTACAGAGCTAGGTAGTGCAACAGCAATGTACAAGAGTAGCTGTGGTAGCGCTAAAAGCTTTCATTAAGTAAGCCCTGAAGCTTTAATTTTGAGAAAGCCTTTAAGGATTATCTGATGAAAGCAGCAAAGTGAGATCACTGTGACAGATGTAGACAGGGATTTGAAAGGATAGTGATTACCAGGGAAAGTCACTCTAAAGCAGCTGCTCCAAAACTAAATGGCTTCCTTCCCATCTTTTTCCCTGCTGGCAGCTCTGCTCTGTCGTTCACCTGTGTGTGGTACTGTGCCATTGTAACAGCTGGCATGGGATACATCCTCCTTATCCAGCTGTTGAACATCAGCTACAACGTGACCGAGAGGGAAGCTCGGCTGGCTCTGCGGGACAACACTGGGCGCAGGCTCCTGGGTGGGTTAGTAATAGACACCGGCCAGTATAACAGGGGTTTCCTATGCAACTGGGGCCATTTCTTGAGCCTGGGGTCTTCTCCTCCACAGCGTTCTGCTGAAGACATCGTGTGATGCCCCTCTTTCTGGAGATGATGTTGACTGACTTTCTTTAGCAGGGGAATGACCCCTTCCGCTAGGACTCCCTCCTTCCACACCCTTCCGTTATGGTCGGTGTACGGGCTGCCTATCCTGTCACTGACAACATCAGAGGCTTTCCCAGGCAGAATGGTTCTTTGTGTGCTGTCAGCCAGCAATAGGATGCAGAAAGCAGTAAGCCATATGCAAAAAGCTGGAGAGAAGGAGCCTGCTGCCTTTTTCCACTGTGGGAAACTTTGTGCAGCTCAGCTCAGCAGGAAGAAGAGCACAAGATTTTGGGAACTTGAGCTTCTGTTAGGTGTGAACCCTGGCATCAAGAGGAAACCACTGCTGGACTTCAGAGTGTGCACTGGTTCATTCAAAGGTTAAGGAATCCCTGGCTCATACCTACGTGCGACATTTCAGAGATGTCAGGAGGGTGAACTTTTAGTACGGATAACAGATGGACCGCTGCAGAAGCCAGGCTCTTTGGCTGAAGGAGACTGTCTAGGCCGTCACTGAGCAGCTTGCTCCTCTCTGGTGCATTTATCCCCCCACCCCCCCGATCTTCTATTCCATCCAGCTGTATACATGCTTGTATTAAGTGCCTCTGTGAACAACATTCCTGTAGGGCTTTTTAAGATCCCTTCACCTCTTGGCCCCTAAAGTTGTTATTCCATCCCCGTCTGTCTGGGTGAGAAGACACTGTCATCTTCAATGTTGTTCTTTCTGCAAGCTGGGTCTATGTTGGTTTGAAGGCTTGGCTTATCTCCCTCAACATGTTTCTGCTCTCATGACAGATTGTGACACTGAGGCAGCAGGTAAACATACCAAGTAAGGAGGAGATGTTTTGAAGCAATGTGTAACAGCGAACTCTGAGGGGGAAACAAGAATGGTCTCCAGTGCTACTGTAGTTTTATGGAGCTACCTCTCTCCCTCCCTCTATGGGAGAAGGGAGTCTGTGGGAGAGTAGATAATTCTGCTAACAGCATTTTTGGTAGGTAGCATCTTCATTGGTTGTGTTGCTAATAACTCGGTGATCTGGTTTCCTCTCAACCCAATCACTGTGGAGCTGCCTGACTGTAGATCTGTTTTCTCAAGCCAGGAAGCCAAGGAACAGTTTGGTCTCTGTGTACATAGGGAGAGGATGTGTTGGAACTGACTGTTTTTTGGGGTAGATGACCTGCACTGGCAGGTGAATGAATGCGTTAGAGGTGCTCTGCAAGAAGGCAGCTTGTTCCTCATCAGCCTGCAACTGTATCATTGCCTCCCCTTGAGCTTCAGCTGAAATCACAAGGTTTTGGTGGTGATGGTTTCTGCGGTTTGCGGGTGGGGGTTTTTTGTTGCTTTTTGTTTTAAACCCTATGTGCATGTGGTGCAAGAGTTATGGGTTCGGCCTAAGATGCAGAAGCAGAGGGAAGAGCCTTGTCCTAGCTATTGATGCGTGTGCAGCATGCATAGGTCATGCCTACCCCTGACTCCACCTGTGTGGCAGGCAGCTAGGGGATGTTGCCTGAGTGATGCAGATTCACTGTGTGCTGCTGTGCATTATCTCTGAAGAATGGACGGATGGCGTGTGGTGCCAGAAGGTAGCAGGGTTGGGGTTGTCCTTTGAGATCCCTGCCGTATTTGGTGTGTGTGCTCCTGATTACATGTCCCAGTTTAAGGTGAAGACCATGGACTGTTTGGTTTCCTCAAGTGGCACTTTCTAAAACCAGCAGATAACTGAGGAGCAGTTGCACTTGCAACGTGGGTGTGCAAAAAGTTACTGACTTACTGAGTGTCCCTTATTTCCTCTTACCCCTTTTCATCCAGTGAGCAATCCTTTATAAGGAGGTAAAGGGGACACCTCTCCTGCTTTCTGTCTGTAACTGAAGATACTGAGAGGTTTCTGACCACTTTCCTGGCCCTAATAGGAAGTAAAAGGCACCCAGCTGGACTGTGCTAACTGTTCCTCTATGACCTTCTGACTGTTTGGAGCTCGAAGCCTGACCCTAGGAGTTTAAATTCACACAAAGACCTCACCTCCACATGAGTTGCCTGTAAACGTTTCCATTGCACACGTGCATTTTGTGGTGCCTGCTGAGATGAACTGGAGCTTGGCAACCCTGGAGACAAGGGTGCTGTGGGCTAGCAGGTTTGTGATCTCCTCAGGTCTCGTCCTGCTGGCGCTTGGGGAGATTAAGGCAGAATGACCTCCTGGGCTTAGACAAACCCCTGCAGCAGAGGTAGCCAACCTCTCTGTCCCCGAGTTACATGTGCAGAAATCAATCATGCACTCATGAGCTGAACGAGCTCTGGCATCGTTTACAGGTTTGAGATAAGCGGTTTATCGGAGTCCTGATACACCTGGTTGGGAGAAACCAGAGCAGATCACAGATCATTTCCCTGGTAGCACCTGACCCTGTTGTGCTCACTTTCTCCCACAGGCAGAGACTGGTAGCTACTTTGCAGCCTGTCTGTCAGTGTAGCCTTGTCCCATGTCTCGTAGTGAGCTCTGGTGTGGGAGATTTCATCTGAACCATTTACACGGAGACCCAGATCCTCTCAGTGGTGTTCTCCCAGGCAGCGTGGACTTTGGAGTACAGATTAGGAACAAAGGGCTGTGGACTAATGTAATCATTCTGTAACTTGGTCGAGCCCACTCCAATATAGTAAAGTGCTAAAGTAAATTTTATTTTTGCCCACAGTCCAGAGGGAACTGGAGCCACTGAGGACACTAAAAGGGTTGCAAGGCTGTGGGTTTTTTTTAGAAGAACGCAGTGCTGATTCCCCAGTGAACAGGAAGTTCAGTGGCTGTAATCTGCGTAGCAGTGGTGACTTTTTCTTTAAGGGCATGGCTTTTCTTTACCATCCTGACCTCTTCCTGAGAGGATTTACCTTCTGAATGCCTTGGGAGATGGGAAGCATAAAGTAACAGGATATCTAAAAGGTATCTAAATGAGTGGAAGAGTTGCAAGCTTCAGATGCATACTTTGGAGCTCTCCTTTTAATAGCCCTGACAATCAACAAGAAGCCCTTGAGGAGTAATGTTCCCTTTTGCACTTTGCAAGGGCAGACTGTTGTGATCTCTTGTGCACTAAAGGACAGTTTCTTTTCTGAGAATTTTCTTGCTGTTTTCTTGCTGAGCTTATCGGCCGTGCTGGTAGAAGATGTTAAAACCTAGACATAGTCAGTCCTTAGGCTCACTCTGTTTAGTAGCTGCCTAGATCTATGCTCCCTGGGTGTTGGGGCAGTGGGAGCAGGCTGCATTTGACAGGTGACTTGTGGGTTGTTGTGTGCATGGCTTTGAGGCAAGGACCAGTGTCTCACCTGTAAAACCGCATGCACGTACTTGGCACTGCAGAAAACAGTACCCTGCTGGCCCTTGAAAAGTTTTCCCTGTGTAAGAAGAGATAACCCAGAGCTGGTCAGAAGCAGGGAAGGATTTTGGTAATAGCTAGCCTTGATGTTTCTCTGCCCAGACTTGAAAATTAGTTTATGCTGCTTTAACCGTGACCTTTTAGGAGGCATTTGTTGTTTCACAAATAGTGTGGACTTCTGCAGACCAAGGCGACTCTTAAGGGGCCAGGGTTCTGCTGTTGTAGTGTTAAACCCTCCATGACCAAATGCCAGCACCCTACTGTTTGGCGACTGTGCTGTTAGATACACCCTGTAAATGGTGGCTTGGCACTCTTTAACTCTTCTTACATCGTGCTTTTTTGTAGGCAAGTCACAGGTCCCCACATCAACTGTTTCTCCATTTAACTTGTCCTCAAATGACAAAAGTCACTGGTGAGCCTGAGTTGGAGCTGCTTGTGACTCCTAATCGTGTTTCAGCCTTCATGCTATGATGGTGCTTTCTTTTCTTCAAAGTAGGTTGCTTTCAAGTGTCTTAATGAAACCATTTGCTGTAAAATTTCTTCTGAAGATAAAATGGATACTGCCTCACTGCCTAATGTCTTAGTAATGCTTGGTTTTTTCCTCCTATATGAATGTATATTGCCTCATTAGGGCAGGAAGCGTGTGTGATTATGGATGTGTTTTCCTGTATTGCTTTCAGTGAAGAACTCTACAGTTTCCTAGGATTTCCTGCCGCTATTGGGATGTTTGTACAGTGAAAAATCTTTCTGCAGACAGGTGAGGCGCTTTCTGAAATGCAGGAATTCAGCCTCCCAAGATCCTTCTTTATGGAAGTCCTCTAATGATTATGTGAAGAACGACAGGCTCTAGAAAAACTGTCCACCTTGGAGAGTGGGGTGTTTGGAGTTTTTGGGGTGTTTTGGTTTTTGTTTTGGTTTTGGGTCATGTCGCCTCTTCTTCCCCCCCTCCCCCCCACCTCTGAACTTTAGGAAGAAACTTTGTGAAACATATTTGTGAGCTTTTTTGGAAGGACTGGTGTGTGTGTGTTTGTGTCCGTTCTGCATTGTATTCAGTGTTTCCAAATGGATGCGATTATGACTCAAAATAAATTATTAGAAATTATCTGTGGAGTGGCCTGTTGATTTATGCCAACACACTCAGCCTGGTCTAGTGACCAAAAGCTGCTGTCATCTCTTGGCTGTTTAGCTGTGAGCTGGACTTGGGAATAAGGGACCAACAGGTTGTGGAGAAGCTAGGAAACAGGTAAACAAGTGTTCTTCCAGTTCTGTGAAAGTTGACCTTTGGGTTTGTTGGTGTTGGGGTGAAACAGACTTGCTTTGCAGTTCTCACTGCCCTGGAAACTAAGGATATTCCCCCATGGTGGGGATTTGAACTGGGATCTTGCATCCCAAGAACAGTCCATTGTCAGATACTGAGTGTGTGTATCTGGTCGAGTTCCCAGCCTTTTTACCCAGTGTCTTGCTTTCCTTCCTATGCCTACCCACACAATACATCCAGAACGCCAAAAAGGAGCAATCTTTTCCTTTTAAACCCTCTTCTAAGCCATGTTTGGAAATGACGTGGATATTATTTGTACAGATAGTGGGAAGACATGTAGCCTTTGATCCTGTTGGTATCTTGGGACATCTGCTGAAAGGCAAGATGACTTTTAATGAGTAGAATCACAGGTGCCTTTGATTGTTCCTAGAGCTCTGCGTTGATTTGCCTGAGTGGCACTTCTGTCTGCTGTTCAGCTATTTCTCTTTGAAGATTACCTTGCACTTCCTGACAATAAGGACCTTGCTCTAGCAGTGAACCAGGTTTGTAGGTAGGTGAGAGTGGTATGTGCAGGAGGGTGTTGGGCTTCTGACACCCCAGTAGCCACCAGTTTCATTAACTCTAGTGCTGATAACAGGACACATGAGACCGCCATCTCTCCCTAGCTTTTATTGTTTTCCCCCTTTGTGGCTTGCCATGTTGTCCCCACACAGCAGGATCATGTCTGGAATGGCAGCTCATGTAAGGCCAAGGTGTGCTACTGTGGCTGGTGTCCATAACACATAACAGGTCTGCAAAGATGTGAGCTGTGGATCAAACTGCAGTAGTTCGTAGACCATTCCCAGGCTAACTACGGTCCCCAGCTACAATCTTGTTTGCCTGGGGGGAGCAGAGGAAATTGTTCAATACTTCAGGCATTGTGTCAAATCCGGTTTGAGCTGGGCCTAGGAGACTCTGAAGAGGCAGATTTGCTAAGAAGGTGTTTCTGTAGTCAAGGTTTTTGGGGAAGTGTGTAAGAACTCTGGAGGGCAGGTGTCAGCTGGGAATGGGGTTGGGGAGATGGGGATTTTGTGATCATTTCAGGGTTCTGCGTTTGCTGTTGTACCCAAATGAAAATACTCACCCCCTCCCAGTGCAGGAGAAAGAAAGTCTGGCTCTGCAGCCACCGCCCTCCCTTGCTAACAAGAGCAAGGAGCTGACAGGCAGGAGTGTGCCTGAGCTGTGAGAGTGTGGGCTGATGACCAGCATTAAGGCACTGACATCTGTATTTAACCAAGCACTGGAGCAGGAGGGATGCCCTGGCACAGTTGCAGGCTGAAGCTGTTTCCTCAGTCTTGACAAGTTCTCATGTGGGTCACCCTCCTGCTGGGAACTGTTTGCTGGAGCTTTAATTTGCAAAACGCTAACATCACGCCAGGGATTTTAGGGGTGTCCTGTGCAGTCTCTCAACAGCATCATCAGACACAGCCTTGCTTCTGTCAAGGAAGTATGAGTTGTTTCAGCCAGGTGTGGATCGAATGGGGAAGTGGAGGAGCCCCTCCAACTCGCCTTTGATTCTGACCAGGTTCAGTATGAATGTGCTTGATCCCTGAATATCATCCCTTTCCCTTAGCTGGATCCAGCTGAGGCTTCAGCTGTGTGCTAGCATGGAATTAGTAGTGGGCAAGGGCAAAGGGGTGTCAGAGTACAGCTCCTCCTGGATCATCTTCTTGGCTTCTTACTGTCCAGCAGAAGAGCATCTTAATAGGAAAACCTTTGTCAAAGCTGCTGAGATTAGAAGACAACTCTAGAAGTAAGAGTATCAGAGACAAAGGCCAGCTTTCAAGAGTGGTGACTACTTCAAGTTTTGGGGGGGAAGTTGTGCTCCACCTAAACAGCATTATTTTCATGGATGGTGAGTGGGCACCGTGGACCTCACAAAATGTGCAAGTGTGGCATTGCTGTGAGAAGAATCTGCAGATCAGTAAACCGGATGCACCTGAGTAGCCAGTGGTTTGGGGCACCCTTTTAGTGTGTGTGAGATGTAGATTCAGCCCCTGCTCAGCATGTTGCTAGGGTCAAGACCAGGCTGCGTATGGGCTCATTCACTCTACTGCTCCATACTCCTGCTATTCCCCTTAACAGCTGTGGCGTGTCCCACCTCCAGGGGCCTGTAATGGTACCTTCCCTCTAGCTGAAAAAGCCCTTGTGTCCTCGCCCTTCATTCTCTGGCTCACTATCCTCCTTATGCCGTGAATCCTGATGGAGAGTGGGCCAGAGACTTTCCCTGCTGCATTCGTTGCCAAGCCCCGGAAGGAAGAAGTCAGTGTAGGTAAAGGCCACCAGTAACTTGGGAGTGTAAGGGCTGGTTCAGTGTTCCAGGAGCTTGTTAGGCACTACATGGGAGAGGGTGGACTAAGAGAAGGCACATTGCTGCTGTTGTGCTGCCACAGCTTGCTGCTGTTAGCACCAAGCATGGCTGCTTGCTGCACTGGGGCATTAGTTTGGTAGCTCAGCCCTCAGCTCTGCTCCTCCCTGCCTCTTTGGCTCAGTCCTCTGCAAAAGATGCTACCCTTCTGCAGTGCCTGTTCTTCCCCGCATGATGAGTTATTCAGCCCTCTCTCAGCTTGTTGCTTCCTCTCACAATCTGCCTTTAATGCAGCCAGATGGTCTGTACTCGCCCACACTCCTTGCAGGCACCTTCAGCTCCCTGTGCTTGGATAATGCGCTCATCTCACCTGCTGGTGGTTAGGTCTGTAATCAGCTGTTGGGAGATGCCAAATGTTCGTGTGTTGTACGGGATGGATGCGGGAGGTAAACTGTGACAGTCATCTTCAGACCTTTACTGAGTGTCTGCTTGACAGCCTGGCTTGTGTGGGCAGGGAGGCTCACTGACCACATAGCTGTGAGCTCTCCGCATGGACAAACTACTGGTTCTAAAGCTCTGGAGTCTGCTGTGCCTGGGCACCAGACCTGTCCTATACACCTTTGTCTGCACTGCCTAGTGCTGGTCTAGGTCCCTGATCTTGGACTTCGGTCCAGTGCCATTCAGTCAGCTTCTAACACATTTGTACCAAGGACTCAGTTGTGTTCATTTCAGATTTGGGTTTACTGGAAACTTTCAATGTATATACAGATTTTTTAAATATCCAAGACAATGGATAACAGTAAACAGTCTTCTTCCTGGTGTTAGCTAAGTGCTCATTGTACTGCCAAATGCTTTTGGAGAGAACTTTGCCTATCTTGTTGTGAGGGGGAAGCAATTCTAGATTCCTGCCTTATGCTGTTGCTAAGACAAGACATACTGTACCTTAACGGCATTACCCTATCTGCACTTGCAGCAGGTTAAGGTTAAACAGTGATAAGAAACTTTCATTTTAATCATGTCAGCTTAGCTTATGTAAAAATACAGTCTGCCTTTTTCTTGGATTCTTGTTTTTTTTGAAGTGCTGGATTGAGTGAAAAGGCCCAAACAGACTTGCACGATACATCCTTAACCAGCTTAACAGTTAACCAGCTTGGAAAATCTTCACATGACAAGAAGACAGTGACTCATAAACTTGGAATCACTACTTGCCACCAAAATCAAAGCACTGTGCTTGTGAGATGACCAGTGCTATGAACTAGGCAGTCCCTTGAAAAAGAATCCCGGTTTTAGATTGTCTGTATGTGATGATGTGATCTGGACCATTAGCAAATATGATTTGCATGAATAGCTCTTCCCTCTCCTCCTCCCATCCAAACTTTCCTGGCACAGTTAGCTAGAAACTGTTCTCTGTGCGGCCAAGTTCGCAGTAGTGGTTAGGGGTCAGCTGCCAGTCAGGTCTGTTTGCTCTCTGATCAAGCTGTGTCACCCTACAGAGTACTGGCAACAGAAAAGCACCAGGTTACTGCTTAAAGAAAAATAGGTGCAGTTCAGTTCTGTGCTTCCTGTAATGGAGGAGGATTCATGTCAGTGCAGCAGCTCTGCATGTAGAAAGGGTCTTGGCCTGAAACACACCCTGTGCTTTGGTTATCTAGGCCTCACTGCCACCAGCCAAGACACCCCTACGGCTTCACACAAGGGGGTCCTTGTGGAGAATAACCCCCTGAAGTGTAAAGTAAAACCGTTAGGTAAGTTTCTATATATGCTTAGTTTATGACAGCAGTGGCCCCCAGGGAGTTTCCTTTGGCTGTAAGACCCTTTGCACTGGACAGGACTTCCACTTGGATTTGTTTCAGTCAGTAGGAAGATTGCATGGAACAGAATCAGTCTTTTTGTCCCCTTTCCCAATCTCCTTTGACTCTCTTCTGTCATGTCTGAAAGTCAGGGAGAATTTCAGCTACTCTCCTGCGTAGCTGGTTTCTCCTTTCCTCTCGCTCTCTTTCCTTTTTCATCAGTAATGGGTACTGCCTCCATGCCTTGAATGCATTCAGCATGAGCCTCCTTGAAGAAATTGGGGACACAAAGAACAAAGTGACAATATGCAGATGTACGCATAACATAACAGGTAATCAATAGATGACTTCCATTTGAGGGGGGAACCTCCCCTAAAATACTTGTGGGATTTGTCCTTTCTGCCACTAGTCAGGGCTGTGATATGGTAAACATCTGCATGCAGACTACTCCATCAATATGTCAATCATCCCAGGGAAAAAGAACATTTTTTTTCTCTGTTCTGCTCCCCCAAGAATTCTGCTCCTCCCTCCGACAGGAGTCATTAGCTGGTGTTTGCTCTAAAGATGAAAGCTGTCTCTTGAAGAATAAACAGGGTCTCTGAAAGCAGTTTCTTTGGGGAAAAATGCAGGTGGCTTTGGTCCAGACCAAGCACTTGGAAACACAGGAAGCTGGGCTCCAATTCTTACCTGATTTTAATCACCCCACCAAAGGTGCCTTGCCCTGGGTTCCCATATGGGCAATGGGGAGCAACAGTCCTTTCTAAAGACAAGTTTGCTATGTCAAGGTCTAAACTGGCTTTTGCCAGTCAGTGGAGGAAGAGGTAGTGAGGAATGACAGATGACTATGCTCCTAATATGAAGTCATACATAGAATAAATCTGGTCTCTTCCTGGGTCTGAATTTTCCCTGCTTCTTCCAGTTTGCTGGCTTGTTGAGTTAACTCATACATTGTTCTGATCTTACTGACACGGCAAGCTAGAACAGGTTTGTTCTACCACATAAGAGGTGAATTTAATTCCTCCTCCAAGGTGCTGCAGATCCTGTTTGGGCTATGCACAGGCTCAGCCTATTCATGACTGCATGCAGCTGACATGCTTTCATGGTGGGGCAGGTAAACATGCTTCTGTTTTCTGCTGAACTTTGACAATAGCACTTTCCTCCTGTTAAAATGCACAGTATTTATGCAGTTATGGGACAATGAGTGAACTGGGTGCATCCAGCTCCAGTCGTGATCGGCAGAGCTGTCTGCTGTAGTTCTCGCTGCCAAGTCAGGCTGACAATGGCAAAAACTGAAAGATTCCTTAAGCAGGGTTTCTAGTTGAACAACTTTGGATTTGTGAACTAAATAATCTGCTGCGGACAAAACAATACACAATAATTCCTGCAAAGTCATTTGGCTTGCTATAGTTGTACTTAAAGACTTTCCTAAGGCAGCTTTTAGCAGAAGCTGCATGGCCAGTTCTGCTAATCAGCTTAGAAAGTTTCAGCCACTTATCCACTTCCACTGTATTCTCTTTCAGCAGGCTTATAAGCCCTATGAAGGGTAACACTAAATTTCCTTTTCCAGGCTGCATGGAAAATTCTTACCACAAAACTCTGCTGATGTAGTCTGTGCATATCACAGAAGCAAAATACCAGCAGTAAAGAACCCATTCCATGTGTTCTTGGGGAGCAGATAACTGACCTGTCAAAAGTAGTCTCTAAAATAATCTATAGAGTTTATTAAACCCAAGTAAAGAACTGCTGGCAAGAGAATGCACTTACTTGTTACTGTGTTCATTAGCAATCTTCAGCTTCTCCCATAAGGTACTCTTTTCCTCCACGATCAGATCAAACCATGCCCAGAAGTACTTCTTCGTGAGGCAGGCTGCATGGAGGGTACTCGCTCTCTCCTCCAGAGTAGAGAGATAATTCTTGTACTAGGGAAGGAGGACAGAGAAAGAGGTGAGAATGGCTTCTTTCTCCCAACTGCCAGCTCAATAAGCAGAAACAGAGCATTGCTGAGACTGTGGCAGTGAAGGGTAACAGGGACATGAGTGGAGGAAAATCAGCAGGGAGCAGGGTGAGAGAGTGCAAAGGTGGACGTGGGGAGCAGTACGTAGGAGAGTGTCCTTGAGTGGGGAAAATGATGGACAGTGGAGAGCTAAAAGAAGGTGTCTGAAGAAGGAAACGATGTTGCTGGAAGGGGGACAGGTGTAACTCAGCAAAGGTTGGGCTGTGGGTATGTGAACAGCACTGTGGCGAGGGGAAAGCACAGTAGCAGCTAGCTCGCTTGGTATGGTTCCTCCAGTATGGTGCAGGCAAACCTTTAGCCAGTTCCTGAAGCCCCATCTCAGCAACATATGGGAATAGAAGTCCTTAGCCCAAGACATCTTCTCCATGAGGCTCTCCTGGGTGTGCTGGAGCCAAGCCATCAGGCATTTCCTCTGCAGGTGCAAGCAGTGGTGCCTTTGTGCCACCTAAGTCAAGACAGTGGAGACAGCAGCTAGTTACTTGGGCTGGTGACTACATAAACATAAAGCTACAGAAAACTGGATACACTAGAAAATTACCTCAGCTTTTTGGGGCCCCCCAAAATGTAGATGTCTGACAGTTGGAATAATTTACAGGGTAGGTTCCACCAAAGAGGGGTCAGCATAAGGAACAAGACCACTCTCTCTATCAGGCTACTGCTGTGTCACTTCTAGAGAATATCCTTTTGAATTAGATGCTCAGTTTAACCTATTGTGAATGGAGCAGAGGCATGGCTTATAAGTTTAGTCCATGTCCACAACTCTGACCAGCAGGGTGAACTTAAGGAGCAGCTGCTACCCCTGTTTCCTTCCATACATGCCTATGTGCATTTGGTCAAGTACCGTAAGTAGCTGCAGTTCCAGTGACTTGAATGGAAGCTTGCCGACTTAGCCCTGGGCTCTGGCTAAATCTTCAGGATATGGTTGAGTGTTATTAGTCCACCCCAATAAGGCATGCCAATTCAGTCATGTATGGAAATGCTTCATTAGCAGTATTTATGTTTCAGGGTCTCAGAAGCTACCATTTGCTATTCTGCACTGCACAGACCACTGGATTACCACCTGTGGTGTCCTGCCTCTAGCAGTGGCCAACACTGCCCAACAGCAACTCCAGAGAGACGGAAAGCCCTAGCGATGGGCTGGGGTTATCTACTGTAGCTACAGTGGCTTGGCAGTGTCTTACTGATTAGCTTTGCTGTGGAGCAAAAGAACTGACAGGCTCATGTCATATAACTTCAATTTATTTTTTTGCCTGTATCATACTAAACTAACTCCCACTCTGTTGTTATTGGCATCAAATCATGGCAGTTAGTACTGCAGACAAGTGGAGGCTAACAAAAGATGACTTTGATTAGACTGGAATTCATTCCTATCTCTGTCCTTTTGGTTCCTGTTTAATCAGCTATAAATGAGGCTGCCACACTTGTGGGTTTTTCATGACCTTTCATGATTATTGTCAGATAGGCTGATTTAAAGAACTAATATAGGGCATGGTGTGCAGGGAGAATTTCTTTTTCCATCTCTTACCTGGCTTAAGAGCCTGTTAAGGTTTCTGCTAAATGCTGCATCCATTCTTTTTCCCTTTCTCCCATGGCACCAGTCCTTTCCTCCTTTATCCTTAGCACTTACCAGCAGATTTTCCTGGGCTTGTTCCTTTAGCCTTTTCCATGGCACCATTCCCAGCTTTCTCAGCAGGACCTTCTCATAGTGATCTCTGGCCTTTTTCTGGAGCTGCTGCTCTTTCTCCAGCCTCTTTTGTTTATCCAGTTCTTTCTACAATAAAGAGAGCAGTAGTTTTAATTCACTCTAGATGAAGAGGAAGTTAAGCCGTGCCAATAGATCCTCATGTTGGAGCTGGAGGTCCTGACCTGACAGGAAACAGGGATTTGCATCATCTTTAGCAGTGCAGACAAGACAAGGTATGACCCCATGTACTAGAACCTGTGGTAGAAAGCAGAACAAACTGTCTTGAAAATCCTCATGGAAGATGATGGCATTTCTGGACGTTTCCTTGGGCCATGTATCAGCATGTGACCTTTCCTTAGCACTGCAGTTTGGTGTTACTGTAGCAGACGTATTATCTGTGGCTACCATCAGTGTTGATATAGCAGGAACCTCCTTCTGATGGGCCTTCATCAGTGTGGGGAAGGGTGCTTTGGTGAGCTCAAGGAGGGCAGATCCCTATGTTTTTATAAAACTAGATTGAAAAACTGTCCAAAAATGATTCTGAGTTTATGCATGGACACTAGCACTTAATCTAGCCTAAATAGTAGGGGAGGGTTTGGGGTATTATATAACTGTACAATATTACTTCTGCATCAGACTTGAGTGAAGGTCAAACATCCTAAAACACTCAGTCCAAATAGAACAGTAGTTGTAGGTCAAATTCCTGTAGGATTTCAAATGCACTATTTGGGTTATTAGGACAGCTCATTTCGAAGTAACAGTAATGAATTGGGGCTATTCCTAGGCTAGCTCCAAGGAGAGGATGCTTCTGTTCTTCACGTGGAAAGTTGCCCTTGATATATCTGTCAGGCTTGTTTACTTTTAAGTCGTGGGTTTGTGACTGGTATCATTGTGAATGCTGGAGTGGGTACAAGTGGAAGGAGCAGCCTGAAAGTAGGCCAAACATAGAATCATAGAACAGCCCAGGTTGGAAGGGACTTTGAAAGATCATCTGGTCCAACCTTTCATGGGAAAGAGAGCCTAGATGAGGTTATCTAGCACCCTTTCCAATTGTATCTTGCAAACCTCCAGCGATGGGGACTCTACCATGTCCCTGGGGAGGTTATTACAGCAAATGATTGTTCTCACTGTAAAACATTTTTCTCATACCGAGATGAAACCTTTCCCAGTGCAACTTGTACCTGTTTCCACTAGTCTTCTCCATGTGGCTCCTTGTGAAGAGAGCACCTCGGTCCTCTTTATAGCAGCTTATTAAGTACTAGAAACATGCTGCCACTGTTGGGGCTTATGTGGCTATATCTCAGCAGTGAACGTCCACCAGCTGGGACGTCTAGTCCTGCTGATGAAATGGAGACAGTATGTACTTCATAGCAGGTTTGGTCCACAGCCCTTCCCCTAATGTTGCCAAAAAGGGGTAAATGGTCATAGAGCGGGTGCTGTGCTGTGGAACCTGGCTCTACTAATGAAGACCACAGTTCACATTGCTCTGGCTGCTGACTCAGTACTAGTGGGTCATGGCTCTTCTTCCCTACCCCTGCTAAAGTGGGGGAAATGGGTGAGGTGTTTAGTCACCAGCTTCTGCTGCCTTCTTTCCTCCCTTCGTTTTTCCTGCTGAGCTTCCTTTTCCTCGGCCTCCTTCCTCTGTCGTGCTGCTTCTTCAGCCTTCAGCTGGGCCTTGAAATGGGAGAAAATCGAGGAAGGTAAAATTTAATTTGGTGCATGTGACCTTTTCAGAGGACATAGACCTCTAAGCTTTCCAGTATTCCTCTAGATTGACCAGCACCTGACGCTTCAGAAGGAAGCAGACTTTGTCACATAATAGACATGATCTGTGCTGGACAATGAACTGTGGAAGGGAGAGGAAGGAGGGGACTGTTCTTTCTGCTACCTATTATATCTATACATATGTGTGTGTATATATATCTTTGCCCTAAGTTATAGGAGTTGCCCCCTCTTCCCCTAAAAATGTAAACCATACACCAAGTTATTTATTGATAACATGGTTGCTTAAGTGAGTTCTGGGCTCCTGGGCTCTGCTCTGAAGTTTTTACTTCTACATGCCAAGCAGCGTTACAGGTACCCAAACACTTCTTTCCCCAAACACTGCAGATCAAAGATATTGTTTTACTTCAGTACTGGTCATACCTGGTACAAAATCCTTCTCTGAATGTTTACCTACTCTCCTTGCAGAGCCCACTCCGCTTTCATTTCACAAAGCTTTTGCTCTTGGTGTATGCATCAAAGGCCTAAAACCCACACCAACCATAATGTATGACTACTGTGACTGTGCTTCCTGATCTCTAAGATCACGGCAACTGCAGCTGAGGAAACCTAACCTGACACTTGTCTGCCCACTCTAAGATTAAAGTGTTCTCTGAGGCTCACTTCAGCCTCCTGTGTGTGACTGCATCTCTCTCACTTGAAGAAGGAAGAAACACTGGCTGTTTTATGACCCCAGTTCTGAGCTTTCATGTCCTAATGCAACTTCAGTCAATGCGTTCAGTAACAGCTCAATGCCCTGAAGCTAAGAAGGCTCCTCTGTTAGATGTGTATCACAGAATCTTTATATTAACTATTCAAATATTGTCAGTATCTTCTCTCTTCAGCAAAGCTTTGCTAGAAAGATGCAGGATTTTTACTAGGTCAAACTGCATGTCCTCAGGCTGTGTGTGACCAGACAGGAAAGGCAGGGGAGGGGAAACCCACCATTGCCAGGTCCGATCAAGTGGATCTCTGCACGCCCTTCCACCCTTCCCATCCTCAGCAATAACAAGTTACAGTCATGAGGTAGGTGTGAAAGAGGTGGTTGGGGGGGGGGGGGGGGGTAAGGGAGGCTGCTTCTAGAATTGCAACTGCATCAACATGAAGTGTCTGCCTGTGATATGGCAGGGCCAGTGGGGTCACTGGATGCAAATGCAGCAATAACTACTTTTGATGTGTGCCAGACATCTGCTTTCTCACAAGCTATAAACCTCCTGTTTTGGATAAAGGGCCTTTTCTTGGTCCCTGACTCTGGAGTTAAAACAGCATTTCTTGTAACAGGAATGATATGAAAGAGACTTTATTTCATTTTCCACTTTCCTTACCAATTTTTCCTCTTCTCTTTGTTGTTTGGCGGCTTCTAGTTTCCTCCTCCGTTCTGCCCGCTGAGTTGCTCTCTCCTCCATAGCTACAGAAACAGAGGACATAAAGCTTAGTGGAAATGAGCTACAGAATAATGACAGAAGTTTGATGAACAAGACCGACCACCCTACTGCCAGGCCGTCACTGACCTGGCAATGCCAGCACAAAGGAAGGGGCTTGCTTTCTGCTGCCTCCTATGGCTGGCACTGTCATGAACAAGGAACCCATAAAAATTTATAAGACGATTCAGGACTGTCCCAGTTAGATTCACTCTGCCCTTCTTGGTTGCCAGTCACAGCCATGAGGCCCAATTATGAAAGGAGCTGTGTCCAGAGGTTTTATCCCCATCTTCCCTGATTGAATGCTGAGGCTCAGGGCACCCAATTTAGCAGCAATTGCTATGAGGTCTCCAGTAAGCTCCAACTGCTTATTTAAAGAACAACTTCATGATGGAAACCATCCCTGTCTTAGTGGCACACAGGTACTTGGTCCCACCAGTGAGAAACTGCTGCTTAATGCTTCTTTTGGGAGATAAATTGCAATGCAGTGATCTTGCTGGCTGTCAGTGAAGGTGTTACAGTGCTGATATGACCACACAGAACTCGCAATGGAGTTGAGAACCTGTGCTCCCTTCTTCTGAAGTTGCAAACAAAGCACAGGCTGGAGCAATAGATGGCTGGGGGCATTTCAGTGTTTTGACTACCATAGTTTTCCTCAGTTTCTTTTCTCCTCTCAGCTGTCTCAGAATTCTCTGCCAAGAGAAAAATCATCTAGTGTCAACTTATTAATTGAATTTTTGGGGGACCTTCAAACAAAGCACTTCAGTGCTCTGAAAATATGCTTACTGTCCCTAAGCTGTACAGAGTTCAGGCAAATCAGAGTGAGTGATGGGTTGGACTAGATAGCATTGGAGCAGAACACAGTCAGTTAATGAAGGGCAACTACTAATGCCCAGCTATTAACAGCCAAAAAGCTCTGTTGATCCCAAGACTGTTAAAACGTCGCAGTGATTGTATTCCAATCTTTCACACAGACTGTGACCACCCCCCAGTTGATATGGAGGAACATGACTCAGGGATATAACAGAACCTGATCTTAATTTACAGCATGAAAAGGCTGTACCACATGTTTAATGTGTATGTGCTGTTCCACTGTGGCCAGAGAAGGGGAGATATCTCACAGAGGGCAGGGATCTGGAGCTCCTTCCCCTGCCTAGCTACTGTTGTCTCACAAAACCTTGGGTAGGTACTTAATTCCCTTTGAAATACCTCTGTCAAAGTTAGATGAAAATGACTGGTCACTTAAGTGTGACTTTGATGTGCAATGAAGGGTATAAGATTGACAGCAAATCCCTGTAGAGCTTCTCTCTGAGCCTTTTCATGCTAGAAACAATCACAAGTGTTAGGAGTAACCTCTACCACAGTGTACTAAGCGTGGACTTGAGGGGCTTGCAGTGGCCCAGGTTTTACAGACGCCTGACTTGGGCATATAAACAGCTCACCCTCACAGCACTGGTCAGGCTGGCAAGGTGTGCTGAGTTTTACTTGCATACTGTCATCAACCAGCAAGGCCAAGGCAAAGAAAGAGAGAAGTTTCCAGGCAAGCTGATGAGAAAAGTGGCCCAGAATGGTTTCTGCTATCTAGAACAATACCTTTCAGTATGGGATGAGCTGAGGTCAGCTGGCTTGAAGGCCTCCTGCCTGGCATCACTGCCCTTGTATTTTCTGGCCCATGAGAAACAGGTGGACTATGAAAGGAAAGAGTAAAGAAATTCATCAATGAATGTGGTCAAATGATGTCTCACACCTACCACCTATGGTTGAGAAACAGGCCTTGTAGTTTCTATTTTCCATTGTGCTGCATTTTCATTCTGAATCCCTGATACACCTTTTTCTCTGCTTGAAATGGGATTAATGATGCATCCTTGCAAAGGAGCTGAGTGCCCAGGGCTGCTGCATGTTCTGAAATACTGAGGATGACACTCTTTTCTCCTAACTAGATAAATCCCTGCTGCTACTATGTGTGATGCTCTAGTGTTGCTGTTTCTAAGTGGATCATGTATGGATCACATGGTGTCGAGCCATTGCAAAAAAGGAGAAGGATGGAGAACTGTGGCCAGCCTGATACTACCACTGAGGCTAAGTCACAGGTGAGAGGAAGAGCAGATAGCCTTGGCATGACTGAAGTGTGCCTGGCAAATTCTGGCTCACCTTAAGTAGGAATGAGACATGCTGACTAATTGAGCCTGCTTTATTGAGGGCATGTACCTCAAATGGGCTGTATTCTTGCATCTGGATTGGTTTTCCTCCCTGGTTTGTGAAGCAGAGTTGTTAAGTGGCTGGGTTACAGCTGTGGCTTGGGCTGCCTCTTCTTTGACTCTGCTCAGCCTCTGATTTTCCTGCAGTTCAAGGATCAGCTCTTGCTGTTTCTGAAGCTGCTGCCTCTGTTCCTCAATGAGATGTTGCTGGAAGGCATAACGGTGCTCAAAACGGCTACCATAAGCAGGAGTTGTCTTTGGCCCAGGTGCCTGACATTGCTGGCGGGGAGTGGTTATTTGACTCCTGTACACAGCCTGGTCCTGGGTACCCAGGGCTGCATGTTTTAGGGTAATCTCCCAGGCAAATTTGGGTTTTCTGTAGGAATGAGATGTGTGAGCAGCACCCCAAGAAGAGCAGTCTCTGGTCTGGTCAGGTTCTTTCTGTATGAGGCAATTTTCAGTTGGCTAGGGGGAAAAGGAGATGAGGGAAATACAGCATTGATTAAAACCAAGCACCCTTCTGCCCTTGCTGCACAATGTTTCTTTAATGCAAATCTAGTGAGATGCCTGAGAAGCAGGGTAATCTCAGCTATGCAATCTTGTATCCAGTTACTAGCCAGGGAAGAGAGGCCTTGTTATGCACAAAATGGGAGGCTGTGGGAAAGAACTGTTAAGGAGCTGTGTGCCATTTCACTGGGAGGAAGAACTGATCAGGCAAGAGCTCTGGCAGCAATATATCCTGACTCTTGTTAAGGAGCACAGCTCAGGACAGCTCATCTCTCGGGGACTGGCGCATTCACTTTTGGACTATATGTTGTCCCTACTTGGCACTCAGGCAGAGAATAAAGGAAAAAAAAACAGTTGTTGAAGTGATCTACACAGCTGATCTACTGGACAGTCCCTTTTCAGACAGAGAAGTCTACAAGGTCCTGCTTCCTCATGCCTCTTCTCCAGCTTTGATAAATATTACTGTGAAACTGGTACACAGTGGGGAATGAGGCTGTACCTTTTCTGACACATGGTCTGTCTCTGAAGAGGCATCAAATGTAAGGTCTGCTTTCTGATTCCTAGGTCAAACCCCAAATTCAGTCCCATCCTTCCAGCACAAATTTTACCAGTGCATCGGAAGAAAAATAGGGGCCTACTAGGATGATATAAGCACTGCAGGAAATCAACTTTTGCTGACGATAAAACAAATTAAAAGCTTGACCTGTAATATGTGTGCCTGAGCTCTCATGCTGTGATCAGGACACTGCTGTGGTACAGGTTTTATAGACAGAAAGGAAGACCAGGCTCTGACCTAACAATGACACTTCAAGGAAGCAACCTCTGATTCTCCTCTCCTACCTTCTCGTGATGTGCATTATCCTGAAACAGCCAGTGACAACTTTTTTCCCCCCACGCTTAAAAGCCAGAGCACTGCACTGGCATGACAGAATCTCTTGTCATGCAGTCAAGCATTATCCTTTTTCAGTCTAAGCAGGCATCAAAGACATAACTAACCTCTCAGCAAAAGCAATCTGGGGGTAGGATGCTCATTGCAACTCACAGTACATGAAAGGTTTGTTTTCTGCCGTCATTAGAGATTGATTATTTTTAAAACTCATCCACTGTCCTTCACGTTTGACTCTGATTTTTAAAGACTTCCCTCCTAAACAATCGCAGACAGGTATTTGGGGGTTACCCTGGCAAAGAAGCCTGCCTCTGGGACAACGTACTCTTTGTGCAATCTGAAATAAATGAAGTACTTTATTGGCATCTTAGTACTTATACAGACAAAACTACATGGGAAGGATTTACCTTGTCTTGCTGCACATCTTGATGATGGTTTACTTCTGCTGTGCCAGGCTTGTTAACCTCCAGTGGCCTGTCCAGACCACCCTTCCCCAGTGACACTGCCTCCAGCAGCTGTGCCATCTTTCTCTTTGTCTCTTCCCTCTTGATCTGCAGCTCTCGCTTTTCTGTCTCTGCTTGGCTCCAGCGCTGCCACGCCAGAAAGCAGCAGCGCAAAAGCCGTCGCTGGTTATGCTCTGCAGACAGTTGGTTTTTCCTGAATGAGAAAGCCTTGTGTAGTTATAGGAGCGAGGCTTCTGCCCAGGCTTGCCTGAAACAATTGCATCAAGTACAGCAGTCCAGACTGTGGCACGACGCCCCATAACTTCCCAGGTCTTTTTGTCACTTAACTCCGAAGGCCCTCCAAAGCTGTACAGGGTTTTCTCCAAGGAGAAGTGGGAGGGCAGAAAGGATGCCCATTAATTTGAAGTAAGCTTCCCTGTTTCCCCTAGTTCATGTTTTGCAATTTCCTGTGTTGTCCCTAGGCTGTAGGATAGGCGCACAAGAAGTATCCTGTTCTCCAGCCATCTGCATGGGGGGAAACAGCAGTCCCCCACCACACAGCATGCCAGATAGCTGCAAGAACAAAGTTTTCTGTGGCTGATAGGGAATTCATCCCACAGCCTCCTTAATGAAAGGCACTGACCAAAATTATTTCTGCTATACTACTACTGAAATAGGAAATAACTACATTAATCACAATAAATATGGCACCCCATATTCCCTGTGGTCCAGAGCAAGCCAAGGCCAGATTTCCAGGAAAGATACCTACAGAGAGAGTGAGATGCAGGCTTGTTGGAAAGTGCTAAAGCTCCTGTTTATCTCTGTCCTCCTCTTCGTCTGTGCCACAATGCCACTGACAGACTACAGGCTATGTAGCAGTTTTCTCAGAAAGCCACTGCTTTCCTCCTGCTGTCTAACTGGCAAGCCCCTTTCACAGTCCCTGATCACCGCACTGCCCAAGTACTGCTGCAGCAGGAGGAATCCCACACTGTAGGGTCAGTACCTGTTTTGATCTTGGAGATGAACTTGTAATCGCTGTATCTCCTGCTCTACTTTCTGGGCCCAAGTGTAGTTTCTCCAGGCTCGCAGGGCCTTCAGTTGGCATTTCCAGTCAGCAAAGGCTCTGGCTTTTCCCATTTTAATTCTGTGCTCCAGAATGACTTTCAGCCAAGCAGAGAAATGTCGTTGCATGCACTGCATGGGAGAGTTTCAGAAAACCAATGGGTAAGATACAGCCCATTACACAAATGCTGATCCTCTCTACCCTTCACATTATCTGACTTTAGTTTTTGAGATTCTTTTTAGACTCTCCACTTTCCACAATTACCTAGAGGGTAAAAAAAAAAAATAATGCAGAGCAGGTGCGGGTCGTCTACAAAAAGCAGAAAGAGACTAGAAAGATAACCTCATGGGGCTCTGTGCTTTTGAGTGAAACACACTTACTTCAAGTGTAAAGGAATAAAATGGGTGAGGAACATAGAATTTCTAGAGATGGAAAAGATGTTTCAAAATCTAGAAAATGTCTAAGATGCTACAGGTAAGAATACTTCTATGGAGAACAGTTCACAAATATCTCCATGGACCACTTGGGGTTTATTTTTGTTTGGTTTTTTTGTTTGGGTTTTTTTTTTTCAAATTTAGACAAAAATCAAGACACTTCCTAGCATGAATTTATGACACGACCGAAGTTAACCCTTATTCCAGTAGGAAGCCAAACCTTTCCCTTATTGTGTAATTAGACTTGCTGCCTCTGGGGGTGATTTACATTATACAGAACAGCAATTTGCTATCTAATCTCTTCCACGTGGGTCAACTCACAGGACTTGGCTGTTCCCCTTTTCTTGTAATGCCTTATTTTAATTTCATTCCTCTCACTCACTGAAATCTCCAAATGGAGGCTTACAAAAAGGACAAAATGTCAGTACATTAGCTATTTCTTTCTGCTTTAGGAAAATAATCAAAGTGTCACTATTGCTTAGCTCAGCTAAGCCGTGGCTTCTCGCATTTTGCCAGCCCTAAATTGTTCTGTGGTTTCATTCAGGCTTATCTTCATAGCTTAAATTGTGCTGGAGAGAGGTTGGGTACTGCTAAATAGTAGCCAAGCTCAAATCCAGCAGACAGGCAGATGAAGTGAGCCACAGGGAGAATCACCATAAAAGCTATGGGATTCTTCTATTAATAAAATTCTAGATGTAGATAAGTAGACACTAACAATGATGACTGCTCTATTAATTAAAAATATTATGTGATGGGTGGCATTCATACCTGCATTTGGGGAAACTTATTCCCTTTGCTGAGACTGCCCATATAAAATTATTCAGTACAAAAAGATTGCTCTTTAATTGCACGTATTTTATACAACTAGGTGTTTAAGTAAGAGCTGGCCATGGTATCAGAGTAATGAGGGTAAAAGAAATAGGTTCCTACTAGGAATAATTAAAGTCTGCACGTTTGCCTCAAAAGAGCTGTTGTGATATTACAGAATACCCTACTGCACCCAGTGGGAGTGGATCCTTGGGGAACCCATTACTGTGGCTGTGCTGGCATACTTCAACTCTTGGGGACCCGGCTCAAAATTCATCCCAGGCCTCAGCACTTCTCTTTCCTTTCCCTGCTCCTGCACCAGGGTCTGCAAGACAATATTTAAAATATCTTCCCATACACACAATACAGGCTTCTCAGGCCCATTTGTGCCACTTCCTCCCTTTTAATTCCTTCCTGAAAGGAAAATAAATCTTGCCCCACTGCCTCCTCTGTACACCTGCCTATTTCTCAACTGCAGAAGCCTTTACATTCGCAACTGTCCTGAGCACCTCATCTGTTCCACAATTCTAAATGAAACCTCCCACTGAGAACCCTTGAGGTACACACTGGCGATGAAGGCTCAGGATTTCTTGCTCCTAGTCTTACCATATACTTTTTGCCCTGTTCTTCTACTTCTGTGGTATCAGGAAGAGGGCTTGGAAGATGTAAAAATTTGTGACAACCATGACTTTTTACTTAAGTTTTGCAAATGGTAACTGAGGGCAGGTAGCTCAGAGTCTCAAAGAAAGAAGGGTGATGCTCACTCTCTGCTTATTGGCGTGAATCCTGCGCACTAGCTCCTGAGCCCTTTCCTGTTTCTCCTCTTCTTTTTCTTCTTTCTTCAGGACCAGGGGTGATGATGCAGTAATAGATACCTCCTGCATTGACAGCTTCTGACTTTTTTCTTGTCTCTTCCCCTCCCTGGAAAATGAACAAACATACGGATCTAATACAATGAGGAAAGTACTGTAGCACAGATTTCCCTCTCTTTTTGGCCAATTCTAAGTGCATCATCCCTACAGCTCAGAAAGTTGCTCATTATTTAACTCAGCCTTCTTAGGAAACTGACTCTGTCATGATTTGAGGTTCCAGAGATTAGAGTCTGGAGCATTTCCAAAATATAGCAGGCAGAAGAAATAGTAAGATTTCAGTAAAGCACTTGCATGAGAAGATTTAGGATCTCAGGACTGCCTAGGTAAATAAATGGCATCCCTACAAGTCACATCTCTGTGACAGTCCAAGCTCAGCAGAAGGAAAATTATGTCTCTGCAGAACCATCAGCCAAGAATGTTCTTTATTCTTTCATAGCAGAGGAAGTATTGTAAGTCCTAGACTTTCAACACAGACTATTCTTTTTTTTTGTGTGTGTGTGTGTGTGTGTGTACTGGCTTTCATGCTGCATTAGACCCTAAAAAGGCTGATGTGGCCACAGAGTTGATGGAGAAAATGAACAGTGGTGCAAACACACTCCTACTTTGTGAATCAGCGTACATACTGGTAATGGCTATGGGGAAGCTAACAGTATCTTTAGCTCATCTTCCCACTAACGATAAACTCTGCCATTGATGTTGGCAACAAAGGAATAAAAGGTTTTAGGAGAGTTCGGAGACAGAGGAATAGCATATGTTTCCTTTGGGACCACCATGCCCCATGCCCTTTCCATGCCCCCCTCTCCTCCTTACGTTCTCCATGCTTCTGCCATGGTGTGCCTCTTCTCAGCCATCTCCTTTCGCAGCTTCACCATTTCCCTCCGGATCTCCTCCTCCTTAGCCTTCAGAGCCTTCCTTCTGTCCTCCTGTGTTTGGAGCTTGGCCTCAGACACAACTGATTTCTTCAGGGGCTTTTCTTGTCTCTGAAGCTGTAACGCCATCTGACGCCTCATTCTGTTTTCTTTCACCTGGTGGGGGGGAAAACAGCAAAAGTCAAAGCAGGCACCAAAGGCTGAAGAATTTGAGGTTCATTGTCCACTGACAGGTTGGGGCACAATCCTCCTTTCATATGAAGTAAGCAACCATATCCATAGCTGACAATGACTGGACTGGTTCTGCTCCCAGACCAGCAAAACACTCCAAGAGAGTGAGGTTAAACCAGTATTACTTGATGGGAGCAAACTCAGAACTGACTGCCATGGCAGCTTTTCCTGACAGTGTTTGGAAAAGGGGAAAACCCGAGCAGACATAGTGACAATTGACTGTGCAAGCTACTGTGAATGGCTAATGTGCACACCAAAACGCAGTAATGTTTCAGCTAAACTGTAGAAGAGTATCCTTGGGTATTTGCCCCCAGGGCAGAGATTATTGCAGGTTGGGAGAGAATACTAGGGAAGTATCAGTGAGCATTTACTCTAATCCTGTAATCCTCCATCTTATTCCTTTTAACTCTGCTGCCTTGCCTCCTCACCTGCTTGTGTCTGACCTCCATGATTATTCGTGGATCTGCAAGTTTTTGTTTTTCCTTGATGTCTTCAAGCCTAAGGCCTTCCACTATCCCACAGTTCACATCTTCACTCTGCAGAAGATGCTGTAGGTATTCTTGGACAGAAGAACTTTCCAATTCATGTTCCAGATAGCTGCACAAGTCTGAAATGAGGAATTCAGATTATCTCAGGCTAGTCTGAAATGAATAAACCCCTCTGTCTCAGATCACAAAGCCTAACGTAATTAAAGGGATCACTTTCCCAGACTGTGAATGCATTTCTGATGAAAGCGGACACACTGACTGCACTCCATTTATCCCCAAAGAGTCTTAATCAGTCTCCCATTGAACACACCAGAGCAGTAACAACATTTTATCCATTTTTTTACTGCCTTGTCTCTGAGCATCTCAAACGGCTGTATAAATTTGACAGTCCTCACAAATACCCACACACAAAGGAAATAAAGTTTTTCTTCTACAAAGGGAGACATCGGAAATTTATGAGGTGCATTTGTGCAGCCCTACAATAAGCTGCTGTAAGAGCTGGGGGAGAAAAGTCATCACCTCTAATCTTGTTTTTACTAAGCCCACTATCCTGGCCTTAAAGCAACTTTTACTTCTCAGTCTGACAAGCCGTGAGGCCTGGTTCCCTTCCCCAGCACATCCTCAGAAAGGAAGCTTTGTTGTGCTCTCACCATCAAACCGCTCGTACTTCAGAGGGGCTGCAGAAGGCTCTTCCAGGAGGGCAGAGTCAACTTGCTCTTCTCCATCGCTCACCAGCTCCAGCTGCAGTTTGGACTTCATCCAGTTACTGAGCAGCTCTTGGGCTATCATGAGGAAAGAGACTGATTACTTCACTTGCTTAAAAAATATATGGTAAGTGTAAACTAGCAAGACGCTGTCTCTGGGATAATTACATCACATGCTGGGAAGGCTGTCTAAAATGACTGAAAGCTGATCTGCAACAAAAAATGGAATAAGGCTAATAGTTCCCATCTTCTTGCTCTATAAAAGAACAGGAAGAGAAGGTGGCAAACTTTTTCCCTGTCACAAATGAATTCTTCTCCACCCCATTTTTTCCTACATGATTCTGTGGACATTTAGATCACTTGTGTGATTATTATAGCATTTATCAAGGAGATGAAATTCACATGATGTAATTCATAACTCAGGTAGCTTTCATATGTTTTACCACTGCACTTGCAGACACTTAGGTATTTTCTACATGTGAACAGTGAAGGTTGTCAAATACAAAAAGAACCACTGTTTGGACAAAATGTTTGCTTCATGTGTATCAGTACCACAGCTCCAGGAATAATTGGTGAGTCTAGATTACATATCTGTCAGATGGCAAGCTTCACCAGAGGCAAACAGTACTCAGGATTAAGACTGCAACTACAGGAATGCACCCATGATGGATTTGGTACTCCTCAGTGAGCTCAACTGCCCAATGAATAACTGGGTATAAAATCTATCTGTGGACTTTATTTGCGTCTCCACTCTTCTGTAGAAAAAATGCAAAAATTCCTTTTTCAGAGTTCCTACTCAAAAGCAAGGACAGCTAACACGGCTACTGCCTCAACAAACCACCTGGCCTCGCCATATGGGTGGCCAAGCTGTTCGTGAAGCAGAACACAGGGCTTTAAACTGCTAGGCATCAGGAGCAGCCCTGCGAGAAGCTAAGCCATCTTGAGCCACCTGTGTGGTGAGGATGGGCAAAGAGCAGGGATTTCTGCAGCCACCGCACTGCAAGTCATGCCCTGTAAAGGCACGCAGTTGGCAGACAGGAGGAAGCAGCTGCTCCAAATCTCTAGTTCTAACACAAAAGAAAGATGCTCCCATTGACTCCTGGCATTTTAAGGCAATAAAGCGTTTTTAGAACTTCCTTAGAAAGGACTAGGATTTTGAAGAAAACATAAATCTAATGTTTATTGTCCTTCAAATAACTTTTGTTCTCTTTTATAATCTCTCAGGCCAACTCGGGAACAATGAAATTTATCTGGTAACAGAAAGAAGAGAGAAAAACAGCTTATCACTTGCAGAAGGGTTACTTCTGTGACAGGGCGATGTGAGCTCATAACTGCAGTAAAAGAGTCCTTGCACTTCTCTTATCAATACCTTTCCTTGCAAAGTGGACTATGTGTAGTTAATACCATTAAGGATTCTAATAATAGATTCCAGATAAAAGGCTTTCAGTTGAGCTAGGAACAATCCTGAGGGATTGATAGCTATAAAAGGAAAATTCTTAACAGAGAAGGGCAAACAAAAATAATAAAGGAACATGAGGAAAGCAAGCAACTTTTCCACCAATTGCAAAGACAGCTCCTTTTGAGCCACTATGCTGTATAATGCATTCAGACAGTGCACTGTAAGCAGATAGGTGTACTCGGTGCTATTAGTTGAACCCCTGACGATTACAAGTGAAAAAGCTGACTTCCTGTATTGCAGTGGATGCTCTTGAGACGTGTCTTTGTTCCATTCTGAAAGGCTCACTTTTGAGTCTTAAAAGAATGGTTAACTAAGTTTTTTAAAATCCTTTCTCCTATCTGCTTTTACACTGCAGATGTACTTCTAGCACTGATGGGAGATTCCTTCCTTCTCTTTTTTTTTTTTTTTTTAAATGTATCACAGTTTTATTTTCAAATTTCCTTAAGCGCTTGTGGTTGCAGGCATTACAAAGGAAATATTTAGTTAGCTAATTAGTAAGGAAAATTTTGCATGGGAATCAAAGCAAAACCACACAATTATTCATAGATGAGAAAGTTACACAGAGCAACTCCATTTTCACATCTGGCCTGCTACCAAAAATATGTCGGGTGATTTCATCCTGTTTCCTATAGCCCACTAACTTGTATTTGACCATACAGAGTATCTTCAAGGGCAGTATTCAACCTTGTCTTGACCTGAAATCCCCAGGAGACAGAGTTTATCCTTCTCTTAGGTATGCTAATTAAGATCTACCTTGAACTCCAGCAATTGATTCTTCTTATGCCTTTCTCCACTAGATGAAAGACACCATACTGTGAACTGTTTCTTACGGTCTCAAGCTTTGCAAAAGCCTGTTCAGAGCAGAACCACAATGCTGAATCAAGAATAGTTCATTTTAGGCAGCTTGGAGCAAGCAGTATTTCAGCTCACCTTCCTCAGAGGCCTCATCATGATCCTGCAGCTGTTCCAGAGGTCCCAAACTTGTCACAGGACCAAAAGGCCCCAGTGGACGCCTTGACTTTTGAAGGAAAAAAGCTTCAGAGACAGCATACTCAGAGGCTTGGTCCACTCTCTTTAAATTAAAGAAAGGAAAACATTTCTAAGGATTGCTGGATATTATTTTAAACTTCTATATCCACATTTCTCTTCCAGAGAGAGCAAATATCAGTGGGAATGTAACACAAGACAGCATGGCTGTTATAAGAAATAGATTTCTTTCAAAACACGTTTCTCTGACAGCTCAATTGACTGGAGAAATTGGACTTAGGAATCATTAAGTAATAAGCATTCATTTGGCAATTAGTGCAAATCATAGCGATTGGAGAACATGTAGGGAGAATACAAACACCCAGCCCTCACAAGCTGGATGGAGACTTGCTGAGCTAGTCCCCAGCAACCACCAACTATGAAATTTGGTACCAGCATTTTGTCATAACCAGGCTGGCCACTGTGTAAATAGTCTTAAGTGATTTTTCTGTCCCATACTTGTCTGTCTCTCTGAGGTGTACACGGTCCTGACGCATCATTGTGTTTTCACATGTAACACCTGTACCCCAGCCAGACTGTGTTTCTGCAGAATTTCTTCCCTTTGTGCTAGGGCAACCACAGCAAGCTGCTGCCAGTGGCCTTGGAGGCTGCACGAGGAGGCAGATGCACCCTCCTACCCACCATAAGAAGCAGGCTGAAGGTGGGGTGTTCGAGGAAGTGATACAAAGGGAACTTCACCCTAAAATTCATTTCCCTTGATTTCAGGTGGGTGTAGATGCAGGAGACGGTGCTTTGGAGTAAACCTCTTGAATTACTTGCCCATACATACAACCTGCAGTACAGCTCAACAGCAAGCTGTGTGTGACCCCTGAGTTTTATGCACAGCAACAAGTACCCTACTCTTGAGTGAGTTACTGTGCAAGTTACTTCACCTTGATAACGGTGTTCCAAGTTATCAGAGTCAAACTCTGACTGGAAATGAGATAGAAAAAAACCCCAACCAACCAGTGTTTCAGCCACCTGTCCCTTTTCTTGAACCAGTGTTTAACGCTGCCGTGCTCAGCGCCGTGCACCCGACTGCAGCCCGTCGACCCCATCCACTGGCAAACCGCACGGCCGCTGCTGCATTTCCCAGGTCCCACACCTGGGAACGCGGTTTCTGAGCCCGAGCCCGACCCCGCTTTAAAAAACAGTGGGGGTCCCGCGTGTGCAGGACCCAGGCCGAGCCGGGCCGGGCCCAGCCAAGCCAAGCCTAGCCGCCGCTTTCGGCCCGTGGGGCGTGGCCCCGATTGGACAGCGCCCCGCAGGGCGCGCCCCGATTGGACAGCGCGCTGCAGGGCGCCCCCTAGCGCTCTCCGGCTCCCCGGCGGGCCCCGTTACCTTCTGTCGGGCCGCGGCGGTGAGCCGCCGCCAGCGGAAGAGCGGGTACCGGCGCCCCGGGGGGCCCGCGGCCGCGCCGGGCGCCCCGGCGAGCCGCCCGCCCCTCCCCGCGGGGCCCGCAGCGCACCGCGCCGTCAGCGGCCGCGCCATGGCAACCCCGCGCCGTCCCCGCGGCGCGTGGCGGAAGGGAGGTGTCTCCCCGCCGGCGCAGGCTGATGATGCCCCGTGAGGCGCTGGGGGCGGGTACGGGAAGCGGGGAGGCCGCCTCGCGCCCAGCGGCGGTGCGGTAACGGGGCTGCGTGGCGGAGGATGAGGGTGTCGCTGCGCGGAGCGGCGGGCGGCGGGCGGCTGGGGGTGCTGGCGGGCCTGGGCCGGGGCGGGGCCGCCGCCCTGCCGCTGCCGGGCTGCCTGCTCTACACGCGGACCGGCTCGGCGCCCCACCTCACCCGCGACACGCTGCAGGCGGTCGGCGGCGTCCCCGCCGTGGCGCAGCTCGCCCTGCCCGCCATGTGAGTGCCGGGTAGGCGGTGGGGGGTGTCCCCGGAGGCCAGGCGGGCTTCTCGCTTCCCCCGGGGCGAGGCAAAACGTCGGGGTTGGTCGCCCCGTTGTTGCTTCCCCGTCGGAGGGAGCTGGAGTGGCTCGGCGGGGAGCAGGGAGAGGGCCGCATAATTTGAGTGTCTTTTGGCCAAATCCTTCGTAGCGACTTCACAGTCGTCTTCCCAGCAGAATAACAGCCTTTAGAAACAGCCAGCTCTCAAATCTAGTTAGGTGAGTGGCGACTGAAAGGAAAGATTAACATCATAAGGCTTGCCAGAAGGTCTTCCCTCCCGAAGTTGTGTAGTTGTTGAGTGATGCACGTTAGTAAGTCGCAGCGTGGCTTCGTGCTCTTGCTAGCAAGTCAGTGGCAGTGGAGATAAAAGCTCTGCCTTTTTGCCACAAAATCAGGAGTGCCCCGGTTTGTAAGCTGTGATTCTCGAGCTCTGTGTCTCTGGCATGTAGTTCCATCCGTCCCTGCTTTGCTGCCTGATAGCTGGATGGCAATTATCGGTGCCTAAACCAATCCAAGTTTGGATAACGCATAAGTATGGAAACAGAAGCCTTAGTTAGGAAACCACTGCTCTTTCTTGACAGTTGTTTGCTTAGTTAATGTATTTCTGTATCTGGGTGCAGGGCAGAACTTCACGAGGTCCTGGAAGAATATAAAGAAGGAGCTGCGAAATTTATAGGTAAAGTGTGTGCGTTTGCTTGCATGTCTGGAGAGGTGATACAGGTGGATCGTACTGGTGCATTTTTAGGCAGAAAGATGTAGGTATAGGCTTTCCACATTTAGGTGTTTTCATATTCAGTGACACTAAGGAAGATTTGAAATAGTACGTTGTCGCTAATATGGCCAGAAACCCTTCAAACAGGATACAAAAATACGTAGCTTTGCTTATTTCTCTTTTTCTGCACCCAGCCTTCTCCTTGGGAGCTTCAGCACGGACCGGGATGGGCTTTGCCCAAAAGCTGGGGCTAGAACTGAGAGAAGTTTTATTGTAGCCCCCAGTCACTGCTGCAAATGAATCTGCAATTTGTGACATCTTTTGATGAGAAGAATTAGAAATTCTCATGAAAATGGCCTTCCCCATACAGCTGTTCAAATATATTTCCTGAGAGTATCTACGTGCTCAGGCTGGCTGTTTTGATTCTCGTAAAACAGTTGGTTTCATCTAAAGATTTCCAACAGGAATCTTCATCCAGTATGAAGAATAAACAAGCCAAGCATCCCACATCAAATCAGTCTCAGCTGGTGCTCAGTCTCTGCTTCTGAGCTATTCCTGTTCTGAGAAGATGTTAGGGGAAGGACCCATGTTGGATTTTGTGGGAGCTTTGAGGAACTAAAGAAGCAGATGGAGGGGCTCATTCTTCCCCTGTTCTTTCTTCCTGTCTGTTTAGCAGTCGGCCTGTACTTGCTCCCTGTCTTCTCCTTCCATTTTTCTGTGTTAAAAGAGTCAGTTTTAGGAATAAACTCATTTTTACTTATGGATAGTCAAATGCAAAACAGTCAACGTTGCCATAGCCCTCAGCTACTGCACCATGCCTTTGATCTTCATCAGTCCCTGAACTCCATTTTTGGAGCAGTTCCTGAATGCAATCTTTGTCTTAACACCTTGGTGATAAGAATGGGTAAAGCAGCAGTTCCTGCGTTTGCGACTGTCCTGGATTTTTCCTCTGGTTGTTTTAACAGATCAGTAAAAGCTTGACTGCACACATTACGCAGCCAAAGATTGCTGTTGTCAAGCTCATGTGGCGAAGGAACCTGAATGCACAGTGAATGCGGGGTTAGCCTGTGTTTACATCTTGGGTGGTTGCTCGGAGATCTGGAGGACAATCAGCCATGTCAACAAGCTTCTCTGGGATGCTTGTTTGTCTGTGTTTCTCAGGCTACACTGGCTACAGGGTAAGCCCTGTTGAAGTGATGGCATGACTTTAATTTCTGTAATTTACGGACAGTTCTTTGGAATGTAGCATACTTTGCAAGAAAAAAAAATCTGTCTGAAATTTCTTGGAGGCTTCACCAATTTCAGTGACTATCTGAAGAGAAAAACTGTCATTGAGACGTACTATCTAGCTTTCTGACATTTGAAATCTCCAATCTGGCAGGGATGATAAATTTCTCATTTGTGTAGCTCACCTGTCCTCTCACTATATGTCGTCCTTCCTTAAAAGTTATAGGCTTGAGGTTGTTGCTCAGTTTAGATTGTGTCAAATGTCAGATGTCTCCAGTCTATCAGTTGACTGTTGATCAATTGATCAATGGTAAAGTGAGTCAGCTATTGGGTCTGGCAAATGTTAGTAGCAGGAGTATTAATCAAGAAGAAGCATAAGTAAATCTCAAAGGAGCTACATAGGCTGCAGAATAAAAGGGTATTATTTGATGCTTTGACCTGATGCTGCATCCTCCTCCCTCCAGCTAGTAAAGCTGGGGAAAAGGTCTGCCACCTGTGGTGCTGAGAGATCAAATGAACAATATTTTCTTTGTTAGAATGGATGTATTTGTGTTTATGAGAATACCCTGTTCCCTTTTGCAAATTTACAAACCACATCTTTATATTAGCCTTGTTTTGGTTCACAGAACTCTACTCTCTGTCTGTCTTTCTGTCCCCAGGTATGCCAGACACGGTGCTGTACTGCTCCCTTCATGACCCTGTCGCTCCCTGTCCATCTGGCTACAACACAAACAAGGTACATTGTAAAGACTTGAAAGGCTCTGCTTAAAGTTCCCAAGAGAAAGCTGCCAGTCCTCCCCTCACGTGTGTAGGGGTGCTTAGACAGCCACAGGATTTTTTTTATGCTTTATAGAAAAATAAATCTTTGCACAAAGAGGGGTGTCATTTACATGCTCATACCTCCAACTGAATAAAGCTGGACACTTTCTTACTTGGCAGTGCCTTCCCTGGACAGTTAAGTGGCGATTCAGATAAAAACGAGAGCTGTGGACTCCCATGCTGTTGCAGTTAATATGGTGGTAAAAGAAAATACATGTGTTTTAGCTTATATGCTGTACAAGCTTAAGGTGATGCCACCGATAAGCAATAAACCTGAACCGCTGTGTGTCTTTACAGTCTGCTGCAGGCCCACAAAGGGGGAGAACTTAGTATTTCTGCAGGAGGGTGGCTCAGCAATCCCGGAGTGTGTGGTGTTGCGGATGTTTGCCCATTCCATCCCACAAGCACGATTGTTCCCCATGCAATCCACACGCTACCTGCTGCCTGCTACAGCTTTGGCCTGGAGGGGCCGCTCCTGGCCCCTGCTCAGATACAGTCAGTCCCAGGCCTGTATGGGTATGGTCATATTGGGTGAAAGGTACTGAATGGCAGAGGGTATCTACTGCCATCCAGCTATAAGTGCATACTCTTTGCTGCTGGGAACCAGGCTGAGTCCTGTCTCTGCAGGGAAGGAATTACCTGGAGCTTGTCTCGCTGTTGGGCAGCTGTGAGGTGACAGCAGCGATCTAAGCCTGGGTGTTGCAGGTTTGATTTAGCTTTTTTTTTTTTTTGTTAAGATTTTTGTCACCTTTTTGCAAGGACTTCTGCAGCTGGATCTGTCTGACAAATGCTTATGAAAACTTATTGAAAGCAGCGGGATAGAAAGCTCTGGATTTTGTGCCAGAAAGCCTGGCACAGGCTGGATTTAAATAATCAGGAGGTAATGCTCAGTGTTCTAAGCCACATGGCGATTTTATTTATTAAAGCAGGTTTTTTTCCTTTGGAAAGCAGAATGAAGGTAACTAGACTTGATTACACTTTGTGCTCTGTGGCTCAAACAGCTCTGACTTCCCTTTGCCTGCTTGCAGCAGCTGTTCCTTGGTGTTGCCACATAAGAGGCAGCAAGTACCAACTGGCCAACATGCTGCTGCAGAACAACATAGAGCTGCTGTGTTCCAGTTATTCTGCATGTACCAATTTGGGATCTCCCTCCTTTGGAGTTGCTTTTTTTTTAATGGGAAATCGACAAAAATGTTACTACTTTGGACACTGCTGTCTGTCTTTGTGACGCAAATTTAGTGGAATTGGCTGATGAGGCCAAAAGTAATCAGGAGAGATGGATGGATGGACAGACAATAGATGGGGTGTATTTGCACAATCCTTCTGTTTTTTGTGGAGACCAGGCAAAAAAAAAACTTTGTTCTGCTCATATTTTTTGCATCAGCTGATGAAATTCCATTTGTGAATTAGTATGCACGAGAACTGCACTGCTTAATCGGTCTGTCAGGCATAGGCTAGGAGAATGTATCTAAATCCTTAAGCCCCAAAAAGACCCCGTAACACTTCAAGCTGTAAGCTATTTCTGATAGTTGAAAACCATTCCTCATTTGAAAAAGCAGTAATGGAGTTGCAGATGAAAAGAACTAACTTCTAAAGCGCTCGAGCCCTATACTTAACCTACTTGAATACCCCTTTAAGATTTTGGAGCAGCAGCATCACAAGTCTCACAATAATACAACAAAAGCAACTGCCAAGCTGCACTCATAGGTTAATTACAGATCCTGCAGGATAGGATGAAACATGGTAGCGCACATAGCTGCAGTGGCTGCAGTAACGTTTTGTGAATCTGGATGTTTAGTGAATTGAATGGTGACATCTGCTAGCCCAGAGGCATTCAGGTGACATAACCTCTCTGTGCAGGTGCTTTTGTCTTGCTTTAAAATCTTTTGAGGGTAACATGGAGTAACGATGGAAGATGGGGGCCCGTGTGCACACACAGAATGGAAAGTGTGTGAAAATACTGAGAAGACTCTGTGTGAAATGAGCACCTGCCATTTCATATGTTGGCTCAGTTTGAAAGCTGTGTATTTCTTTTGTGCTAGGTATTTCAATCCTTTCTTAAGAGGCTGGATTTGGGACCTAAAATAACATTGGATTCTGAGATGAAATTGTCTAACAACCTTTTGTATTCTTCCCAGGGTGTCTGTGTGGTTTGTATATACACGTATGTTCACATGGGTCTTACGAATTCGCTGCTCAGAAGAGGAAATAGTTTCTTGGTTTTGCAATGTGTACAGAAAATGAGTGAGCTGTATTTCCCATTGCAGCCTTTGCTGCTTTCCATGAGATGACAGCATAAGTTTGATGGGAATTAAATCTTTTCTTCTTTTAATTTTGTTTCCAATTCTGCCACTAATTTGTGTGATGATAGGCCAGCTGCTCTATCTCAGAGACTTCCAAACATGCGAAGAAGTCGCTGTGTTGAGCATGATGGCTTCACTGAAGAGTATCACAGAAATCCCAGTTCAGTCATTTACTTTCACTCATTGTGCCAAGTGCAGCTGATTATCTGAGCTGTGCTTCTGGAGAGCTTATCTGTGAAGTATCATTCCAGTACCTGGTGTTTCACCAGACCGATTCCTTCTCTCCTTTGACCCTTAAGGTCTGTTAAGCTTTGCAACTAACATTCATCCCCATTCTTCCTTGACAGACAGTGTCCCTGTGGGGAAACTCGGGGCGCATGGAAATGACAGCTTCCAAGTTCATGGACATACAGCGGGCCATCCAGCCAGACTGGTTCCAGTGCATCTCTGATGGAGACACCATTTCTGGGGAAGTTGGTAGAAAAAGGGCCAAGAAGTCTGTGGATAGGTCGCTTTCCTTCTTGGATGTTTGCCTTCAGCTGTTAGAAAAATCACCGGTAAGGTCCCCAGAATATCAGGGCAATAGCACTGTGGCTGCTTTTTGGTCTGTGCTGTATCCTGGGCCAGTCCCAGGATGTGATTTAGTAGGAAATTGTCATGCATATGTACCAGAGAATGCCCAGGTGACAGTCCTGAATGAGGTATAACCAGTAGTGCAGTGGGTTTTCCTTCTGCCACTCTTCTGATAACTTGCCTTCTGCACCAGGATACCCATCTCTGCTAGTTGAGGAGAATTTTCCCCCCTCCCCCCCCCTTTTTTTCCCCACTTCTGGACTGTAGTACATTTCTTTCACATAGCTTCATGCTGTCTGTATAGGTGGGCAAGGTAGCATCTTTTCATTCAGATTGAGAAAACCCATCTTATTGCTCTGAAGTCCCCTCAGTTCCAAGTGAGGGAGGACTTGCTAGAATTTACCAGTGCTATTCTTTATTTCTTCTAGCAGCTTTGAAACTTCCCTGCCTTTTGAAAGGTGGCATACTTTCTGAGTCTGTACTACATTGGAAAATGGGTGACAGGAGCTGGTACTGGTATCCCCTGAAAGGCAATTTGTTGTGAGATCTGGTATCTGACAGCCAGGATAATGGCACCTGCTTTGTATTCCGCAGTGACATGTGTAGTGCTGAGGGGGCATCTATAAAAATCCATGTACAAAGATGGTCTGTGGTTATTGCCTTCTACAGGGAGGTGGGAAGCATGGCACCAAATTTCTCTATGAGTTAGTGTCAAGGTAAGGAGCAGAATCTGTCCCTCCTAATCCCAATTCTACGTTATGCTTGGACTTCACAGTGTTCAGCGGGGAATAGTCTTACATGGGATGAAACACTGTGGCTCTGGCAAGTTCCTGGGAATGCAAGGCTTAAGTAGCAGGCATCTGGAGTCTGGGCTGTGAGATGTCTTGTGTGTCTTTGGCAGAGCACACTCTAACACTTGTAGCTTTCTCCTGGGCCAGGAACTACAAGGAAGTGTAATGTTTGGGGCAATTGAAGGTGGAGATGTCTTGGAAGAGAGGCTCAGATCAGCCAGGGAGACTGCCAAGCGACCTGTGGGTGGCTTTCTGCTAGATGGCTTCCAGGGATGTGCCATGGCCAAGGAGACCAAGTTGAAACTGATAGCTTCTGTCACAGCAGAGCTGCCAGAAGATAAACCAAGGTAAGTTGTGTGGGCAACATCCCAAGAAGTCCATCTGTCCTATTATGAGGACTGTCTACAGGCTGCTGTGCAATATCACTGTAGGAAATAATCACTGTGTTGCACAGCTCTGCGTGTGTGCCAGGGTGCTTAAATTCTGCCACTGTCAGGCTGCAGTCTTCAACCCTTGTTTCAATTTTTAGCTGCAGTTGGCACCAAGCTGTACTCATGCTGCGGGTTTGAGTATTCCCCATATTTGGAGAATAATCAAGATTTTATTTCAAGTCATCTTTACTTTTTTTTATGAAGAATGACAGTAGGATATGTCTGGGCTGCTTGCATTTGGTCTCTGAGGCGATGGTTTACTTGAAGTTCGGCTTGAACAAGAATGTTACTATCAACCTATTTTACAGGGCCCTCTTAGATAAACTGTCATGTTTCCAGTTCTCTCTGGTCTGAACTGGTGGAGAAGAGCAGAGGGAGGTGCTGACAGAACCAGCCAGTGCTTACACGATCTTATGGCAGCCAGCTCTGACCTAGTGCTTGAGGCACTGAGCCAGTGAACTACCAGAGGTGGTACAGCCCAGCCCAAAACAATTGTATTCTCTGCTTGGACTGGCATAGCGCGGGGATTGTTGTGTGTTACCACTTGTTAGTTGCACCCATCAGATCCATGCCAGAGACTGGACAGGAGTGGCAGCGTTCTTGACTCTTATAAATGACTAACAGTAACTAAAGAGTTCCATAGAATGTGTGCAGTATTAGCTAGTGGTTCAAGAAGTGGAGGGATTTCTTAGCACTGCGTTGAGCTTGCTGGCTTTTGCATGGGTTGCTCTTACAAGCGGCAACAGAAGCAGTACATGTGCTTTTTTCGTCATTTTGTGAAGAGCATGACTCAGGCCCCATTGGCTTTCTGTAGCTGTGCTTCCCTCTGCTAGCTGAGCGTTGCTCTGACCTAATGGTGTTCAAAAGAAAATTAAATGCAGAAGCATATGTCCGGTGTTGCAGCTTGTTCATGCTTAGTGGTGCCTGGGGTTTGAATTTTCCTGACAATTAGAAGGCTTGCTGTGTTGTTGCCATCCTGTCTGGTTGAGCTACTTAAAAAGGTCTCCTGGGAGCGTTAGGGTCCAATCTGCTCAGCTAACCTTAGTGGCTACCAGTGCATCTGCCTCATCTATCAAATAGTTTGCTTCTCTGGTTAAGACAAGTGTTTCTGACCTCTTTGTAGAAAGCAAGCTGGTTAGGGGGTCTTGTAAAAACATCAAGTGAATTTCAGACAATCCTGCTTTCCTGAATCACCTGTGTCATTCTGGCTGGAGAAGTTGTTTTGCAGCTGTGTTCTATCCCAATATGAAATTCTCTAGAAGACACACACTTTCCGTGCTTCACCCAAGAAGGAACTGCTTTTTGTGTGGTGGTGAAATGAGCTTATGTATCTACTCTTTAGAGTCCTTTCATGTACCTAAAGACGCTGAAGGTCTCTTGGTAAAATTTATTTTCCTTTTCAGTAGCATCAGAACCCTTGCAAGGACAAATGCTTGTCCTTTACCTGGGCGAAGATAAGTTCTATCAAGGGTTTCAATCATATATGCAGAGCTACTGTTTCAACTATTGAGTATAATTTTCTCCCTGCCATGAGAGCCTGAAACATAAGACACTCATGCTGTAAACTTCTCCCGTCCTTATTCTGTGCTCATCAATTTAATTGGAGTACTTAGAAAAGTGACTAAAAATGGCACCTTGTGACTTCATTTATCAGCCCCTGTGTATTTTCCTAATTATCTGTTTAGATCATTGCCCTACATAGCTTCTACTGCTGTCAGCCCAGCCATGCACCTGCAGGAGAGCAGGCACTGCTCTATTCTCTTCTGCTTCACCCACCCTCAGGGAAGCTGCCAGCTAAATTTGGCTAACAGCAGGATCTATATTGATGGCAATCCAGCTGGGCTCTTCCTGGCTGCTAATGCCATGTCCCAGGAGATGTTAAAGCCCAGGTTTTTGGGTAAATCATTTGAGCAGGTAGAGTGTAAAGAGGAGGGAAGAATAAAGCAAGGAACTTTTATCTTTCCAATGACATTTCTCATTAGTGCATTCTCCTCCAGGCAGTTCTCCAAGTGCTATATGATGTGTCTCTCACCTGAAGGACTTGTATCTTTGACCAGCTATCTCCTGCTGTCTCTGCTGCTCTTGATCAAGTCTTTTTAGACTGTCTCCTAAAGAGTTACCTGGCAAAGGGGTCCATGTGTCTGGAAACTGGTAGTTCCCTGGGGCACAAACATGACTGAGGAAAATACGTGTTCCATGGCAAAGATGTTAGGTGAATTTTGAATCTCAGTGTATTTACGTGTGTGTGAAGGAAACCAAATCACTTCAAACATAATGAACAGAATTATGTTTATCTGCAGTAGATGAGGGATTACTGCTGCCTTCCAAATGACAGATAAAGAAAAGCCTGCCATGTACTGGATAGGTTGGAAGCGGGGAAATGGAAGCACAGAGGATTCTGAGTGATGACTGTTGTACCCGCTTGCCTTCTGGTTAGCAGCTGCAGGGATAAGCTACATGTGCTGCACATGTGTCCTTTCCTTCAGGTACCTGCTTGCTTCTACTCAGAATATTCTAGATTTGTCATCTTGTGTGTCTCTTACAGAATCATCCATGGTGTAGGCAAACCAGATGAGGTGCTTGAGTGCATTGAAAGGGGAGTGGACATTTTTGAGAGTTTCTTTCCCTTCCAAGTGACAGAGCGAGGCTGTGCCTTGGTTTTCAGTTATGACTGCCATCCAGATCCTGAAGCAGCAGGTAGGCTTCTTGATGGTCATTGTAGTTTTTACTGTATCAGCCAGTATTGTGGCAAGCAGAATTAATGCTTTGGAGGAACCTATATTTGAGTTTTTTGTTTCTGAAATAAGTGCAGTAACCACTGGAAAAAATAGGATTCGACTGTGAAGTGTTGCGCTTTTGAAGGTGGGTTATTTTGGTGTGAAACCTGTTGAGGCGAACGTGAGGCCTCAACCTAGGAACTAAATGTCTGATTAGCCGAACTATGCTCAAGTATTTCTTAAACACCTACTGAATAGAGGGGAGTTTTTGTTCGACACCATTGGCAAATTTTCTGCTACCGTTACCAGTGAAGGCTGGTCCTACTAAGTGGAGATCTAATATACTTGATCTCTAGAATTAACTGAATATCTGTCTGTTTTAATAACATATTTTTGAAGTCTTTTCTTTTAGCTGACAAGGTTAGGGATCCTAATTTTTGGGGCAGCTTTTCTCTCTGTCATTGCATTCATCAGTTCATATCAAAACAAAAAGGAGATGTTCATAACTCATAATCTCATTATGCTGTGAGATGGGAGCATGTGTATCACCCATTAAAGCATCTATCAAATATGTTTCAAGCAGCCGTTTTGTTTTGGCCTATTAAATGTTTTTAATACAGAAAAGCACTTTACGTTTTTCCTCCTGGGTAGAACCTAGCGGCTTCTCATGCCTGGATAATTCAAAACCAGCTGAATAGAACAGAACATCTTGTTTGCTTGTGCTTGCTGCTGTTTTTTTCACCCTTCTCTTTGTTATTCTTTACCTTGTCTCACCTTATTCTTAAATTGTAAGATTCTGGCCAAGGACAATCTCTTTGTTCTGTGTCTGTTTACCACTCAGTAGACACGGATTATGCAAACAGTAATATTGATGTTTCCAGATACATCTCCTGCTTAAAAATAAACCTAAAAATGCAAACCTACAAAATTATGGGGTGATTTTTTATCTTTAAGATAGACTGCTGAAAAGGCAAATGTGGAACATGTGGAACCTACATCTTCTGCATTAGAGCCACCAGCCTCTTCTGATTCCAGTTGCTGGAAAAAAAAGGCATCTAAATCTCCGAGCCTGATGACAACATGGAAAGTAGAATGGTTGAATGCAGATGAGTTGCCTGTATACTCTAACAAAATCTCAATAAAATCAATTTGTTCAGGTGATTGCTTTCTATTCAGCATGCCGTTCAGACTGGAAATATTCTTGACATTTTATCAAGAATTCAGCTCAGCAGAGCAGCAAAAAGTTATACTGTTGTTTCAGCTCTAACTTCATTAGGTTTAGTAGATTAGTTTTTACTTGTCTCCTGCTGTTTTAATCATCTAAAATTGTATTTGTGTTAACTAACCTATGACAATTAAAGGAAAAGTAGTTGCTTACTATTGGAAAGAGGTGGAAACTTGTGGCAGGAGCTTTCATCTGGCAAGAAAGTAGCAGAAATACCTACTGTAAGGTTGCTACCCTTTCTCTGCCCTTGCTGTTAGTTCATAAAAGGCTGTTTTCTTTTTATTTAAAACAGTTTTAAAACAAAATGGGGCCCAGGACCTGGAGAAGAATGGTGCTAAAGAAGACCAGGATGAAATCTCCAAAGCTGACCCAGAAATGACACCATTTGAGATATTTCTGAAGGACAGAAGGTGCGTGAGTTTGTGAGGAGGGTACCTGCGGCTGTATCACTAAATATGATGCTTTTTTCCTCTGTATTTGATTGTATGTGGTCAGTAGCTAGATGGTAGACTTCATAAAACGTGATGGTTTTGAAGACGGTACTTCTGGACGTTGAATGGAGGTTGTTGGACAAGCATTCTAGCTTGTTACCAGGCAACAGTGTACAGCTGAGAGTGCTGTCTTCTGCCTGACCTAAAGCCAGGGATTTTCTGATCTCTCATCAAGCAGCAATACTGTGGTCATAACTATGTTCCAGCAGAAAGGCAGTAGGTTCACAAAGGTTGGATGGGGATCTTTTTGTTCTTCCACATCTAACTTGGGTCATCTTGAAATGCTAGATTTTATTTAAACTATGGAGAGCTTCCACTTTGTGATTCAGTTTGGGCAGCTGCAGAGCATTTCTGCATTTTCAGGATACTTCACAAAAACTTCAGCCAGTATTGCCACCCATCCTCCTCTTTTCCAAAGCTGTGGGTAGGCTGTCTGAGTAGACAACTGTGTTGCTTTGCTCGATCCTCTCCACTGTGTGAGAATGTTGCCTCTCATGGTAGAGGGGAATACTATTTTGAGAATAATGGAATCAGTAAATCCTTGTTTCTGATAGCGTCCTCCTTCATAGACTGTGTGATAGTCTTGCGCTGCAGCTTTTCTGTCAGGGAAGGCACAGATAAGGTGTCTCTCTGCTGTTCACTGTGATGTAGTAGAAGTTGTCCTCTGACTTAGATCTGTGGCCTTTTGGCTCTGTAGCAAGTTCTAGCGTGATATTTCAGTACTTAAAGAGGGACTATAGGAAGGACGGGGACAATCTCTTTAGCAAGGCCTGTTGTGACAGGACAAGGGGTAATGGATTTAAACTAAAGGAGGGTAGATTCAGACTGGATATAAGGAAAAATTTTTTTACCATGAGGATGGTGAAACACTGGAACAGATTACCCTGGAGAGGTTGTGGAGGCCCCATCCCTGGAAATATTCAAGGTCAGGTTGGATGGGGCTGTGAGTAACCTGATCTAGTTGAAGATGTCCCTGCTCACTGCAGGGGGGTTGGACCAGATGACTTCTAAAGGTCCCTTCCAACCTGAACCATTCTACGCTTCTGTGATTCTATGATTTGAAATCCTTTGTGCCAGTGGTGCTGGTCTTAGATGTCAGCACATCTTAGAGCAGCTGGATTCAGGCCCTCAGGACTTCAAGGCTCAGGTCCCTGAAAAAGACCATGTACTAACTGGATACTCCTTATTGCTCGAATGGGTCTTCTTACCTTTGAGGTTAATCAATGTTGCTTCCTCCTTAGGTACCAAGATGATTTTGGTCCTGTGCTGGAAGGATGCACCTGTTACTGTTGTCAGAGGCATACTCGTGCCTACGTCCATCACCTCCTGGTGACCAATGAGCTGTTGGCCGGTGTCCTGCTCATGATGCACAACTTCCAGCACTACTTCAGTTTCTTCAGTGCCATACGGGATGCCTTAAGAGACAATAAACTGGATCAGCTGAAAAAGCTTGTCTTTGGGCAGGCTCTTCAAGGCCCAGCAAACATGAAGCCAGGCCAGTGAGTTCAGAGACAATAAAGGAGGTCGTAGGCTACATCCTCATCCCGTGGGACTGTGTAAGGTGGACTGCCAGCAGGGTCATGTGGACCTGTTAGTAGTAGAGTGCATTCCTTCCTGGAGGGAATTGAAGGAGACATTTGAAGAAGATCTTGCTTCCTGGCAGGGAAGGAAGATCTTATTCAAATGTCCCTATTGGTTAATTGGCTTGGTGCCTTCTTGGGCTATGGAAGAGCCTGAACAGCTCACAAGACCAGTATGGATACTTTGTTTTCAGTTACTTGCTGTTGGTTTTCCATGTGGAAGGACAGAATTAATGAACTTGCGTTTGAAGAAAAAGCAGGACATATATTTAAAATTAATCCAGCTGCTGACAGGAGGCTCAGCAGCTGTTTGGGACTCTCATTCCGTATCCAATGCATATTACAGGTAATTATTTTTCTAGAAAATCCCAGTGGTGTGGTTGTCCCATCATGCAGCTCCTTGATGGAGATCCTGCCTCAGTCTAACGCCCTGTTCCTTGTGGCCACTGGCAGCATCTGTGTCCCTGAAAAGTGCTGATTGGAAGCACTGCTGTGTTCAGTGGCACAGGGAACTGTATGTTTACTTATCTCTCAGGCCACCTGCAGGGCAGAATGTTCTCTGGGCCAGGAGGAGGCCCTCCACCTTGGCCTGGCCTTGAAAACCACTGCCTCAGGAGTCCTGCTCTTTGACGTTAGACCCAGAAAGAAGAAAAAGTGTTTCATTCACATCCTGCTCTAGAGAGTTTTTTGACTTTGTACCCTTTCACCTGTATGGACTAAGATTGCACTTCCTAGCTAGCTTGTGGGTGATAATGAATGTACCATTCTTTCCAACTGTCCTAGTGCTGGTCAAATAGCAGGTTACTTACACAAATGTCAGTGTGAGATGGAGCTGTGGAAGAGATGTATTGCAGGAAAAGGTATTCAGAAAAGATTCTTGTGGGTCCTTGTTTTAAATATGACTTATGTCACATTTCTCTTATTCAGGTTTTTTTATGGCCTTTACTTTGGAATCCTGGATTTATTCATTTTGTTACAAAGCAACAATAAAAAAATTTATTATTTGTTGTACGTGCTGCTCAGTGTGTGACAGAGGTGGTGTACTAGGGAGCTTGAGTGCAGTACTCAAGGAGATGTCTCCTGGGAACTTGACCTAGCAGCCTGATGGAGGACAGTGACTCATCTACGGGTAGGATCCTGTCATGGAGCAGGGGTCCAAATAAATTGCTTCAAAAGAAGCCCTAATAGACATGGAAGCATTAGACACCTGCCCATCCCTGCCCCTATAAGAACTCTACTACCTGAATTCAGCTTAAAAAATACTACAGTTAAAGTTGCTGGCCTTAAAGCAATTAACGATTAATCTGCAGTTTGCTGCTCTTCACCATTTCTTTAATGTTTTAAGATTCTAATATCTCGCATCAGAATGACTTTATCATAAACTATAAGGAGTTTTTAGCTTCCCTGTCAGCATTGCCTGTATATCCATGTTTCCTTGGGCAGATACACCATGGTGTCAGAGTCCTTTCTACCATACCAGCCTTATCCACTGTCTTGCACTAGCTACATTCTTTTCCACGTGATTCTAAAGAAACGGTGCAAAGATTGCTTTACTGTTGTCTTTAAACAGAGGTTAAGGGGAATAATTCAGCCACAGAAATTATGTAAAATACAGGACTAATATCCTCACTCGAAGAAGTATGTTACAATAATGTTGATGCAGCACCAGGCAACTTGGAGATGGTCCCCTGGGCATACAGCCTGAGGTAGAAGGTCTGACATTTTCAGGATCCACCTATCTTAAAGGGCAGGGAATTCTAATGAAATAAAAATGTTTTGTGCTTCTTTGAAGAGGAACGCAGGATATGATGGTAGTGGGGCCTTGCAATGCTTGTTTCTGCAGTGTCTGTTCCTATGTTGTTGTACACGTCAGTGCAAAACCTTATGGGAGGGGACAGTGACTATTTTAAAACCTCTCCTTCACCCACATTTTTGAATCCACATGCTTACAATCACCAGAATACCTGAGTCTGCCCAGCATTTGGGCACCAAGGTGCTTGTGTCCAAGGGGTCTGTCAGGGATGCTGTGTGAAGACATGGAGGATAAGGGGTGCTAGCTGTTGTGTCCTTGCATTCCCTGCATTCTTCTTAGGTTGGTAGCCTTATTGCTAGTTTTGGAAATGCTGTTTTGTACCCTTTGGGAGCTGGCTGTGATCAGTCTCATGCTGCCCCACCTCTGTGAATCATTAGGATTCATTCACTTTTCTTTGGTTCCAAACCTGGGTGTTGTGAGAAGCTGCACATAGTTGTACTGGGGTCTTAGTGACCTGCTAAGCGAAGTGCCAATAACGTGCCGTTCTCAATAACCCTTCTGCTCTTCCTTCTGGCCTTCCAGTCTTCCCATGCTGCTGTGTTCCTGTTCATTCTCCAGTACCGATCAGGTTTTCTGGTTACGGTTCTCTGCCTAGCTTGTGTGCACATGCATGTGTGTACCAGAGCTGCACAAAGAGAACAATTTCCTATTTGGCAAAATTTGGTCAGGTACGTGCGCTTATTATCTAACAAACATGGTCACGAACTGCGCTAACCCTGAAACAACCTTAATGTGTTGTATTTACACAAGTTTTCAATCTGTCAGTCCTCCTAGTTCGCTAAAAATTAAGCAGCATTTTTCCTGCTAACTTAGAAAGTTTTTAATTTTATTTCCAAGCAGAGATCTAATTGATTTCAAAAACCGAATTCTTGCCCTAATACAGGGAAGAAAAACTACATGAAGAAAACTAAACTTTTCATGGAGAAGTTAAAATTGACATGAATAAGGAGTGGAAGATTTTCTGTGCTGAATTAACCTTACTTAGCACAGAAGACTGCAAAAGCATCCTTGACTGCCGCCCATCCCTGAACCGCCGAATGCAAAAGACCAGAGCAGAATACAAAAGAGATGGTGTGTTTGAAAAACATTAGACCCTTGAACATCTTCTCCTTAGCAACTTTTACTGTAACCTTCCCCTCGATAAAGAAAAATCTTTCATGCCCTTCTGTTTCTGATGAGCATAACTGGCAGGGCCACATGTTAAATGTTAAGTCCTGTGCCTTTCTCACTGCTTCATCAGTATTCCGCTCGGTAACTTGCTCCTTTCAGAGCTATTTTAATATTGCAGACTTTATAGCAGTTTCAAAGGTATTCAAAGGTATGCTTTTAAATGTGTTAAGGGAAAAAAAAAATTGGTTTATCACAAAAATGTTTTCTCCTTTCCTTCAGGTATGTCATTTCTTCCCGCATACATTCACTCACTCATCCACCCTCTAAATTACTAGGACACAGTGTCCACGACAGGTTGTATCAAGCCTTGTCTGGCAGTTTCTAGGTCTGCTGTTCTGCATCTCTGTGGGATTGCAGGAGCTGCCCAAGACTGGAAGTGTTCCAGCAAGGAGTTCAATTTATTTCTGCATCTTTTAGGTCCAGAGGGCTTTCAGATCATGGGGTTTTTATGCATAGAAAAATCAGCTCCAGGTATGTTTCAGAGGTACTTTTAAGCATTGGGTAGCTATTTTTTTCTTCCTGAACCCTGTTGATTTTTGATTCATAACCTGAGCTGGCAGGCAAAGGGCCCCAATAAAATGTTTAAAACCTTCCTTTCTGTAATTTCAAAGAGGTTTCCTCTGTGATATAGAAGGCCTACGCAAAATAGATTGTTAATGGTCTTATTTGTAGTACTCTGGGGTGATATGCATAATTCACTAGGGGCCTCATCTCTCTTCTGGTAATGCAGCACTCACTTCTTCAGACTATTAAAGAGGTTCAAGCACGTTACCATCCTTCCTTAAGCACATCCTGTAGGCATGATAGGACTTTTCAAACAAAAAGGGAGTGAAGCCAATTCCCTTTGAGAAGCTGGATCTAGACTGGCAAAGTTGGTGCCAGCACAAAAGCAGTTAACATCTTCCTGTAGCAAAATGTTCTTGTTTCCCCATCGATGTCGCCAGTGTGAATGGTGTCTCTCAGAGTGCAGAGTCTCCTCCCTGGTGGCATATTGGCTAGGAAAGGCAATACCTTCCCTGCCTCACGGTGAGGTGATGATGAACTACCTGGTTACTTCTACATGTCACCTGTATGATTTAATTCCACTGGCTGGGTGAAGGTGCAACACAGCGGGATGCTCTGTCACGCTTCTGATGTACCTTTACCAGCTCCTGGCCTCACTCAGTCCCCATCATTTCAAAGGCTTCAGAGAAAGCCTGCTCTGTTTGGCAGCTCTTTGTGTGTCCGAACATCTTGCAGAGCTCTCTAGGAAGCCGGTTTGGATGAGAAGGGGTTATCTGGTTAACAAGGGTTATTTCAAACTTCAGCCTGAAAATTTGAGAAGCTATGTAGTGGGGGCAGGGCCATATGTAAAGCAACAATAACTATCTGGATCTGCCAGACAGCTCAGGATTAGCCAGCTTCCCGTCTTCCCTAACCCCCTGCTACTGTGTAAAGCATTTTCTGGTCAAGGGGATGGTCAGTGCCCTGTGGAAGGCAATGGCTATGATTCATGCCTGCAGCTCTACAGAGCAAGACGTATCTCACCTGTCCATACTTGCAGAGCAGGTGGATTTTCAGATTGGTGGTCAATAAAAGATCTAAAAACTATGGCCTTCAGATGTAATAGCACAGCACAGATTTTCATAAAAGAAAGGAGTGGTTTCAAGGTCCTTGGCCAGAGTTCCTGGACCCGTTCCAGTGCTCTGTGTGTGATAGTTTCTGCTCTTGAGTTGACTGTCTTTCTGAGGTATTTATTGGACATGTATTGCAAAGCATGACAGGAAGGTGGCTTTGTAGCAATGACTTGTGCTCGTTGCTCCCTCCTTCTGCAGGAGAACGGCTGGTTTGCCTTTTGATGAGGTAATGGAGGGGATATTGAAGCAATATAAGCAACATCTTGCAGGAAGTCAGCAGAGGCTACAAATCTGTCCTGGGCTTTCTATACAGCCCTTACCAGACTGGAATGGAACCATGTAATGCCAAATTTAATGCTACTATGCTGAGAAACAGCTGAAGAAACCAACCGTTAGGAAAGCCAGATGCTTTCCTCAGACAAAGCAGAGTGAACTGGGATGGGGGGGGAACACAGAGGCTGGCAGACAGCCGAAGCCTTCAAAGAGAGGCAGCACCTTCAAGGAAGGGAGCAGGAGATGGAGCATCTGGGAGGAAGGAGCATAGGCAAACAGGATGATTAGGATTTGGCAAGGCCAGCAAAGAAAGGAGTGGGAGCTGTGCATTATGTCCATGCATCATTGCCAACACTGAGCTGCAGAAGACACTGGCATGTGCCTTTTTACATCCCTTGTTTCGCACGTCTTGAGGAGGAAGAACCATTCTGTTGTTGTTCAGGCTGTTTAGTGATGGCTGCTAACATCCTGCTCACAAAGGCAAAAGGCTACAGAGTAATGCTCGTGGCCTTCAGACCTGAGGCTGAGGGGGGACTGCATGTTGGACTCACCCCTGATACCTGGCTCCCCTGTTCTCCATGGCCAGCGTCCTCACAAATATTCAAGGGAGTCCTACAGCACTGTCAATCTGCCCATCTCCCTCTGCCTATCCCTCACAGACAGAAATGCCGCTGCCTACCAGCTGAGGCATAGCAAGGTGAGCAGTCCTTCTGCATCACAGCCCTTCCACCATGGCACAGGGTGGCAGAAAGAAATGCAGGGTCCCACAGTAGGTGTGCTTCTGCCCAGTGAAAAGTAGCCTTTATTTGCGCTGTTCAACTCACCGTGTTCGCAGCTGCGGGGCAAAACTTATTAAAACTGACAAGAGTCCCCAGGGCAGGGAACCAGAAAGGTCTTCCCCACATCACCAAACATACAGCAGCCTGGTGCTTGTCTCGCTGAGATGCTAAAATTGTTATACTGAAATTAATTTTTAATTATGTTCGGTTTCTTCTTTGGCTCTAGGGGTTTTCTTTTTCTTTGCCTCACATTTCCAGAGGCATTCGGGGACAAGACAAGACCAGTGTCTGGCAGGTTGAGATTCACTGATGTGTGGCCAGAATCATCAGGCTCAGGAGAATTCCTCGCCTGGGCCTGGGAGAAAGAGAATCCCTGTTGGAGAAAGTTGTGGTTGGCATCAAAGCTGATGGGGTCCCATTCCGGGGTTTGAGGCACTGTGAAACCACGGAAGGGTGGCACAAGTGATGCCAGGAAAGCAGAACAGGGTCACCACTCTGTCTTGAGTTGAGATTGACTGGAGAGTAACAGAGCACAGCTGGATCAGTGGCATTTGAAATTGAAAGGCAGGACTGGCCTAGGATATATCTTCTACCTCCTGTTCAAAGTCATTCAGCAAGATGTATGTAGCAGCTGATGCTGACTTTGAAGAAGTACTGTTTCGAATCCCTCACACCTTGAATTGCCTGCAGCTTTGTGAGCCTTCCTTTGCTCCTAAGGCAGCAGTTCAGGTGGTAAGATGCCACCCAGAGATGACAACTATGTTAATTCATTATTGCCATTAGATAAGGAAAAACTTTCAATGGCTCACTCAAAGGCTAATTCAGGTTTAGGGTACTCGCACTGGTCAGAGGAAGAACTGATGTGCCCATTCTCTTTGGGAGATGAGATACCTCACAGCCAGGAGCATTTGTAGGCTGAAGGCTGCCAAAGCCTGTCATCACTTCATGAGCAAACCATTACACACTTGGCTGAAACTAATCAGATTGGTACCAGTGTCCTCTGGGTGTCCGCAATTCCGATTTGTAGTTTTCTGAGCATCACCATATCAGCAGGCTGCAGCCTGTAGATCCTTCCTCAAAATGCTAGCATTGATTAGGTTCTTCAAAAACCATCATGTCAGTAACAGTGACTGAGACAGGGCTTTGCTCTGCAGTAAGCTTAAGCCAACCTCCATCTTGCATAAGGCTGCCCCTCCCAGAGGAGCTGCTAGGCTGAGCAGGTTGTGCTGACCCCAGCTGTGGACAGAGGACCAGCCTGGGGAAGCAGGTCCCCACGTCACTCCGATCACCATCAGAGAGGCTGCAATAAGGCAGACTCCAGGTGTATTTGCCAACAAGGGGTAAGCTCCTCATGCGTAGACCCACAGCGGGGTATAGCTGAGCCCAGCTGAGCCGCTGGCCTGCCCATTCCTTGCAGAGTCTAAGGACGATTACCTGGGGGAGTGTGGCTTTCTGCAAGACTTTGCTTTGACCTTGTAGTCTGGCAAATGTGGGGTTTTTTAATGTCTGGCTGCAGCTGGGATTGTTAAAACAATGTGTCCAACAGCTGCTGCAAGGTGCGCTGGAGCATGTTAGCTGAGCAGTGTCACCTGCAGAGGAACAAAGCCACGGTAGTGAGTGAAACCCCCCTCCTTCCCAGCAAGCAGCTTTCCCTCATAGAAGATTGTTTTACCTTCTGCCCATGGGCCTTTGTGCTCTCCTGCTTAAAGACTCCTGCATGACCTTGTGCCTATCGTGCTGACTCCGATGGGGGAGATTGCTTTACGGTTTCTTCTCTGTTTGTTTTACAATGTAAAACTCAACATAAGAACTGCTGATTTTAGCTCTGGATGGCTTCAGTTTGGTGCCTGGTACCATTTAAGGTTTTAGTAACTTGGGTAACCAGTTTTGTTGTAGTTTCGCTGCTACTCCTGAAGTTTAAATTGTGGCCCTTGACAACACAGCTGAGAGCCATGGGGCACACGTGGGGCTCTGCTCTGTGATGGACATCTGTTGCACCTGCACTCAAGTAAGCCACAGAATTCGTTTCAATAACCATCACATAGCAGCCTAAATAGAAATTTTTGGTGGTCTGTGAAGGGGTAGCAGTGAGCTATGGAGTTACTCTCTGCTTGCTTCTGCCTCTCATGCTTGCAGGAGTGAGTGACTGGGAGCTCCTTGGGGCGGGTTGTCTCATCTTGCCTTGTTTTCAGATGATTGGTACCCACCTTAAGTACCCTCTACTATCATGCTACCGCACATCAGCCTGAGGAGAGGTTGCAGATTGAGAGGCATCATGTGGAGTAGGGTGCTGCCTGGCTGGCTGGCTGGCCTTTCCAGCTCAGGGTCAGGCTCTTGCCACTTATTCTGAAAAAACTCTTATTCTGAACTATAGATTCATAACCCATTTTATTTACATGTTTTATGCTCTAAAAATCCAAAAGCACCTCAGAGCTGCAGCCGTTGTCAGGGTCCCCTGTGTCTCTCCAGGGACGGCACTGGGAGGTGCATGCACACACCTGGGTGGGTTGTGTTGTTTAGGACCTCCCCCAAAGAGCAGCATCACAGGCAGGAGCAGCAAACTTGACGCATGCAACGTGTGGCATACCTACCACAGCCATACCCCTGGGGAGCCCCAGGTACGTGTGGAGGAGGTAAGGGTCTCTGTGGCTTTGTCCGAGTCAGCGTGTAGTGCTGCGAGGGAGATGTGTGCGCCTGCCAACCTGAGCGAGCATAACTCACTGCAAGCCTGCTGAGCAAGCCGTGGGGGTACATGGGCCCAGTGGCTCATTCATCTGGGCTCCTGCAGCTCAGTCAGAGCCTACGGCTCTGCAAGCTGGGACACATGTCTGCCTGGAGAAACGGTGGAGGCAGGGGATAAACGGTGTTTTTCAGTCCATTTCTCAGGCGTGCAGTAATTGCGTCTAGACAGGCAGTACTTGGATGGCTGCCTTGTACCTTGCAGGGGGGGCTGCTGCTCCCAGTGGGTTTTGCCAGCTCTCTGTCTCCAAAGGGTCTTAACTTCCCTCAGCTACAGCAGAGATGCTTCCTGGCTATTCTGTCTGCTGGCTTATTTACAAATGGCATCCAGCACAGGGGACCTTAGGCATCCCATTCCTGCTTCCTGGTGGAGCAGAGTGAAGGTGAGCACAGACTGCAGGACCCCTTGCTGCGCCTGCACATCTGCCTAACCGTGATGTCAGAGCAGGTCTCATGACACCAGGAATTATTTACAGCCTGCAGCGGTCTCTGAGCTCCCTCTTTCCTTCTGTGGGAGAGGAGCTTTCTGCATTCTCCAAAAGCTCTTCTAATGTGAGTATCAGCATGTAAATGACACCCTGTACAATGCCTGTGGCTCTTCAGCAGAGCACAGAGTCACGGCTCACCTCTCTTCTTCCAGCTAGTCCTGGAGCCAGGGGAAAAAAACAGCAAAGATGGAAATGTTGTAGAAAATGAAGGTTAGGAGGAGGCATTTCCGTTAAAAAATGAGGGAGTGTGGATTATTCTACTGCAAATAATGAGTGGGGGTTTGTGAAGCACAGGTCCTGGGGGGCTCCTCAGCTGTCCCTCTGGCTTTCTGGGGAGAGTGGTGGGGGCATCAACTGTTTGCACCTTTGATTGCTTCTGTTCTTTGGCCTTTCCTGTGAGGCCACCTGTGTTCATATTGCCACAGTAAAACTGGGCATGGAGCTCAAGCAGTACTTGAGATGGGGAGAGATTGTGTTCTTTTGGTGCTAAGTTTTTGTAATTTGGCTTTCTATGATGGAGTGACTGCATCAGTAGACAAGGGAAAAACAATGGATGTCATCTATCTGGACTTCTGTTAGATCTTTGACATGGTCCCCACAGCATCTTTCTCTCTAAAGTGGGGAAATATGGATTTGATGGGTGGACTGTTCAGTGAATAAGGAATTGGTTGGATGGTCACATCCAGAGGGTAGTGGTCAATGGCTTGATGTCCAGATGGAGACCGGTGACAAGTGGTGTCCCTCAGGGGTCCGTACTGGGACCAGCACTGTTTAACATTTTCATCAATGACATAGACAGCAGGATCATGTCCACCCTCAGCAAGTTTGCAGATGACTCCAAGCTGAGTGGTGCAGCTGACACGCCAGAAGGACAGGATGTCATCCAAAGAGACCTGGACAAGCTGGAGAGGTGGGCCTGTGAGAACCTCATGCGGATCAACAAGGCCAAGTGCAAGGTCCTGCACCTGGGTCAGGGCAGCCCCCAGTATCAATACAGGGGATGAAGGGATTGAGAGCAGCCCTGCGGAGAAGGACTTAGGGGTACTGGTGGATGAAAAGCTGGGCATGAGCCAGCAATGTGCACTCACAGCCCAGAAGGGCAACCATATCCTGGGCTACATCAAAAGAAGCAAGGCCAGCAGGTTGAGGGAGGTGATTCTGCCCCTCTACTCTGCTCTGGTGAGACCCCACCTGCAGTGCTGCGTCCAGCTCTGGGGTCCTCTGCACAAGAAGGACATGGACCTGTTGGAGCTTGTCCAGAGGAGGGCCACAAAAATGATCTGAGGGCTGAAGCAACTCTCCTACGAGGACAGGCTGAGAGGGTTGGGGCTGTTCAGCCTGGAGAAGAGAAGGCTCAGGGGAGACCTTATTGCAGCCTTTCAGTACTTAAAGGGGGACTATAGGAAGCATGGGGACAATCTCTTTAGCAAGGCCTGTAGTGACAGGACAAGGGGTAATGGATTTAAACTAAAGGAGGGTAGATTTAGACTGGATATAAGGAAAAAATTTTTTACCATGAGGATGGCGAAACACTGGAACAGGTTGCCCTGAGAGGTTGTGGAGGCCCCATCCCTGGAAATATTCAAGGTCAGGTTGGATGGGGCTGTGAGCAACCTGATCTAGCTGAAGATGTCCCTGCTCACTGCAGGGGGGTTGGACCAGATGACTTCTAAAGGTCCCTTCCAACCCAAATCATGCTATGATTCTAATTGTGGGTGAGTTTTGTGGTGCTTTTTTTTTTTTTTTGTCCATAGCAGGTTATAGTTTAAGAGGTTGCTGTCAGTCCTGTGATCTGATTTTTCAAATCTTAATTATTAAATAAAGGACCATGTTTTTAGATACAAAATTCCTCCTATCCCTCAGAGCTGGGTAGGTACCAAAATACTGCTTGGTCTTCTGCCACACCTCCTGTTCCTCACCTCTATCCTCAATTGCCTTGGGGATCACTGCTTGAAGAACAGGTTCAAATTCCAGTAAGATCAGACTGAACATGACACCTGAGAGATGCTAGCCAGGACTTGAAGTGGACCAAATCACCCTTTAAAAAATCTTTTTTCTTATTTCCACTTTTCTGGCAATTGTGTATATAAAGCAATTGAAACTGGTCTCTGCTGGTCTGTGTTACGAAGCATCTTAATGAGAATGACTTGAGCAGCAATCTGTCCACAGGTTGAATCACTCAATTGATACCCCCAATATCCTGTGTGCCGAGTACCTCCCATGCTCCAGCACCTTTGAGCAGATGGAGTAACACTACCGCACGCCTGCCTGGCATAGCTGGGAAACTAATTGACCATATTTTCAGAATTAATCTGCTGGAAGTACTTACAGCAGCCGTTGATTTCTCTCCCAATTGCAAGTAAAATGCAAGTAATAATAACACTTTCTTTGTACAAAATTATCATCTGCCTGGACACCCACAAGAGGTTTTTAAGAGGGCTCCAGGTGAGAAAAGGCTTACGGAAGGGCTATATTCACCACAAAGATACCAAAACTTCCAGTTACATTTGTGGTTTATTGGATTAATGCAGTTACAATGCAGTATGGAGGGCACCTCCCCAGGCAAACAACACATACTGTCCATGAGCATCTCCTCGCAAAACCCAGACAAACAAAAGAAGAAGCTAGAGCTCTGCGATGTGCTCCAGAGGCAGAGGACAAAGGTTTTGGCTTTATATTAGGAAAGAGAGGAAGCCCTACCTGGATGGAGGAGCTGTGGCAGACACGGGCGGAGACAACACACACAGTTAACGCCCAAAGCTGTCAAATGAGCGCAGCTAACAGCACAGCTAAGCCTAGTCTTGGGAGTGAGAGCTGAGGCCTCAGATCTAATAGAGTGAGGGGGGGAAATGAGAGAAATGTGTTGAGATTGTCCCAGGTCAGATTTGCCTATAGAAGGAGAAGAGCATTAGAGTGCCCTGATGTAAGACCAGCTTACATGGTATGGCAGGGCTTGTCTGGTGTTTTCATCCAGGAACTACTGGAGATGGCATCGTAAGATACTGCTGGGAAATGAGACCGTGGCAGGGCCATGTTTGGCCAGCTCCCGGAATCTGGGATGTACAGACGCCCTGTGTGCTGACAGGTGTATCAGCAAGGGGAGCCAGGGAGAGCCCTGGGTCTGATCTTGAGGAACACGTCCTTTCTTACTCAGAGGGATGTTACTGAAACAGCTCTCCCCCAGGTGTGGGCTGTAACAGGAGTTATCGCAGCAATCAGACAGGACAAATCCTTAATCTAGCCGTGCTCCTGATGAGGAGAGGAGCACAAAGGGTGATTGGTTCCAAAGAGACCACTAACAAGTTTTGAGACAAGGTGCATGCAACCTACCCCAGCTGAAAAAACAGGTTTGAATCTATTGCAGGCATGACTGGAGCTATCCTAGGCCTTGTTCATTATTTAGTGGCCCCAGTAGATGACTGGGTGTGTGGTAGTTTAGTAGCTAATCTATTGGTGGTCCTTGGATTTGGAAGAGGGGGGACACTGTGATAGTGTTGCGCTTCTCATGCAATCTGATGTACCAGAGGGATGGTAGCCATCTCTCTACCTTGTAAGCAGCAATAAAATACAAGCTGGCAGCACCGGGGAAGGTTTCATTTGCAACAGGGGCAATTTTCTCATGCACTGAGACTGACCCAGTTTTATTGGCAAACATTTTGATGCAGACAAGAGGGATGTTGTCATTCTTCCATCAGCGCTCCGTTTCCAAGTTTCCTTGCCAAATGTTTGCTCTTGGCTCCTGATCAAGAGATTGGGATCCTTATCAAAGAGGTCGTGCTCTGCCCTCTTATTAGGACTGCTCTGCGTGAGCTGGGTGCCTTCTGCAGGCTGAGGCTCCAGCAGTGGGAGAGCAAATCCGTTCCCAACACGTAGGCGGGGGAGAGGAGAGATGCTGTCCGCTTGGGTCCCATGTGCTCAGTGAGCCTGGCAGCTCCCAGGAGCAGCACGCTGCAGTGGCTGAGCTTCCACTGCACGCCCAGGTCTGTCTCTCCGTGCTGCTGGTCCCAGTGCTGAGGGACCCACTGATTTGCCTCTGTGACTTTGTCCCCTCCCTCCCAGAAATGAGAAGCACTTGGGCTCTCTTAAGCAGGAGCATTGAGGCTCGGTGTGGGAAGCCAGCCGCGCAGGTGGGGCATGTTCCTGCTCTTCACTCTGGTGCAGAGGGTGCCTGGCTGTCAGCAACGACCACATCAGGCCGACCACCACTCACTCACAGCCGCTCAGAGCCGAGCGCAGTGTATCAATCCCCACAGCATGTAAAGCAGAGGGAGGGAAGGGCCCCATGCCTTGTCCCCAGCCCAGGAGTCTGCTGCAAACTGCAACCCATGCAGGCCAGTGCCAGCCCCACAGTCAGCAGCAGAGGATCTTGAGGAAGGCTTTGCGGAAGTCGGTGTTGAAGGTTGTGTAGATGATGGGGTTGAGGGCACTGTTCACGTAGCCAAGCCAAGTGCTGGCACTGTAAAGCCCTGGGGGCACGTGGCAGGACGGGCAGTGGGTGTTGAGGACGTGAATCAAGAAGAAGGGCAGCCAGCAGACTATGAATGTCCCTGGGTTTAAAGAGAGGGAGAAAAAAAATCCATTACTTCAGGGAAGCAACTCCTTGGAAAGGGGCCTGCACCTGTGCCCTCTACCTCCACCCTCTTGCTATTTCCATGTACATGTCTGCATTTGGTAAACACTGAAGGTGACATTTGTTCCTGATACAGAAGGACTTGGCAAGGGGTCAGGCTCCTTGGGACCAGTTACGTGAATGGATGGATGAGGCTTCAGAAGTGGCCTGGTGACAGACAAAAGCAAGTGGCCACAACTTAGAGGGAAAGACAGCTGCCTTAGCTGCTTTAATCAGTTATGATGAGGGCTGCATTATTTCCATGCTACTACTGAGTTAATGAGGTGAAGAAATGCATCTGGTGACGGTGTCAGGTGACTGGGGCACCAGGCTCCTGGCACCCTCTATCCAGAGCTGGTTCCTCTGCTGCTCCCTGCCTCAGTTTCCCCTTCTGTAATTGGAACTAAGAGCTGCTGCATGTATGGAAACTTAGGATTCTTCCAGCTATATCATAATAATATTATCAAAATAAAGGAAAAGGGAAAACAACGGTGTTGGCTGTTGCTCCCTCCAGCAGGGCTTGTTGGTCACTGATTTGAAACAAAAGGGTAACAAAACATAGCGAATAAAACACTAACGTACTTGGCTCTCAACGTCTGAGAGCATTACCCTAGACCCCTAAATGCCCCACCATTGTCTCTCCTGAGTCTGTGGAGCAGTGACAGCTGAAGTCTGGGCCTGGCTTGCATTTTTTTAATCTCAATACTCTATTAGGAGATTCCTTGCTCTTGCAAGTCCCAAACCATCACCCCCTGGCACCCCACTAGGCAGAGTGGCTCTCACTCACCCAGGACAATAGCTAGCATCTGTGTAGCTTTCCTCTCCCGAAGCTGGATCAGCCGGGGTTGCTGATGCGCTAGCTTCAAAGAGCTGATGGTTTTGCCATCGCTGAGCCTCCGTACTTCCAGTTCTGGCTTTGTACTCTTTCTCCTCTCTTCCAGCCTGCTGTGTAGTGTAGTCCCTGGTGTCTTGGGGAGGGATGCCTCGTGGCAGAAGCTGCGGTACCGCTGCAGGCTGAAGACAGTCAGCAAATTCCTTTTGGTAGACATCTCCTGGCCTGAGCATTTGAGTGGGAGACAGGGGGAAAAGGTGCCTTGGCATCTGTTTGGCAAAGCTTTTCTCTCCATGTGTTCCTGCAAAAGAGGATGCCACAGAGGAACTAGGAACCATTCATTGGGTCAAAGGATGATGAGGAAAGTTGTAGGAGTCATCCTTAGCCCCACTTGCTTCTTAGCTTTGCAGCATACCCTCTGGACTGACTTTGGCTTATCAGAGGAGTGAACGAGCACTGGCCAGCTCTCTGCCTCCATCCCACCAAGGAGAAGCATGAAAACCAGAAGAACTGAAACACCCACTCTGCTAACCTTTTGTTTGTATTTTTGTGTTGGCCCTGCTCCCCTCAACATCTCCACCCTTTTTTAATATAGCTTCACTGTGAGAAAATGGGTAAAACAAGTGGATATGCGTGACCAGGTGATCCCTTTCAAACCATTGTGCTGGTTCCCATGGTTGCAGATATTTCATCTAGAAAGGTCAGTGGAACAAATGCTCCATGCACTATGAGCATTCTGACCTCTTAAGTCTGTCAGGTAAAGAGGGTTGGTTTTTTAAAAATAATCTAGGTTAAAGCCTGCGAAGCCCTGAGAACGAAGCTTCATAGAGCAAATATCAATAAATGAAGACATTAAAATCAATAAATTAAGAAATTAGCCAGACTTCCACGTGGCTGAGAAAGCCCTGCTCTGAAGAAATATTGAAGTAGGCTGTGCTCTTTTATAGTTGCCTGGTTCTAGAGGGCAGAGATATACAGGGAGTATCCTCTTTCTAGAGGGCTGAAAAAGGTTTAACTGGAGCTTCTGCATCTCAAATGTCATGGTGTATGAGCGAAGGATGGGATGAAAACATGCCATGCCCCTTCTTTATGCTTTCCATTCTGTGCTTTGACCCTTTGAGGATAAGAGATGATGCATGACCTGTCCTTTTCGACAGCTCCTAGTGCATTCATGGGGATCTTACTTTGTGTGCATAACACGGTTTGGTGCTGGCGCTGTGGCTGCCCTGCCGGGTGAGGGTTCGCTTCTTTTGCCTTTGTCTTAGCACGAGGTAAATCCGGACATAGAGCAGCAGGGTCACCATGAAGGGGAGGTAGAAGGACACCAAAGAGGAGTAGATGATGAAAATAGGGTTGGATATGGAACAGACACTGGGATCTCCTGGGAAGGAGAAGAGAGAGAGAGAGGAGTGGCTGAGCTGCTTCGGTTTATTACAAAGAACTCTGGTGCATTGGCAAGTTGAAAGGTGGCTGCGGGTCAAAGGCAGTCTAAGGAGTGCAAGTATCTCCTACCTCAGTTGTTGCAAATTATACTGTGGCCTACCCACATGCCTGACTGATGCTTAAAACGGACTCTACTGAGGGCCATCCAGTATGACCCAGCATGCATCTGCTTGCTTTTCTGGCCATCAGCTCTGCCCTCTTCTCTCATGTCTATTCCCATCCTTTCTCCGAGGATCCTTTCGCCTTTCATCTTTACTCCTATCCCTCTGACAGCCTCTGAGCTGTCTAGATGCAGAGGTGTGCCTTCACCCGAATCTGTTTGGACCAGGCAGTGGGAGACAGCAGTATTTCCCACCCCCTGTCCTCTTCTCACCTCAAGCACTGCATAGAAGATGGATAGAGAGCAGAGGACTTCAGCCTGTGGCCCAGGGTGGGAGGAAGGCTCCCCTGCCCCTCTGCCTCCAGGGAGAATGGGCTGCTCTAGGTTTAGGGGAAGGAGAAAAAACAACCTGCTTCCAAGCAGGAGGCTAAATTGTTTACTTCCCTAAGGGATTAGGTGAGGCAGCAGCCAGCCAGTTGGATGGGAAGAACGTTTCTCACAAACAGTGCCAACACGCAATCCTTGCTGTTTAGAAATCTGTCCTGCGTCAGATTTATAACTGTGTGTCCAGACCTGTTGATATCAGCAAGATGCACTAAATCTGATGTGTTTGTGTGTTAGATGTGCTGCACGTCTGGAGATTTGCTCTGTGTGCACAGAGTGATTGTTTGGGGGAATCTGTAGACCTGGACACTTCAATGGGCATTGATTTGGCAGTAAAGCAGGCAGGTCTATCCTCTGAGCAATAGACAGTGTCTGCCTGAGCAAATGGCAAGTTTATAGACAAGAGCACATCTGCTCTCCAGCACTGGAGATTTTTCTCACCTTCATAGCGTGCTTTCCAGTTCCCTAAAATTTCCTGTAACTTAGAAAGTCTGCAGGACCCACATTAAATGGCCTTGCCATACACAGGGCAGCACCATTTCCAACCCCTCCCTGTGTGCTATTGTTTGGGACATCACCTACCTGTAGTATTGAAGCCGAAGAGGAGAGGGCACGACACTGCGAATGCCAGCATCCAGACTATCACTATCATGAGAGAAACTCTCCTGCAGGAGCTCTGCCCAGTGCTGTACTGGTACTGAACTGGTTTCACCACTGCAGTATATCTGCAGACCAAACCAGCTCCAGAAAGAGGAGAGGTAGGAATGGAGGAAGGAAAAGGACCGGGTTTTAAAGGGAGAAATGAAAGCCATGCAGGGAACATTGATGGTGAACATGGTGAAAAAACGGAAGAGGAAAGGAGAGAAGATCAGATGATGGCATCAGCAGTTTGTAGAAACGGTAAGTGGGGCATTGGGGGGAGGAACAAGAGAAAGCAGAGTTAGTTGGCAGCACTGCATAGAAACACTCTGCAGAACTGCTGTCATTGTGAAGCTACAAGGTTTGGGATACCAGATGGATCTAGAAACCCCAGGAAACCCCCATCCTTCAAGCCCCTAAGGTTATATGTGCACTGCTGGGAAAGAACAGTCTCTGGAGCAACCACAGCCTGCTACACTCTGTGCCTCAGCTGCCTGCTCTGGTGTCGGCCTCGCCGGAGGGTGTCCAGGGTGAGTGTCCAGGGCTTTCAGCTGCCAGGGTGGCCCAGGGGATGCAGCTCAGCAAGGCTAGTATGTGGGGATGTGGAAGGCACAGGAGTCATCTTTAGCATAGCCCGGGGCCTGCTCTTTGTAGACAGAGCCAAAATGACATGGTGATAAAGATTCCCAAGGAAGAACACCAGACCAACCCAGCATTGAGAGCTGCTTCATATGGTTACCCTTGAACTACATATTACAAAGGTACAGCATGCACTGTCCTTTCCTTCCCCCACCTTCCAAGGTCTTAGCTCCCGGCCCTCAGTGTTGCTTAAAATATGCTGCTTTAAGGTGCAGGAAAACATGGCAAGGCTGAAGATTACACAACAATATTCTTCACCCCCACCCCCCCCATGTATATGGCAGTAAATCATATGGCATGATAGTAAAACATCAAGAGTGAGGTCTCCAGAGGAGAAACCCTCTTTGAGACTCAGTGGGTGTTAAGATATTTGAGGCTCAATGGGAATTAGATCACCAGTTCTGGTTCCTGCCTTCAAAAACCATGAGGATGTAGTTGACTACCTACTGGTGACGTTTTATTGCTTGCGCCTCTCTGCCCTTAAGTGCAGACATCTTCTAGCACATGGTGGGCAGAGCCCACTAATAGCAGTAGTGGCAGTGATAGATTTGCAGGGAGGTTTGTGTTCCTGAAGATGCTGATGCTGCCTGTGCAAACCCCCCTTCCTTGTCCCTGCCACGCTGGGGTATGGGGCCGACCCCCATCTCTAGACTATCCCCTGGATGCTGTTGGCTCTCACCTGTCAATGCTGATAGCACAGAGGTTTAAAATGCTGGCTGTGCACATCATTACATCCATGGTGACGAAGATATCGCAAAAGATGCGGCTGAAAGTCCAGACTCCTCCGGTCACCTACACCAGCAACAACAAAACTGTCAGCCTTTTTCTGCATCAAGTCCTGATAAGTTACATATAAAGAGGTGCTCTCCTCCAAGTGTCTCAACAGATAGATGAGTTCATGTCCACTGTGATGTGCAGAGGGAAACTGAAGCACCTATGTTGTGCACAAGATAACACAGTGGTAGGTCATGGAGAAGGAGCCACACTTTGATTTCAATCCTTTAATTACTCTTACAGAGGGAGGCAGGGTGAAGAAATAGATAGCAGCTATCCCTTCCCTTAAGGCCTAGCATGATAAATTGATTTAAATTTGATACCACTGTATATATCATTTGTTTAAGGCTTATCTGAGAAAAAATAAGGGCTAAAAGTGTTTCTCAGCTTAGCTGCTGGAGTTCTCCTGCAGGCAGCAAGCTGGAAAAGTACTGCAAATTTTATGCATTTATGTATGAAACAGAGACCTGAGACTTCAGGCTTCCCTAAAACCTTATTTGGATTCTTATCTCAGTTACAGATTTTGATTATTAGATCTGAGTGAGAACTCACAAGTTATTCAGATAAAGGGGTTTGGTTTGCTACCATGTTGAGCTTTTGTTCTGGTTGTTCTGAATTCTTAATCTGAGGTGTGTAATTGTAAGAGCTTAGCTGTGGGCAATCTTTGTGATGGAGAAAGGCATTTTTTTGTCCCACCCATCAAGTTCTTGACAGTGACCTTTTTGGTTGACAACAACATGCTCCAAGCACTGTGTAGCACTACTCTCCTCCAGGCTGGGGTGACAGCCTGACTCCGAGCGAGGTGGTCTGGCTCAGCACTCACTCCTTGTAGGAGATGAACAAGGAGGCAGCCTGCCCTCCAACAGATAAACCCATTGGATGAGTACAACAAACAAATCTAATGCTGTGCTGGTTGGAGAAGGGGTGGTAGGAGAGAAAGAGGGAGGAAAGTCCTTGCTTGGAGGGAGCCTGCATTTTAGCCTTCAGCCCCATAGATCCTTCTGGTTCAGCTCAATCCTGGGAAGCTATCAGGAACCGGCACTAGTTCCTGGTCTCTCTGCTTACATTTAGACCACATTTGGAGTATTGCATCTGGTTTTGGGGCCCCAGTACAGACAAAACATTGATAAACAGGAGCAAGTCCAGCGAAGGGCCACCAAGACAGTCCCCAGGGGCTAGAGCGCTTGTCCTGTGAGGAGGAGCTAAGGGAAGAGGGCTTGTTCATCCTTGAGAAAAGGTGGCTTTGGGGTGGGGCACTAACAGCAGTCTCCTAGTGCCTAGTGGGAGGTTGTTAAGAAAGTTGGAGCCAGATTACTAAGAAGATGGAGCCAGGTTTTTCACAGCAGTGCATGGTGGGAAGACAAGAGGAAACAGGCATAAGTTGAAAGAAGAAAGGTGCAAAGTGGTCATGAAGGTAAACTTTCTGACTATGAGGACAGTGAGGCAGTGGAGCCAGTTGCTTGGTGAGTCTGTGCAAGCTCCATCCTTGGAGGTTTTCAAGTCCCACTCAAAAATACCTATCCTAGATCAGGCTGGAGAGGGTGCCACAAGTAAGCTTGGCTTCTAAGGCAGTGGGTCAACCCCTGCCTTAGAATCCCCGACAACCATTTCAGTGAAGTAATATTTCCTAATATCTAGTCCAAACCTCCCCTGGTGCAGCTTGACACCATTTCCTCTCATCTTATCACTTGTTATTTGGAAGAAGAGACCAACACCCACCTTGCTATAACCTCCTTTCAGGTAGCTGTAGAGAGCAATAAGGTCTCCCCTCAGCCTCCTCTTCTCCAGGCTAAACAACCCCAGTTCCCTCAACCTCTCCTTGTAAGACTTGTGTTCCAGACCCTTCACCAGCTTCATTGCTCTTCTCTGGACATGCTCCAGTAATTCAATGTCTTTCTTGTACTGAGGGGCCCAACACTGAACACAGAACTCGAGGTGCGGCCTCACCAGTGCCGAGTACAGGGGCATGATCACTTCCCTACTCCTGCTGGCCACACTATTCCTGATACATGCCAGGATGCTGTTGGCCTTCTTGGCCACCTGGGCACACCGCTGGATCATGTTCAGGTGGCTGTTGACCAACACCCCCAGGTCTTTTTCTGCTGGGCAGCTTTCCAGCCACTCCTCCCCAAGCCTGTAGCGTTGCACGGGGTTGTTGTGATCCAAGTGCAGGAACCAGCTCTTGGCCATGTTGAACCCCATACAGTTGGCCTCAGCCCATCGATCCAGCCTGTCCAGGTGCCTCTGCAGAGCCTTCCTTCCCTCAAGCAGATCAACACTCCCACCCACCTTGTTGTCATCTGCAAACTTACTGAGGGTGCACTCCATCCCCTCATCCAGATCATTGATAAAGATATTAAACAGAACCGGCCCCAACACTGAGCCCTGGGGAGCACCACTTGTGATTGGCCGCCAACTGGATTCAACTCCACTCACCACAACTCTTTGGGCCCAGCCAGCCAGCCAGTTTATCTACCCAGTGAAGAGTACACCCCTCCAAGCCATGAGTAGCCAGCTTCTCCAGGAGAAGGCTGTAGGAAATGGTGTCAAAGGCTTTACTAAAGTCTAGGTAGACAACATCCACAGCCTTTCCCCCATCTACTAAGTGGGTCACCTTGTCATAGAAGAAGATGAGGTGAATTAACCAGGACCTGCCTTTCCTAAACCCATGCTGACTGGGCCTGATCACTTGGTTATCCTGTACATGCCGTGTGATGGCACTCAGGATGATCTGCTCTATAACCTTCCCTGGCACCAGGGTCAGGCTGACAGGCCTGTAGTTCCCTGGATCCTCCTTCTAGCCATTCGTGTATATGGGTATCACATTTGCTAACGTCCAGTCAACTGGGACCTCCCTGCTTAGACAGGACTGCTGATAAATCAGGGAAAGCAGCTTGGTGAGCACTTCTGCCAGGTCCTTCACTATTCTTCGGTGAATCCCATCCGGCCCCATAGACTTGTGTGTCCAAGTGGTGTAGTAGGCGCTAATAATTTCCCCTTCGATTATGTGGGCTCCATTCTGCTCCTTGTCCCTGTCTTCCAGCTCAGGGGGCTGGGTACCCAGGGAACAACTGCTCTTACTATTAAACACTGAGGTAAAGAAGGCATTAAGCACCTCAGCCTTTTCCTCATCTTTTGTCACTAGGTTTCTTACCACATCTCATAAAAGCTGGAGATTCTCCTTAGCCCTCCTTTTGCTGCTAATGTATTTATAGAAGTATTTTTTATTGTCTTTTATGGCAGTAGCCAGATTAAGCTCTAGCTGGGCTTTGGCCCCTCTAATTTTCTCCCTGCATAACACTGCTACACCTTTGTAGTCCTTCTGACTTGCCTACCCCTTCTTCCAAACTTTCCTTTTTTTTGTCTAAGTTCCAGCCAAAGTGCCCTGTTCAGCCAGGACAGTCTTATTCTCCACTGGCTTGTCTTTTGGCATATGTGCTCAGCCTGCTCTTGCGCCTTTAAGACTTCCTTCTTGAAGAATGTCCAGCCTCCTGGATTCCTTTGCCCTTCAGGGCTCCCTCCCAGAGGACTCTGTTGATCAGTCTCCTAAACAGGCCAAAGTCTGCCCTCTGGAAGTCTAACATTCTGCTGACACCTGTCCTTACTTCTCTGAGAATCTCAAACTCTATCATTTCATGATCACTATGCCCAAGACAGCCTCCAAACATCACATCATCCACAAGTCCTTCTCTGTTCATGAACGACAGAACCAGCGTGGCTCCTTCCCTACTTGGCTCACTCACCAGCTGCGTCAGGAAGTTACTTTCCACATGCTCCAGGAACCTCCTAGGCTGTTTCCTCTCTATTGTATTTCCAGCAGACATCTGGTAAAATTAAGACCCCTTTGAGGACAAGGGCTAGCAATTGTGAAGCTTCTCCCAGCTGCTTGTAGAATAATTCATCTGCCTCTTCATCCTGGTGGGGTGGTCTATAACAGACTCCCACCATGATATCTGCCTTGTTGGCCTTCTCTCTGATTCTTACCCATAAACACTCAGCCCTATAGTCACCATCATTAAGTTCCACACAATCAAAACACTCCCTAACATAGAGACCTACCCCACCACCTCACCTTGCCTATCCCATCTGAAGAGTTTATAGCCATCCATTGCAACGCTCCAGTTGTGTGAGTCATCCCACCATGTTTCCATGACGGGAACTGTAACATAATTTTCATGTTGTACAATGGCTTCCAGCTCCTCCTGCTTATTGCCCATGCTGCGTGCATTTGTGTAGAGGCACTTCAGCTGGGCCGTTGTCCAAGTCACCTTCTTAGAGGAACACCCCTTAATTCTTTTGAAGTGTCTCACTGGTGTTCCCCTCTTGGCTCCTATTACATCAGTAGCCTCTGGCTCATCTCCACACAACTTCAACTGTGCCCCAGTGAACACAGCACTTCTCAAAGACACAGGCTGAGTGCCCTCACTTAGCATCCCATCCCACTAACCTTGGTATGTCGTCCCTCAGCTTGTCTTGGGCAAGCCTGATATTAGCCCCATCTCTCTTCAAGTCTAGTTTAAAGCTCTGTCAATGAGCTCTGCAAGCTCTCTTTCCGCTTTGAGAAAGGTCAAGTCCACCAGACGCCAGCAAACCTGGTGCTGTGTAGACCATCCTATTGTCACAAAAACCAAAATTGTGGCGATGACACCAGCTACAGAGCTATATGTTAATAGACTGGATGCATCTGTTCCAGTGTCACTGCCCACAGCTGGAAGGAGGAGAAAATAACCTGTGCTCCAGAGTCCCTTACTAGCTGTGCCAAGGCCCTGATGTCTCTTTTGGACTATGTGTTGCTGCTTCATCACCTCCCGCATGGAAGAACAGTAATGGGTAATAGTCCGAGGGCTGTACCAGGCTAGGAAGTTTCCCAGCAATGTCCTTAACCCGGACCCCAGGGAGGCAGCAGACTTCCCTAAGAGGAAGGTCTGTCTGGCATATTGGACCCTCTGTTCCCCTCAGAAGGGAGTCACCTACAACTATAACCTGTCTTCTCTTCCTTATGGAGGCGGTTTTGATACGGGGGCTGACCCTGGCAACACCACTGCCATAGATGGGCCGTTATCCACATCTACCATGGACTAGTCTTCCACCTGCAGAGCCTCATACCTGTTATACAGAGGCCCCTGGGAAGGTGAAGTGGGCAAGGAGGGTGTTTGCCTGCTGCCCCAAGCATGGAGTTGCCTCCATTCACTCTTTTCCTTTGAGCTACTGCCTTCAGCCTAGCTGGGTAGGGATACAGGTACCCCTTGATCTTGCGTATTTTCTGGTGGCTGCTCCTGTTTCTGTCTCAGGGAGGGCAGAGCAGGGCACCACCAGTCTATCTCTTCTGCAGCCTCCCTGAAGCTCCTTAACCTTTCTACCTCCTCTCATAGCTATGCCACCATGCTGAGCAAATTGTCCACTGGTCACCCCTCACACAGCTGCTCTCACGGCTGCCATCCATTACCAGAGAAAGGCTCTGGCACTCCCTGCAGCCTGGACAGCTGCATGTTTTTGTGGGAGCACTGTCTGGGTTGCCACATCCATGCTGGTGAGTGCAGAGGGCACAGCTTTCAGCTGGGTGGGTATCATAGCTAAGTTCCTACTGAAAGGATGATGGCTTCTGAATGAACTCACCTCTTGGGATGATAGGGTGACTACGCCCTTCCTGCGTGCCCTTCTGCATGAACTGCCACGCCACGATCTGTTTGACCGCCCTGTTTGCAGCACTCCTGGTCGCTAGCACTCCCTAGGCTGCTTTTTCCTAGCTTTCTTTTTTCTTTTCTCATTTTCTTTCAAAAGATAAAAAAATAAAAGGGAAGCAAAGGAATAAACCCCAAACCAAACCCTTAGAGATTTTCTGCACAATTAGGTGGGCTACAAGATGTGCAGACTAAAGGCTGTCCCTCTGAAATTATGGACCTTAGTAAGTAGGTTCAGTTTCAAAGAAGCCCCGCACCATTTTTGCTTTAATTACAGATCTGAGATCTGCTTGACTACCTCAAAATACATTAAAAAAATTATAAATGCTGGAAGCCTTTGCAGTGAGACCCAGTAAGGGGTGTTTCTGTAGTCTGAGGCAAAATGCAATGCAATGTCTGTGTGATCTGTAGAGTTTGAAGACTATTTCACCAGGAGCTGGTGCCAGGTGTTAACATGAAAGCCAGCTGCCGCTAGCCCAGGAGATGTGCAAGCACTTAACTGAGGGAGTTTCCAAGGCCCTGAGGACATTCAAATGCTAAGCCCAAGAATGTGAACCATTAAAACTGAACAAGGCGATGGTGGCAATGGCTCTGAAGTGAACCCTCTCAGGATAACGGCATTCAGATCACACCACCTGCATACTAAGCTGTAGCTTTTAAGAGAGTGCTTGACAGATCGAAATGTTTGGGCTTAAAACCCATCCTCACTTCCACCAGCTACAGCTTCTAAAATGGGGAGCAGCTCTGCTGAAGTCGGTGAAGTAGTTAATATTTACCTGTGGGGTATGCGAATCCAGAATTTATTCCAGACTCTAACAATGAAGAAGAGCCTTCTTATTACAGGCCTCGTTCATAATTTTTCAAATCCTATTTCTGCTCTTCTTTTCATTGCTCTGTTCCACTCATCTTTGCTACAGCAGCTAGAACTTGCTACTGTGCATTTCTGGTTTTCATGTGCTGGCAGGGTACTTGTTCTTTATCCCTCTGGTGGCTTTTGTCCAGGAATCTCAAAGTACATCACAGGTATTAATTGAATGAATCTTCACAACTGCCTAGGTGAGGTGGGTGGTCAAATATTATTCTCTTACAGCTGATGAGAGCAAACCACAGAGAGATGAGCTGATACAATCGCTCATTACCACTCAGTGTGTGTGTGGCAGAAGTGGGAATAGAGTCCAGGATCAAATTCTGGCTCTGTGGAAGACAACGCTAAAGCTACCTATAGACTATTGGGTCAGGTTCTCACCTCATCTTTCTTGATGATTAGTCTGCTTTATCCACAAAATTGTGGTATTATTATTTTTAACTTTCCAACCCTATATGAAGTCTTCCAGATTAAAAAGAAATAAATCACTGTGCTTTCATAAACTTATGCAAGTCCACCACTCTCCTGAATCCTTAAAAATAAACAAAATAATCTCTGTAAATCAGGTATGTATGATGATGCCATATACAGATGGGAAAGGTTGAACACAAAGCTGCGTCAGGTGATGACAGGCTACTTACAGTAGCGGTGCATCTAAGCATGCTTACTTAAGTAGTTTGTGTTTAAGAGAGTGTTCTTTGGGGTGCTGTTAACTGCCTGCAGCTGTGAAATGGCTGCTTACATTTTTGCATGGCAGGAGTAACTAAAAGCATTTGTGCAGTCAGGCCTGCTGACAAGTGGTAAGCTGCTGAGCTGCAGTAACTCAGTTGTCCGTCCTCCCTTTGACAGTAGTCTGGAGAGCTCCTTGAGCCCAAAGAGCGTTGCAGGTCTCGCTGCTCCGATGCGAGAGCCACAGAAGAGGAGACAGCATTACTCTCACATGTTCCAAACAAAGCTGCAGCCTGGACCTCAGTGACAATCATCTTCTGGAGCTTTTTTCCCTCTGGAGACAGAACTGGGTGTTGTAAGAAGACCGAGAAGGGTGCTCCAGGCCATGCTGCTACCTGTTCTCCTCCATTTATACAATTACTATGAGGCATGACGGTATTTAATGCCATCAAACTCCAGTGGGAAGGGTACCCTAATGCCACTGTCTTAGAAACCTTGGTGAGCTTCAGTAGTTGTGCCAGCCACAGCATCAGAGGTCAGTAAAGAACTGGGGTAGCAGTACTGGTATATTAGACCTACCTGTTGACCCCAGAAGATTGCTAGACATAGAACTGAATAGCATTTTTGTGCCAGAAACTTCATTAGGTGGAAAAGAGGATTTTGAGGTTATAAAAATGCTCCTATTGTTGCTCTGTCACAGCCTGCCCAAAAGACTTCTCAGAAAGAGACAGTTCTGGTCTGCGTAACTGATAAAATGACAAATTTAATGGAGAAGGACCAGGTCACAGATGGCTCTAAAAATTGAGTGTAAAGCCCAAAGTTCACAAGTGACATTTAAATCTGAGGTATTCATCCACCTTTAGCTTCTCCATAAATAATGGCCAGGTCTCAGATGTCTGGTTTGGCAAATGTTCAGTAGATTAATAGATATTGTACACGGTTTTGGGGACTGAATGATTTCTTGGCAATTTCCAGGCCCATAGTGTACTGAAGCATGATGCCATTTCCGCCTCATCGGTAGCATCGCTGATCCATAAACAGCAGTAAATATCTAAACGACTTTGGGGCTTTTTGGACTGTTTTTTAAATCTTAGTCTTACTGGAGTCCTACAGCCTAGTTCTCTAGGAGATGCTGTGTAATGCTGGGAGCGGTAGGTTGGGTTTGTGATGTGTTAGGGTCTTCTTCCTGTTGTTTGGGTGACTCTTGGATCAGCTGCTTTGATTATGCAAGCTCCGCAGATGGAAATGAATCTTGAATGAGTCTACAAACACAACTGGGGAACGGACATACTGTCAAGCTCACAAATCGTAACCACAGTACTGCATGGGGGCAGAGGCTGCTTCACAGCTGTGCCTCAGTCCCCACCCTGTCCGCATCGAGACCGAGTGCTAAGTCTTTTCTAATGCAAAGCATATTGTGATTGCCTTGAAGACTGGAATACACTTGAGGTGATGGACTACTCCAGTCTGAAATAAAATTTGACTTTTAATAATATTCTTTAGTTGCAATCAAATTGCAGAGTCTAACTCTGTCTTGCTGGGATGGCTTCCCCCGACACACTTATTCCTTGCTTTTTAATCATTTCAATGTAACACAACTGAGCCATACGCACCCTGCAGGCCAGCTCCAGGACTGCCCCACACATGCAGTATCTTGGTGCTCTCTCTGTTCTTCCACTCCACAGCAATGCTATACAAAAATAATTACCCATCAATGCCCTTATTATTACTTATTACTTACTATTTGCCCACTTATACACAGAGCAAACCCTTAATTTCTCTTAATTGTATAGCCTTGCTGAGACTGCAGTGGGCACAGTTTGGGAGCATGGCTTGAATTAACACAAGGGAAATGCCTAGGCTGGGTGCCAAAGCTTGCGTTGCCTATTCCTCTGCCATACTCCGGTGGCAGAGGAGAGCTGTAGGCCACTGTCAGCCCCCTGCTACTTGATCAAATCTGCTTGTACCTGCATAGTAGGTCTGGCATTTGCTGGTGTTGTCCTGTCTTGTCCTACTTTCTGTTCACGTACTGCGCAGTCCATATGCACAAGTCAAAATCCCTCTCTGCTTCTGCTTTGTTTTCTGGGAAAGAGGTCAGCCAAAGGTGGGCAGCTGCCAACAGAATATTTACCCTTACCCTTCAGCCAGATCCTGGCTTGCCCCTTACATAAAGAGCATGAGGCTTCAGCAAGATCATGGCTCAGAGGCTTATTCTGTCTCTGTTAGCATGAGAACAAGGTACTAGGGCTCAGCTGAAAGCTTATTGCTGATAGATGTTCACTCTAATATTTCTAGACCTACCAATTTTTATGAATTAGTGTAAAAATGCTGAAGAGAACAGATAAAAATGTCAGCTGTAGCATACCTTCTTGTATTTACTTTAGTAAAAATATTTGCCCCAGCAGTGGCTACAGTAATTCAGTATTTTGCCGTAGTGTGTGGGGATTTGGTTTCCATCTTTGCTGCCCTATATCTGATGGTGTTGTCCATACTGTGCATGGTCATGTCAGTACATTTTTACACCAGCCAATGTGCAAAGATCAGGGAAAAGGAGAATAAGACCCTGAGGGCTTGATGAGTCCTTTGAAGTTATTGTGAAAATGCTCACATGACCTAAAGAAATTTTGGAGCATGTTCTTCAGCTTCACCTCTTTGTCAGCCTTTTTGGGGAATGTTGCTTAGAGCTGACCTAACATCATGGGTTATAGCCATGATGGTATAATATATCATAATGTATGGCATAATATACCAATAACATTAGGCCATAAAGATGGCATAATATACCATAACACATGTGAAAGCTCTTAAACTCTGCAGGAGAAGAGGATTTGACTGCCCTCGCTTGTATTCTGTTAAGCAGGAATACGGATTGATCTGGGCTTTAAGATGAGTTCCTATGAGGTATTTCTACCCTATTTCCTCCCCCACCATTCCTGAATCATCATGGTGCTCACTGGCAACCCTTCTGGCTGAGGGAGTCAGCTTCAAGGATGCTCAGATAGAAGTGGTATTAGCCCATCAGAAACTACAGTCTACACTACTGGCTGTAGCAATTCAAGCTCAGGGAGACTGTGCTGTGCCAGGAAGAGCAAGGCTTAGGGTATCTTCTCACGGCTGGGACTGTGGTGCATTTATTTGGCGTGTGTCCAGCCTACGAGGGCCACCTGTGTGACATTGTGGGTTGCCACACACCCCACAAGTGCCCAAGAGCTAGCTGGGGGGTTAAAATGTGAATGGACATTTTCTGTACCGGAGCTGGCCTATCCTGAGAGCATGCTCTAACGCCCGTGAGCTCATAGTGCAGTTCAGTTGTGCTAATCTTTCCTAAGGTGTACTCACCTCCAGGTACACCACCCATGGCATCACCAAAGTAGCCACCAGCAAGTCCGCGACCGCCAGGCTCACCACAAGGTAGTTTGTTGTGGTTTGCAAGGTGCGCTCCCTCAGCACGGCTAAGCAGACCAGCACGTTTCCAAAGATGATGGCAAAAATCAGGATGCAGTAGCAGAGGGCGTAGTAGGCATGTGAGTGTGGCAGGTCAGACTCTGTAGTGTTGTCTGCCCCACAGGGAATGGGGTCGGTGGTGTTAGGATGACTGCTGATTCTTGTGAAGAGAGCCATGGGGACACCACTGCAAAGAGAAAGAGATGACTGAAAATCACAGTAATTCAGAAGAACAGTACCTTTTGTGGATGGCGTGCAACTTTCGTACTTCCTTCATGAATGCTACTTCAAGCCAGTTATAGAGGTCTTTTTCTCTGCTCATATATAGGCAGAGCTTCATGTAAAGTCTTGCTTGGCCTGTGTTGTTTTTCACTGAATCTAAGCCAAGAGCAGAATGCAAGATTTCACCTCCTGTGTGCATCTGAAAGGTGCATCTTACCAACTAGTGCAGCTGTATGGAAAGCAGCAATGGTTTTAAGATGCACCAAAGTCATACCACAGTACAATTCACCCAGGCAAGAGAGCAGTCTGAAAGCCAACAATTTGTAGTGCTGAGAAACACCCAATGCATTTACTCAAAGTAGGTCTTGCTCAGAAGCTTGGACCTAGTATCTTTTCTTCTGGGAAGTACCATCCCCTTCCCTCGTCAAAAAATGTCTTCAGTAACTTCACGCACTCGAGTGCTTGGCAGCCTGGCAGAGAGACTGCACCTGCAATGCTCAAGTAGCCTCTTGAACCCTGGCAGTAAGCACCACCTACTAAATTACTCTTTTCCTGCAACGTTTTTCAGTCCCAGGCCTTCTGTTCAAAGCAGAAGTCCCAGGCCTTCTGTTCAAGGCAGGCCCTGCCTGCCTTGCCAAAGCTTGACTGTCACTGCTGCCCCCATTTCATCCATACTGTGCTCTGTGTTTTCCATGCTTGGCCAGAAGATGTGCTTCCTGTGCTGAAGAGCAAATCAAGTTGTCATTTGGGATGAAATAATGGAAGGATGCTTGCAGGGTACTCGGCATTTCTTTTCCTTACAATGGATTCATGATTGTGCTCAGGAACCTACCCTTCCTTGATTTAGGAGGATGATTTTTGCCAGGCATATGAAGGCTACTGTCCCAGGGTTATTCCGTGACATTTAGTTGCTTGTATTTGATTTTTTTTTTTCTTTCTTTGCTAGTGCTCCCATCGCTGAACTCATCATCAATATGACAGGTACGAAAGGCAAGGACAAAATGTTGCAATGCCGATGGTATAAATATTACTCCTCGTTCAACCTCCCAACTTGAACAGCAGCATCTGTGATGCACACGTTCCTGGAAGAGTAGCTGTGCAATAGGTATAAATTGCTCCAGCACCCTGGCATAGATTCATCCTTAAAACTGGTGTCACTTGCTCCTGCTGGTTTGTAGTTGGGAGCGGACAAGGGCTGAATGAGATGGAAACTGAATTTCCCTCTGGCCCGTGAACACAGATGCCTCAGGACAGAGGGTGAAACCATGTCTTATGGCATGTGTCCTATTTCAAAGTGCCCATGCTTGTCTCTCCTTCTCTATCTGTCTTCTGCCTGCCCCTGACAAAGAAGTTAAGCCTTCCAACTGTATCTGAGGGATTTCCCATAGCGTGAGCACTGCTGCTGAGTCCAGGACTGCTTGTTCATAAAACATTTCAGCTGCAGCCACCCAAAGACAGGACTCATTTTGCAGCGTCCCCTGCACCGACACAGCTCCCGCTCTGGGAAATTTGTATCGTCTGGGGCCATGAAAGGCTAGTTCTGTAGTGCTGGAAAAAATCTACATTAAGCAGCTGCCTAGCTGATAAGCAAAGCCACAACAGGGAAGAACAGGACATCAGGCACAATATAACCAAAAGGCTTAAGGGACCACATTACACAGTTTGTCTGTGGGTTTCCCACCCTGGCACCTGCACCTTACATCCTTAAAGCACTATTTTCGACTCTCACCCGGTGGTCAACCTTCCCTACCAGGACCCCTCCCAGCTCGCCAGGGCCCCCCAGCCCTGGACTGTCCCACTCTCCCCGACCCTGCTCGCCCTGCCCGCGGCCAGGGTGCTGCCAAACCAGGCGAGGACCCGGGATACTGATGTGCCGGGGTACCGGGATAGACGCATACGGGGGCGGCGGGACCCAGGGGTACAGGCACACCGGGGTACCGGGGTACCAGGGTACCGGGATACCCGCCACCCGGGGCACCCGCGCAGGGAGCTGCGGCAAGGACCAGGGTCGGTGCCGTGAGGAGGGGCAGACGGAAGGGAAAGGGGGGGGATGCTTCTCCCGTAGGGCTCAGCCTCGGAAGGGTCCGGGTGCAGGTCGTGGTGCGGCCGCGGCTTCAGGCGTGGGGCACAGGGTGCAGAGGAGGGGTCCGGGCTCCGAGGGCAGGGTCCAGGCGTGGCCGCGGCTGTGGGTCCGGCTCCGGCTGCGGCTGCTGCTCCGCGCCCGCCGCTCCCGCACCCGAGGGGCAGCGGCAGCTCCGCTGCTCCCCGTCGTGGCCCCGACCCGGGGGCTGCCGTGTGCCCCGGCGATGCCGCGGGGGGCGAGGGAGGCTCGGAAACCGGGGCGGGGGGGGCGGTGCGGGGAAGGGGACCGCCGGCCCCGGGCGGGAGGGCAGCGGGGACGCAGCAATCAGGACTTACCCCCGCCCGCCGGGCCGTGGCACCGCCGCCGCCGCCGAGCAGGGCTCGGTGCCGGTGCCGGTGCCGGTGCCGGTCCCACCGCCTCCCGGCCCAGCGCACTCCCTCCTGCCGCCCTCCCGGCGCGGAGCCGCGGGGCGGGGCGGGGCTGGGCTGGCCGCCTCCTTCCCGCCCGCCCCAGCCCCAGCCCCTGCCCCAGCCCCTGCCCCAGCCCCTGCCCCAGCCCCAGCCCCTGCCCTCCTGGCGGCGGCAGGCTGGGACCCCGCAGTGCCCGGGAAGGGAGCAGCCGGGCTGCGGGCTGCGCTCCCTCTCCCGTACTCAAATGTCTTAAAGGTTGCCCCAAAGGGACCTGGTGGAGGGGTTCTTGGCTAATTTTGGAGCCAGGGGCCGCGGCAAAGGTGTGCTTTGCTGATGGACTGACGTGCTTCTGCCTGGGAGCCGAAGCAGAGCACTGGGAACCCAAAATCTGGGCAGTGCACTTGGCCCCAAAGTGCCCATGTTGTGGCAGAGCAGGAGGGGATGCCTTGGCCACAGCTGCCCACACTGCAGTGGACGGCAGAATCATTGAATCACAGAATGGTTGGGGTTGGAAGGGACCCCTGGAGATCATCTTGTCCAACCCCACTGCTTGAGCAGGGACACCCAGAGCAGGGAGCACAGGAAAGCGTCCACATATGTTTTGAATGTCTCCAGGGAAGGAGACTCCACAGCCTCCCTGGGCAGCCTGTGCCCCTGCTCTGGCACCCTCACAGGAAACAAGTTTTTTCTCATATTGAGGTGGAACTTCCTGTGTTCCAGCTTGTGCCCACTGCCCCTTGTCCTGTCATTGGGCACTAATGAAAAGAGTCCGGTCCCATCACCCTGACACCCACCCTTTAGATACTCACAGGTATTGATGAAATCCCCCCTCAGTCCTCCCTTCTCCAGGCTAAACAAACCCACGTCTCTCAGCCTTTCCTCATAAGGGAGATGATCCAGTCCCCTGGTCATCTTGGTAGCTCTCTGCTGGACTTGCTCAAGGAGTTCTACATCCTTCTTAAAAGTGGGGGGCCCAAAACTGGACACAGTACTCCAGATGTGGCCTCACCAGGGCAGAGTAGAGTGGGAGGATAACCTCTCTCGATCTGCTGGCCACACTCCTTTTAATGCATCCCAGGATACCATTGGCCTTCTTGGCCACAAGGGCACGTTGTTGGCTCATGATCAACCTGCTGTCCACCAGCACTCCCAGGTCCTTCTCAACTGAGCCGCTTTCCAGTAGTTCAGTCCCAGCCTGTACCGGTGCCTGGGGCTGTCCCTCTCCAGGTGCAGGACCTTGCCCTTGCTCTTGTTGAATCTCATCAGGTTCCACTCAGCCCAGCTTTCCCACCTGTTTAGGTTTTGCTGGATGGCAGCACAGCCTCTGGTGTATCAGCCGCTCCTCTCAGTTTTATATCATCAGCAAACTTGCTGAGGGTATGCTCTGTCCCTTCGTCATTGATGAATATGTTGATCAGGGCGGGACCCAGCACAGACCCCTGGGGAACACCGCTAGTTACAGGCATCCAACCAGACTCTGTATCGTTGATCATGACCCTCTGAGGTCTGCTGTTCAGCCAGTTCTGAGTCCAGCTCACTGTCCTCTCATCTAACCCACACTTCCTAAGTACCTATGAGGATGTTATGGGACACATGGTCAAAAGCCTTGCTAAAGTCAAGGAAAACAACATCCACTGCTCTCCCTTCATCTACGCAGCCAGTCAGGCCATCATAGAAGGCTCAGGTTCGTCAAGCATGATCCTCCCTTGGTGAATCCATGTTGACTCCTTCTGATAACCTACTTTTCCTCTACATGCCTGGAGATGACCTCCAGAACGAACAGTTCCATCACCTTTCCGGGGATGGAGGTGAGGCTGACTGGCCTATAGTTTCCTGGGTCCTCCTTCTTGCCCTTTTTGAAGACTAGAGTGACATTGGCTACCCTCCGGTCCTCAGCACCTGTCCTGTCCTCCATGACCTTTCAAAGATGATGGAGAGTGGCTTGGCAACAGCATCCTCCATCTCCCTCAGCACTCATGGGTGCATCCCATCGGGGCCCATGGGTTTCTGAGGATCCAGTTTGTCTAAATGATCTCTGACCCAATCCTCCTCAACCAAGGTGAAGTCCTCCTTTCTCTAGATTTTCTCTCTCACCTCTGGGGGCTGGGATGCCTGAAGGCCAGCCTTAGCAGTGAAGACTGAAGCAAAGGCGGCATTCAGTAACTCTGCCTCCTCCGCATGCGGTATCACCGGAGCACCCACCTCATTCAGCAGGGGGCCACAGATTCCCCAGTCTTTCTTTTACTGCTGATGTATCTGAAGAAGCCCTTCTCATTATCCTTGACATCTCTTGCCAGATTTAGTGCCAAGTGGACCTTGGCCTTCCTCATCACATCTCTGCATACCCTGAAATCTCCTTCTTCCGTCTGAATTTTTCTAGAAGCTCTTTGCTCATCTATGCAGGTCTCCTGGCTCCTTTGCTTGACTTCTTCCTCATAAGGATGCCCCAACCTTGAGCTTGGAGGTACTTGAATATTGACCAGCTCTCTTGGAACCCCCTACCTTCTAGAGCCCTAGCCCATGGGATTCCTCCAAGCAGGTCTTTGAAGAGGCCAAAGTTGACTCTTCTGAAGTCCAGGGTAGTAATCCTACTTGTCACCCTGCTTCTACCACACAGGATCCTGAACTCCACCATGTTGTGGTCACTGCAGCCAAGGCTACCCCCAACCCTCACATTCTTATCTAGACCTTCTTTGTTCGTTAGGATAAGGTCAAGCAGCATATCTTGCCTCATTGGCTCCTCCACCACCTGTGTCAAAAATTTATCCTCGATGTTCTGCAGGAACCTCCTGGACCGTGCACTCCTCGCCATGTTGCTTTTCCAGCAAATATCAGGGTGATTGAAGTCCCGCACGAGAACCAGAGACTGCAATTCTGAGGCTACTTCCAGCTGTCTGTAGGAGGCCTTGTTGACTTCCTTTTCCTCATCAGGTGATCTATAGCAAATGCCCACAACCGTGTCGCCCATATTTGCCTGCCCCTTAAGTTTTACCCATAAGCCCTCAACTCATTCTTCCTCCACCCCTAGGCAGAGCTCGATACATTCCAGTTGCTCCCTCACATAAAGAGGAACTCACCTTGCTGGCCTGTCTTTCCTAAAAAGCCTGTAGCCATCCATGACAGCATTCCAGCCATGTGAGCTATCCTACCACATCTCTGTAAATGCAATCAGACCACGGCCCTGCGACCACACACAGATCCTCTTCCTCCTGTTTATTCCCCATGCTGCATGTGTTGGTGTACAGGCACTGCAGAGAGGTAATTGAGCATGCAGGTTCCCCTGGAGGGGTGCATGAGGACCCACTGTAGCCATGCACACCCTTGAGGTGGTTGGTCTTCTGACTGTCATCTCATGAGGCAGCTAAGGCACCTTTGTCGCTGCTCTGGTTGGCCTGGCTTATTCCTCTGTGGGCAAACCCCTCAAGGGAAGCACTGAAACCCTGCAGCTTGTGACAGAAAGTTTGCACTTAAAAAATTATTAGTTTAAAATAAATAGAGATTATTTTTAAACTGAGAGAATTGAAAAAAAAAATCTTCAAATAAACTACCTTAAACCTGAGATGAGAGAGTGCTGGGTAACCGGGGAGGAAGGCAAGGGATGCTGGGGAAGTGTCATTCTCCTGGGACCACTGCCTGTAGGCACAGCACACCACATCTACCATGGCCAAGGCTTGATTGCAACCACTATCTCTGAGATATGGCTTCCCCTGAGGTCTGAGATCAGGTCTCTGAGGCCCAGTTCTCCTTGGACTGTGGTCCCTGGGAGGGCTCTGTGGTGTATGAATGATCCCAGTGGGCCTTCTCTCTTCCAGGTTTGGGCTGTGCCCACCATCAATTCTGGCACAGCAAATGGGGCTCACTGTGGGTTGTCACAAGGGTGCAGAAAGCTCAGCTGCAGGGCTAAGGTTTCCCTTCCCAGGCACACAAGAGTTGCAGGAGCAGCACTGCAGCCCCAGCAGGGAGGAGGGAAAGTGCTCTTTCCCCTTTATGCACCCGCTGGTCAGAGTGGCCATGGGCTAGCTTGTAGGTGGGCAAGAAGAAGAGGAGATACTGCAGAGAGCAGAGTTTATTAATCTATTTATTTTTAAGAAATTAATTACCTTAACAAGCATGGTTTTGGACTCTGGGTGCCTGGATCATCTCTCCTGATTGCAGCTATCCAAGCTAATCTCTTTGTGGGTGAGGGTGGTAAGAGGGAGAAGTGCTGTAGAGAGCACTTGTACCCATGGGGTGTGAGAGTACCTTTGGCCTGTTTGGGGATGGTGGAAGTGCCCGTACAGGACTTGATGGGGACTAATCAGTGCCAACACCTTAAACCAAGGCTGTGACTACCCAGAGGCAGGTTGGAGGATGGTACTGGATGAGTGTAATGAGTCACTGCCTAGTCCCTATAGGCGACATATTCACAGGTGTCCTTGGTGGAGGATGTAGCTGCCAGGCTATAAACCAAATGACCCATGAAGGGCTCTACAGTCTCATTGTCCCCTTGGGAGCTCCAGAATGGTTTGACATGGACTACATTTACCTTGCTTATATTATATGTGTACAGCTGAACTTCTGCTGTCGTCTGTCCCATACTGCTTACCTTCAGGGAAATGCATTTTCTAACTGTGCCTGGAGCAATCCCTTGATGAGTAAGCCCTCCCACCCATCTCTAGTAGAGGCTTCTTTTCTTCTTTTCAGTCCTATGTGTCCCCAAGCTCTTTGGTAAAGATTTCAAATAACTTGGATAAATCTCAGTGTTCCCTCCTAATTTTTCCCATCTCCTTGCCCATCAGTCCCAGTGCTAAGTTTATCTAGGGAGTGTTTTTGCAATCCTTTTCCTTTGTGTGTCTCTCTCCTGCCCATCCTCGTGTTTCTTCCTTCAGTTTCTAGCCACAGTCTCAGCATCCTGTCCAGTTCCCAAACCTCTGGCAGCTTCACCCAGCCTACTTGTCCTTCCCCACTACTGCACCTTCGCAAGCTTCTCACTCTCCACCTTGCCATCTCTGGCTGGGTTGCTAGTCCCCTCCACTCCTGCACCGTAAAGGATTGTTTGCAAATGATATTTGTTGTGCTTTCGCACCACGGTTGCTGTCACTATAGCCAGTGTTTGAGGCGCAGTGCCTATTGCATGCCACTCAGCTGAAATAAACCTTCCACCACTCATCCTGCAAGTCAGGATGTCCCCCTGACAATGCTATTGTTAGAATACTCTGTATCCACGGACGTTTTCAAGACCTGTCTGGATAAAGCCCTAATCTGACCTCATGGTTGACCCTGTTTGGAGCAGGATGCTGGACTAGATACCTTCAGGGGACACTTCTCAACCTGAATTATCCTATGCTGCCATGAATATAACCTTGCCCACTGGATGTAAACAGAGCTTTCCTGTTTAGCACAACCTGCAAAATTCTGATGAAACTTAAGTTCATACCCATGCCATCTAAACAGGATATGCCTATTCAGCCTCAGTCACTTTAATTTTTTTACAAAACTCGCTTGTTTTCACAGCAGCGACCAAAAAGGAACTCAAGCAGCTTCAGGATAATGTATGCACAGCAGCTTGCAGAACCAGTATAGACTCCTTGGAGAAATGGGAGGAAGCTACCACAGCTCACATCAACTAAGATTCACAGGAGATACAGATCCTGCCGATATCGATTCCCTTCTGCTCAGCCTTTACCTTCCCTCTTCCCTCTTCCAGCAGGCTGGAAAGAGGTAGCATCCCAAACCCACATAGCACACAGTGATGTGAGCTTCACCCACAGGGAATATTTGTCATGTAAATTGCATCCACAGCAGATTTTATACAAAAAAAAAATATTAATACAAGGGTAGGTGGTAGCATAACAACTCTATTTCTCCTCTGGTGGCTAGGCTGGGACATTCAGGTCCTAGTCCTTCTCCTGCTTCACTTAAGGTGTAATCTGGAGTAAAGGAGCTCTCTCTGTTAGGCAGAACTGGGATTTCAGGCTCTGCATCCCATAAAGCAGGCTGATCAGGTAAAGCCAGCGTTCCACCAAAACCCTGTCTAAAATTACCATTTTGATCCTATTTTCCTTTCTTTAAATTTTGGTCATGTTAGAACACATGTTTTGCAGCATGTTCGTGAAAGGATGGATCCTGCTGCAGTTAGTTTTCTTCTGCATCCAGTCTCGGGCAGTCGGTGCTGCTCGTGAGGACAAGACATGGGGCTTTTAAAAATGAGGAGGGTGATTCTGCAGGGATGCCTGTCAGAGAAAGGGCTGTGGAAGGGCTCGGGGGATCATACTGCCATACCTCACCTCATGGTGTCTCTCCACAGGCTCCAGGCTGTACCGTGCTCAGGGAGCCTAAGGGCCTCAGCCAAGTGGGACAGTTCCAGTTGATATGGGAGGAAAAATGCTGGAGGCTCGATGCATACGTGAGAAAAAGGGCATCAGTGCTCAAAAGTACCATTCTGCTCTCCAGGGAAAACTGTTCGCATTTTTGTGCAAAGAAGGTGTGGAACTGCAGGGCTGCCATTACCTCTGTCCCTCCTTCCCACCTCAGAAAATGAACCTGTCTGGTCTGTGATGGACCACACTGCTGGGGCTCTCGCCATGCCCTCTCATGAGGCACAGTCTTTCAGTGGCTGGGGCTGTCAAGTCATTTATCAAAGTGGCCCTAAATCTCAGAAAGTCTGGTTATTGCTAAGCGCCTGTTGCAGCTGTGCCTGGGGGCAGGGAGGGGTTATGTGGGTTTCCCTCGGGTAGCGTGACTGCCCCTTCTGCATGGGATGGCTCTCGGTCGCTGGAAGGGAGCAAAGCCCCGCTGGAGGCAGGGATGGTTATGGGAACTGGTGCTCAATTTGAACTGGAGGAGGGGTTCTATGAGCCAAAGCCAAATGCTAAAGCTACATTGGCTCCTCAGGTCAATGTCCTTCCTTCTCCCATTCCTCCCCTCCGCCTCAGCCTGAGGATCCTCAGCAAATAGGATCCCTCCTTAGCAAAGGTCTGCTGCAGCATCAGCTCCTTCTGCAGTGACTGTGCCTCTCATCTTCCCTCACACCTCTTCTGTCCTAAAGGGCTCTTGGGGCTTTCGCATTGTCACTTAACAGTACTGATGATTTCTGTCCTACACCTGGGATTCCTGCTTAAACCCAGCTGTCTGGCGCCCACAGCTCTGGGGTGTTTGTGCTGGTTTTCTGACTCCTCAGTTTCTCTCACCACTGGTCACAGCAATACACTCGTTTCACTGCTAGCAGGAATTTTTAATCCTCTTTTCCTGTTTGAGGCAAGAGACTGTGTGAACTCACATGTGCATGCAGGCAAATTGGGAGGCCTGTCACTGACCGGTGTCTGGCCCCAGTGTCCACCTAGAGTTACGTCTCCCTTTGGGTGGCACAGTGCTGCCACACCACAGGGAGTTTTCACTGGGCAGTGGCTCTGGTCACCTCTCCTTCCCAGACTGTGGTGTGATTGACTGGTGGACATCCGTGTCACTGGGGAGATGCCATGCTTCCTACTTAGGACTTGAAGTGTCCTAATCACCTCTGGCCGAGATGCTCATGTATCCCACAACACACACCAAACACTTAAGCCTCATGCAAGAGTGTTGCCTCTTCCAAACTTTGACTTTCTAGCCCTGAGTCAGGGTAGCCCATGAGTAGCGCAAGAATGCTTCAGGAGATTCAGTTTCTATTTTAAGAAACACAACAGAAAATCCCATTTCCACTTTCTTCAGGAATTAGTTGTTCCAAGAGCAGTGGGAGGAGCAGGGTCTACCCTGCCATGGGTTTGATGCCTCTGCCTTCCTCCCACCACCGTAACCCTGGCTGCTCCTCTTACTCCCTGGCTGAGTGGGAGAGTCGTACCAAGCAAGCACGGCAGCACACTGGGGAGAGCAGGCAGCAGCAGAGCCTGGTCTGCTGCCTTTCTCCTCCCCGTGCTGCTAGTTTGCATGGGGCTTGAAGTAATGCCATCCTCTTTAGGTTTGTTGTTACTCGCTCTGTCAGGCGTGGGTCACTGGGCTCCAAATCTTTGCTAAGGGCCAGAGAGGTGGTATGATTGCACAAACCATGTCTCCTTAAAAGAGCAATGAAGCTAAAAACATCTGAACCATTTTTACTTAAAAGCACTGAGAACACTGCTGAGGCAAGACCGACAAAATTATAGCCCGAACAGTGAGCCAAGAAATTAGGCTGCGTTCTGGTACTCTTCATTATAGCTTTCAGAGGTACTTCAGCTGCTATATACAGACACACCATGAAATGATCTCAAGTGAAAATTGCTGGGGTGGATGTAGCGTTTACGCTTTTCCCTGGCTGTGAACTGAAATCTCTCTCTGCTTCCTGTCTGCCTCCAAGGCAAACCTCCTCGCAGACCTCCCCTTTCTCTCCTGCACCCCCTCAAATACCTGCCCTAAGTCCTACTCATCTACCTGCCTCAGTGAAATCTGCCTTACCTATGGTTTCTTGTGGTCTCTTCAATGTAAACCTCTATTCTGGGCTGTCTGCCAGGACAGAAAATGGTGGGACCTGCTGCTGCCTCCTTGGTTTCCTGCTCTGTATCCCTGAAGTGCACAAGACAAGGAGCAGCTTAAGGCGCCGTTCCAAATTGCATCTTCCTATCTCCATGCCATTTGCATGCTGCTCAGGTTATAAAATCTTGCACTAAGTGCTTTTTCCTGAAGTTGCAAATAGCAGCTTCATCAGAGTCATCTGCAGGGCAATTGCAGTTGCACAAGCATTGTAGAGGTACGGGTTAATTTATTTATTTTTATTAAACCAGGCCTCTGAGAGCCAGAAATCAGGGGTTTCAGTGTGCACTTGTGTTTGACTTTGGGGCTGTTTTCTTCCGGGACCCAGTCACAGAGTGAGTGCTGTGGCTGCAGGGCTGTAAGCGTGGTGGGAGCAGGGCCACCACACCTCCATGAAGCCACAGAGTGGGTGTGCTCAAAATCATTGTGATTTGTGGCTGGTGACAAGAGGCAAAGTGGGTTTTTTCTAGGGGGGAAACATGTCATTATGGAAAATTCCCACTTCCATGAACTTCCCACGCCTTGAAGTAAGCCCTGGAGCAGGGGACTTCAGCTTCAGCTCTCCTGACCCCAGCTCAAGAACTGTTGTATGTTTTGCACAGACACTGGTCTGCTGGGACGAAGAGGTCCCTCATCACTCAGCCAATCGAGTGGTATAAAGCACACTGCTTCAGTGCTGCACGCACCCTGTCGTCTTGAGCAACCTCTTTTCTCGAAGCACTCTGTCCTGAGTGTAGGACGGGGTGGTTCCACTAGAGGGAGATTTGCTGGGAGGCTGGATTTCAGGTGGTGGGTTGCTGGCTGATGTGTTACAGACAGGTGAGAGGCACTTATATGACTGTGAAAGTCACTGTGCATCTTCTGAGGACATGGCTCTGCATTTAAAGACCTGTGCAGCTCAGTGTTTGATGCACTGGAGTGCTCTGCAGCCAGGAGCAGAGCATCTCAGCAAGTTTGCTGATGATACCAAGCAGGCAGGAGTGCCTGATGCACCAGAAGGCTGTGCTGCCCATCCAGCAAGACCTAGCCAGGCGGGAGAGCTGGGCCAAGGGGAACCTAATGAAATTCAACAAGAGCAAGGGCAAGGTCCTGCACCTGGAGAGGGACAGCCCCAGGCACCGGTACAGGCTGGGACTGAACTACTGGAAAGCGGCTCAGTTGAGAAGGACCTGGGAGTGCTGGTGGACAGCAGGTTGATCATGAGCCAACAACGTGCCCTTGTGGCCAAGAAGGCCAATGGTATCCTGGGATGCATTAAAAGGAGTGTGGCCAGCAGATCGAGAGAGGTTATCCTCCCACTCTACTCTGCCCTGGTGAGGCCACATCTGGAGTACTGTGTCCAGTTTTGGGCCCCCCACTTTTAAGAAGGATGTAGAACTCCTTGAGCAAGTCCAGCAGAGAGCTACCAAGATGACCAGGGGACTGGATCATCTCCCTTATGAGGAAAGGCTGAGAGACGTGGGTTTGTTTAGCCTGGAGAAGGGAGGACTGAGGGGGGATTTCATCAATACCTGTGAGTATCTAAAGGGTGGGTGTCAGGGTGATGGGACCGGACTCTTTTCAATAGTGCCCAATGACAGGACAAGGGGCAGTGGGCACAAGCTGGAACACAGGAAGTTCCACCTCAATATGAGAAAAAACTTGTTTCCTGTGAGGGTGCCAGAGCAGTGGCACAGGCTGCCCAGGGAGGCTGTGGAGTCTCCTTCCCTGGAGACATTCAAAACCTATGTGGACGCTTTCCTGTGCCCCCTGCTCTGGGTGTCCCTGCTCAAGCAGGGGTGTTGGACAAGATGATCTCCAGAGGTCCCTTCCAACCCCAACCATTCTGTGATTCTGTGATTGGGCTTGCTAGATCCAACGAACAGCAGCTGTTCTGTTTAACATCTGAAAGCCTGTAAGTACTCACTGTACTCTCGCAGCAATGCTTACTGATCACTTGCCCAACACTGCTTGCTATATGGCTGCTGCCTTTGCTTCTTTTAACTATGGAGGACATGAACAACTTACCATGCCTGTGGACTGGTTCATGCTGAATATTTTCAAATTGTTAAGCTAGAACCAGAACATAAGGGAAGAAAAATAACAAGGTATTGCCTTTGTTGAATCCCTACCTCTTAAAATTGAAATCTCTGTGGTTTAGACTCAAACTCAAAATTAGGCTCAGACAAAAAAATTTAACAGCAAATTGCTGCAGGGCAATGGATGAACCCTCTCCTGCTCATGTAGGGGTTTGCCTGATGTGCCTCAACCCAGAGCTGAGGTTGTACATGCAGGAAACATCTCTTGAACAGGTTTGGGTCTGACTGTTCTGACCAGCACTTCTGCTCTGACCACATGCAGGCTCTGGTGAGCTCCTGTGCAGTAGCAAGACTAATTACTTTTATTACCACTGCCTCTAGGAGGCCCCAGCTGAGATAAAGACCATCCTGAGCAGGGCACTGGGCATACTTGTAGTAAGAGGAAGCTGTTTCCTTGTACACAGGCAAGACCTACAGAGCGGGATGGTTGTGACTGGAGGACAAGGCTTGACTCCTGCGGTGTAAGGGCTGTAGAGGGAAGTGGGGGGTCGGGAGGGAGAGGTGGGAGGTGCAGGTAGCTGTCACAGGCCATATGGGGTGACAGCAGGGATGTGCCTGGAAGCACTGCTGGCAGCCCACGAGCCTGTCTGTGGAACATGAAGGGACAAAGAAGAATGGATGCACAGTATAGAAATGTATTTAAAAAGTTACTTTTCTGGTAGAAGGTGCCCTGTGGGGTTTGATACAGCCCTCTGTCTTCATCCTTCCTGCTAGTGGCAGGTGGCAGTGAGCAAAACTGCAGCCCTTGGAGGTAAGCCGGGACCCCACGGGGGACAGAGCACCCCTGGCCCCAGCTAACATGGCCCCATGTCCCGACGGATGCGGCCGGCCCCACACAGGGGCAGCAGATTCTGCTGAAGGCACCAAAGCATCCTGGCAGCAGCCGTTGGCCAAACACCAGCCCTTTGTATGGGAACAAGGCAAGTGCCCTGAGCAGGGTCATCCTGATGGCTCACCTAATGGGGGGCAAACACACAGCCCTACCTTTGTGGAAGGAAGCCAGCACCCCACCAAAGCCAACCACTGAGGTGTGCAAGGGGACCAGCAGCCACACATGAGCAATGGTTGACGTGCCGCAGCATGCTGATGCTCTGAGAGAGGTTTCCTGCACTGGTTTTCCTGTATAACACAGCTGCATGAACTCTCCTGACTCATATAAACACCACTTTTTTTTTTAAAAAAAGCTATCTAACCTCTTGGTAGCAATGATACAGCATGGTGCTGAGTCACACAGGATAATTATGGTGTTTAAAAAACAATCTTTGCCAATGCCATGTCTTCGCTTTTAATTTCACCAACTATCTTCTTATGAGAGAAGATTAATGACACCTAATATCCTTGAACAGAGGATTTCTCAGGAATGGGCTCTGTATGCACATTTCTTACACGCTCATCAATGGATTACAGAGTGTGGGGCCCTTTTTCACTACCCTAATGCATATTCTGGCATTGGTTTGGCCACTTACAAACTTTCACTATGCTTAGGCTTTGCTATAGGTTACTTTAGCTTTTTTGGTGCCAGCAGAACAAGCCCACTCTGTGGACAGGAGGTGTTTGAAGACCACCTCACGTGCTGATCATCCTACAGGCTTGTCTTCCCCACATTCCCCAGCAGTCTGCAGATCAGCCAGCCCTCCCTGACCATGAGCTTTTTGAAGGGAAGCTCCAAGCTGCCCTTCAGCTTTTAGCTTAGCTCAGTCAGTTCCTCTGAATCCTGCACTTCGCATTGAAGGAGACTGTCCCCTCAGTCCCACAACCCACGCAAGAAGGTGGCTGCTTCGACCCACTCTGTAGAGCTGCTGGGGCATGTTTTGGTCCGTTTGACAGGGAGCAGTGGGAGCAGGGAACCTGTCCTTCTGCCAGCATCTTCCCTGAGGGGCCTCCAGGGAGCTTACAGCTGGGGGAAAGTGCTCTGCCCTCTTGAAATAGCTCCAGAGGCAGTCCCACATCCAATTTCTGTTCCTCTGGAGTGGGGTGATTGCGGTCTCACTCCAAAAGGCACAAATAAGGAAATAAAAATGCAAGTTCTGTGTGTTTTCACCTTCAGCATAGAAGCACAAAATAATATTAAGTGCTGTTTGTTATACTGATCAGTAAAAAGCCAGTTGCTGTCTAGCAGCTCTGACTGGCTTAAGAAAGCAGCAGTGGGAGTATTTGTGCTTTTATCACTGACCTGGCTCTGTTCTTGGCCCTGATTATTCTGTTATTGGGTCATAAGATGGCGCTGCTGAAAGAAAGACCTGCTGTTGTGAGGCCCATCTCCCTACCATGTCCAGAAAGATTCAAACATGAACACCCAAGGGAGATTGCTAATCTTCTCTCTTAGGTGCTAGAAAGAATTCCACAAATAAACTGCATTTTGCCAGCTGTTACAAAGTCCATAGTTGCTGGTTCACTTTAAACTGCTGAAAGTGTACCCTTGAGTTCCCCTCATGAAAGCATTTGGCTGTATAGAGATGCCCAGGAGAACAGGTGAGGTCTCTGCACTGTAACTCTGGGCAACCTCCAGTCTAGACCCAGACCCCTCCTGGGCCAGCCCCACAAAGCCACAGTGCACTCCCCTGTGGACTCACCAGCTCTCTGTAATGCAGAGTGGGCTGTCACCTTGCAAGAGGTATGGTCCCAGGGGATCCTCTTTCTCCAGGGGCTACCTCTGATCAGCTGAGCCAGCTGTCTAGGGGTTTGCTCTGCCAATGCAAAAAGCAGGGCGTTTTGCTTTCCAAAAGTAATCTTCCTATTAATTGCAATCAGTCTGCAGCCACAGGAAAATCTGAGTCCATTCTTTCTCCAGTTTAATACGTGGATGTAACGGTGCTGAGATCAAAAGACAGAAAACAATCTTGTTGCTGCTATTAATGCTTCTGAGGCAAACTCTGGGCCATCAGCAACTCAGTTGACCAAATTCCTCCTGCTGCGCAGCTGGGATCAGTCCCTGCCCCCTTGCCTAGTGCATATGTTATTGGTCCAAGCAAGATGTGGGATAGCTATAGTCTGTTTGGATTAAGGAGCTTCACATCTACAGGATGACCATGTCAATCAAAGGAAGGAAACCTTCAGATATGCAGAAATAAGCTGTAGCACTGATTAATTATAAATATCTCCAAAAAAGTAAGACAAGACACCAAATGCAGTGAGAGAAGAGAGCTAGCTGTTCTTTCTAATCTTTTCCTTTTCAACACAGAACACTAGTCTTTTCAGTCCCTCATTAGAGGTGTCTGTGTGTGAGCTTGTTCGACTATACCTTCTGGCAAAGGGCTCGATGGTGTGTAGCGCTTGCTGGCACACACCGGTGACACAGCTTTCACACCAGCGCTCTGTGGCGGCGCTATCAAGGCAGGAGACGTGCCTGGTGTGAGAGGCTACGCTGCAGCCCAGGCTGGGCTTGTCCCACCAGAGCTAAAGCAAGGGTCCCTATGCTATGCCACAGTAAAAAGTTGGCTGTATCCCCAGTGTTTTATTTCTTGGGTGGGCTTTTTTTAAATTTTAGGAGGTTTTTTTTTCTATTTTTATTTCCCCCACTTTTTTTTTCTTCCCCACAATGGAAACTGCTCATGAGCCATTCCTTCAGTAAAACAAAAAGCTATGAAGCTTTTAAGTGCCCAGACTTCATCGCAGCACTGTGCAAGACTTGCCCTCATTCTGGGATGGACTGGAGAGAACTAAACTGCTGTTACCCACCTTGCTTGCCAGCTGCTGTTGCCTCAATGGCTCAGCGCTCGTCAGTGTGGGCCAACCGTAGTACAATATTTGGGTAATTAATTCCTTTCCGCAGCCTTCCTTGGGGTACTAAATATTTCCATGAAAGCTCTTGCTGTCTGTATGCTTCCCTCCGGAGTCTGAAAGTATTTTAACGTATTAGAGGGAAAGTTAAATTATATCAGGCACTTGCAACAATAAGGACATTTGCAATTAAGGAAATACATGCTTTGGTGCACAGGACCAAAGGATGGTCTCAAGTCATTTGCTGACGTGGATTTGTAACGACAGGAAAGGAGACACATTACTTTGGAGATTTCACCGTGAACTTTTAGAAAACACTTAGAAAATAAAGATATCAAATATAAGAATGGTAGGTACTAACCTATTCTTATCCATCGATAAGAAGGCAGGTACTAATCCATTTTAATTCTCTCTTCTCTTTTGAAAAACCAGTGCCAGGTAAGGTGTGCTAGCAGGTTGTTCTTTCCAGTTGAGCCTTGTGGATTTGGATTTTCTTTTCAGTTAAGAGCTTCAAAACGGTGAAGTATTTGAGTAGTTTGTAGAAAGAGCATTTCAATATCGCTCAACATTACACAAACTACCAGTACTAAATTAGGGAACATAAATGACAAAAATCCCCTTTCATTTGAGTCTTTAAGTAGAAAACTCTCTGTGCCTGTAGATATTTAATTAGTTTAAACAGTATATTTCTGATCTCTAGGATTTTACTTGTAACAAACAAGCAAGCATTAATAAAGCTTTGAGTTTTAGGGGCTTAGTAACGAATTCAAAGGATAATAAGAATGTAGGGAAAAAAATGACAAAACTCAGTGTGGGATCTTAAAGAAAGGGAAGATCATTTTTAAACTAAATCTTTAGCAGGTTGATGTTACACACTCACAGTCATATACTAACAAGCACCAAGATGTATCGTTTCAGGTGATCTGGCCAGGACCACTTGTGTGTAACTTGGAGGAGAAGGGACAGTGACTATCAGGACAGTGCCTCAAGTCCTTACCATGTCGCTGGGGTTTTTCTTGACTGTCAATAACAAAATAAATTTTGAACGGATGCTGAGGGAGGGCTCCCTTGGCAGTCAGCAGCTGCTAGGGGCTGGTCCTGTACCCGAGGCTCTGGCTGGCTGCAGCTTCCCCAGCCCACGGGCTGGGCTGCTGCCTGATGTCTGACCTTCCTTGTTTGGGCCATATATTTGAATTGTAAGACCAGACACTATCCTTCTGTCAGGCCAACAGGAAAACAAACGGTATATGTGATACGCTGCAGCCTTGTTGCCGTCATCCTGGTGTTCGGATGCTGGGTGTTCTGCTGATGAGTTCTCTGTGCTGCAGTTGTAGCAGCCTTTTGGCCATGATGAGACCAATGCACTCCTCACAGTGACCTCATTACCAGTTCAGGCCTTTCTTGTAACCCTCCTTCTGGTGCTTTCAGTCATTTCCATTCATGCTGCATGTGTACCAAATTTCTGTTACAGTGCTGACTCTCCTATTGTTATGTAGGAGGCGAGACAGAGAAGGCTTGTCCAGAGTCCTTCCCCAGGCTTTGATGGTGTCACCAGATGAGGACGTTACCTCATGCTGGCTGCCTTTCCTTGCTAAGATTTCCATCACTCTGTGAACTGTGAGACTGGGGTGATGCTGGTTTCAGTCCCGAGATACTAATGCACTTGAACAAAAATTTAAGAGTGCCAGTGTCTCCTTTGGGATCACTCAAAGTCAAATGGATGCACAGGTGTTTTTTCTGGAATGGGACCATGCTTACTTGCTCTTTCAGCATGAGCAGCTATGGGCTTTGGCCATGATCTGCTGTGGCCCATGTGGATCTTCCCACCTTGCACAAATGTGGCTGGGATTTTGAAATTCCCTCACTGTTGTACTCCTTTTCTGTAATGAAGTCAGGGTGAAGGGCCAGGGAACGATGAGGGTCTGGGCAGGGGGGTGGAGGCGGGGGCGGGGAGGGGCGGTGAAGGAAGGGAAAGCAGAGAGGAAAGATAAATGAAAAAAACATGGTTTGGATGGTGGGGCAAGAGGAGAAGGTGAAGCAGCATGTAGGTTATGAGCTTGCCTCTTTAAAGGCATCAATCAAGCATGACAAGTGGAAAAGGAGCAAACAGGCAGGTAGATGAAGCTGTCAGGGGAGAGGCATCCTGAGGTGCTTGTAGTGTTGTTCCTCAGGGGCACCAGCATGGCCCAGAGAGGTGTAGCAAGGGCTGGGTGGACATGGCCAGAGGAGGGAACTGGGGAGGACTGTGAGGAGACAGGGAGCCTCCAGCATGGGAAAGAAGACACAAATGCACAGATAGGCCTTGAGTGTTGAAAGAAAGGAGAATTTGGGGAAAAGAAGAGAGGAGATGGCACAAGAGGCAAGTGTGTGAGGGAAAGGGCTGCGGAAACATCCATCTGACCTGTCCATCAGATTTCCTATTCAAAGATGGGTCATACCCACTTTTGCTGGAAGCATTTAGAGCTGGGGCACCTGATACACCTGGCATGGCAAAACACAGTCACCAAACCTCCTCCTAAAATTCACCAGGCTAGCCAGACTCTGTCAGAGCCTGGCTGCAGGGAAGGAGAGGGGGACATCTGTGTGCTAAGTTCCCTCCTCCAAAGAGGGAAGATGGGATTAAGCTGCCATGCAGCAGCTGCTGAGCTGTTCCTGTTGCAGTCAGGAAGAGGTGCTGGTATTTCAGTCCTGTCTGGGATGGGCCTGGTTGTGGCACTGGACTTTGCCACACTAGTCGGCTCAAGATGGAGGTTTCCCCTTGGGCTGGAGCCCATGGCAGTTGGCTACTGCCCTGGTGTTTTTTTGCTGGAAGAGAAACCTGCTGGCTATCACCAGATCTCCAAACAGCACACACAGCACGTGGGCAACTGGGGAATTACATCTCTGGGTTCAATGTGCACATCGAACACATAAATGCCACTAAAGCTTGGCTGTAGAGGTCTAGAGCTGTTTTGGCTAGAAGACACTTCAAGTGTGGGCACCAAAGGAGAGGTATTTCCTGATGGCCTTTCCCAAAAAGTCCACTCAAGAGCATGTTCAGATCACCATAGTTTTTGGACAAATGCTTTCAGGGTCAGGCCCTACAGGGTCCATGGCTTATGAAACACATGTGTAGGGGACATATGTGTGCTTGCCATGCTCGGGTCCCTGCAGACATCTTAACTCCTGGACAATCAAAAGAGAGAAGGTGCAGAGGGCACTGAGAAGCGCAGCTGCTCTGCAGTGCCAGCATCGCTGCCAGGAACTTAGAAGGACGCCAGCACCTAAATTTCCTTGGCATTTTTTTCAAACATCACCTGAGGTTGGTGCAGGATGGTCTGGTAACATTTTTCTGTCTCACATATAATTGCAGGCCAGTGGCCTTGTTAAAATACTTGGTTTTATGATCTGTTTTTCTCCTAAGCAGCTGTTTAAACACTTTATTAATGGTGACTAATTAAGTCCCTTGGATAAAGTCCTTTGGAGGCTGTCCAAAGACATAAACCCAAATAAGCCTGGGCATTGTGATGAAACACAGTCACTAAAATATCTTCCCAAAAGCCATGTAAACAGATTGCAAACAGACCAAAGAAGGGACTGGTGAAAAGAGGTGGGTGGGAAGATATATAGATTCATGTAGGCGTCATCTAAAACCTAGGAGAAGAAGGGGAAGGAAGCAGGATTAAAATGCTTTGAAGTTCCTTTTGTGCATGAGATCTTAAACTCAGCAGCTTATATTTATGGTCACCTCAGGTCGGTAATGCACTTCCGAGCCAAGGGGCAAATAGGAGACCCTCAGCCCTGAGCCATCACACTGCTGGGCTTGCAAAGGCCACAAAGCATCCTGAAAGCCACAAGTGGCTGTGAAGTCAAGCTATTGACCTCATCGTGCTGGATGGTAAATTCCCTTGGAGGCAGTCTGCTCAGCTTTAGAAGGCATTTGGGCAGACAAGAGAAAAAAAAATTAAGAGCAGGTAAAGTTTTTGTGCACTGATAAGCTGGGGAAGGAGGCAGTGAGCGGCATGAGGAAGAAATATAATTTGACCACTGTTGGAGTGCTGGCAGCTGGCAAACCCTTCCTGCAAGGCAGTGGGCACTTTCTTGGCCAAAGCTGCCTTTGAGCAGCCATGGGTGTGGGCTTAGCAAGCCTCTCCAAGCATGACTCAAAAGACAGGTCTGGGCACATGCTGCCAAAAGTTTTCAGGGGTCAGCTCTGTGACTGAATTAGCAGCTTTTCTTCTGGGAAGCTTCAAGAGAGTTTCGAGACCCAAGAATGCACAAGTTTTGGCTGCGAACTCTGGAGGTGGCTTGCTGGCTTGCTCTATATCTTAAGGCTGGGACTTAGGTAAAGGCAAAGCAACCGCTGCCCAAATCCCTGGGATAGGCTTGGCTCCCATGGGCACGGGCGAACTGGTCCACCAGCTGGGCTGCAGCCCCATGCTCTGCTGGGGGCCAGGGTGAGCATAGAGGTGCGACACCGCAAAGCCCATTGCTTCATGGCACAGGGTATGCAGGTCTTGAACTTCAGAGGTCGAGAATGTAGTGGGCTGAGAACCTTTCCTACTACCATCCCTAAAGACATGAGCCGGCAGATGCTTCTTCCCTCTTCCTTCCCACCCTGAAACAGCAGAGTAGTCTTTTAATGGCTTATTTCCATCATGGGGGATGCAGGAGGAGTTGTCTCCAACCCTACAGCTGCGATGCTAGGTACTAGAAATGCATTTGCAGATACTTGCAGCTGATTGCAGGTCAGCAGCATGCTCATTTATGCTTCTTTCAGAGGGTAGGTGAGACCGCTGCTGTTTCCAATTAGCTTTTAAAATAATCCAGCAATGCCTGCTGGAATGGGAATTGTGCGAGCTATCACTCGTTAGCTTTCATGGCCTGGTGGCAGCATGGCTTAGCTGCTCCTGCCAAGGGGACTGTGCTGGTGTGTGGTCAGCATCCTCATATTCTCTGGTCCAGGTATGGGTTATGATGGCTTTTCTGGGATTCTGGCAGGGAATGAGAAATCTTGGGGTTTGTCTGAAATGCTGGCATTCATCTGCAGTGGGGCAAGTTTCTTTCATCACTCAGTGCCTCCCTTGGTGCTGCAGGCCTCAAACATCATGCAAGAAAAAAAAAAGGATTGTGCTGTTGTCTGGGGAAGTTGTCTGGGCTCCTGTTGTTTGCTTATTTGCTTGTTTGTTTGTTTTCTTTCTTTCCTTTGATTGTTTTGTTTTTAGTCTCTTCCAGACAGCTGGCTCTGTCTCATTCATCAGGCTAATTGATGATGGGCAGTGTGGCTATATGGAAAATAGGACTTGTCTGAATAGCTGGATTCTTTGTCACTTGCTTGTTTTAATGAGATGAGATGAGATGAAATAGATGGGGTTGCGGTCAGTAATACTGCCAGTGACATTATTGTGCACCTCTTCTGGCTTGGGCAGAAAAGCCTGGCATGAAACCCCTGCGGCACACAGCCTGCAAATTTAAAAGTGAGTGAAGGCTCACCCACGGTGTCGGTGTGAGTTTCATCAGTGCTGTGCTACAAGGAGAGTCTCTGGGCGAAAGAAGTGCTAAATCAGTGTTGCCTATGATTTGTTGGTAGCACAAGGGCTGCCACCATGGGGGAACGTGTGAGCTGAGTACTTTTCTCCACCCAGGTTTGAGTTTGAAGCCCATCAGTGGGACCCATGTGGGCAAGGAGACCATTGTCTGCTGGTTCCTAGGCACAGAGAGCTTTGTTAGCACAGCTGTTTCCACATACACTTTTAATTGTTTGATTAACGATATTTATGCCTTCCCTTCCTCCTAATATTACGACTTGGTCTGCAAGCTGTATTTCACAGCAATTGTAAGAGTGTTGCAGAGATGTCATTGATGATGACAACGATGATTACTAAAGGAAGCACCTATGCCAAGGCCTTCAAGCACAGTGGACCCCATTTCACCAGGGCTGTGGGGAGTATCTCTGATATTCAAAAAGGTGTGCAATGGGGACAGCCATGGCAGTATTCATCTGATCTATCTCCACGGAGTTGTGTAAGGGCATCCTCCTGTGTCTCTTGAAGGCAGTCACATTTTTTTTTGTTCCTTAGGTGAAATGATGTTTTAGTTTCCCTTTGTGCTTCAGACTTGGGTTTCAGTGCACAGACCCACCAGTGAATTGGTCAGCCAAGGAAAATTGCAGGAAAGCAGGCTCTTGACAAGCAGAGCAATGTTTCAAAAGCAGCTACATCCTGCTTTCAAGAGGGACTGGAGCTCAACTCTGAGGAGCTGCACATTTGCTTTGCCTGCTTTGTAATGGAGCCATGTTAGAGACAGAATGGCCCCTGTGGACCTGGCCTTAAAGTGTTTCATAACTCTGCCTGGGCCTCCGAAATCACAGAGCTACTGTTCTGCATCCCATGGATAGTCAATGGGAACATTAGGACTTCAGCCCTTCTGAAAAAAACTAGCTAATTTTAATGAAACTTGACTATCTTGTAATTTTTACCAGCACTTACCAAAAGTCACCGTTTTGATAAAAATTACTTTAACTCTGCACATTTTCTTCGGAAATGGGGGTTGGTCATCTTGGTTTTCGCACAAGGAAGCATTTCTAGTTCTATGAGAAAGTGGCCTGAAAAAACTTTGAGGTTCCTGGGGTTTTTTTTGAATTATGTTCCATTTTCAATACTCTAAATTATGCAAATGTGAGGCTTTAAGTATGCATTTCTGGGAAAAAACCCAGTCTGATTTGGGAGTTGTGCTGCAATCTGAGCATTGGGCCACAAATCTCCAGACAAGGCTCTTGCATTTCTTTGTTAATGTTGTAAACCATTGTGCATTAGTAGGATTTCTTTTTTCACTGTGGGCGCAGTTTAGCCATTGATTCTTGCTGTGAGGGGTCTTAGGGAAAAAAACAAACCAACCAAACCAAAACCCACCAACTCTAAGGCTGACCTTGACAGAGCTGCAGCCATGTCTGCCAGCCAGCAACAAAGCTTCACCTCCCTGCTGGGGAGGCTAGGAAAGGCTGTTGGCTGTTTATGGTGACTCTGGAGGGGGTTGCTTTCTGTTGTGGCTCTGCTTTATCATATGGTTTGATGTACACTCCTTGCATGACCAATATGCTTAGCCGTATATCTGTTTTGTTGTGTGTCTGGACGTAGAGGCCTGGATGGAGATGCCTGCAAATGGCTTGTGCAGTCAAGCAATGTCTGGTCCCAGCCAGAGGAGGGGATGGAGGTGTTCAGGATGGAGGCTACCAGGTGGCTGAGCTGGTGATGGGCTGCAAACAATGTCCACTGCCCAGTTTCATGGCTGAAAGGAGCCTGTGGGCTGGGGGAAGGGCCTGCAAGGAGTCCTCTTGGACCATGCTTAGCTCAGGAAGACAACGCTGGACTCCCCTTGCCAGCCTTGCAGGCCGGAGAGGGAGTAAATGCACAGCTGGTAGATTCAGGCTGTTACTTCATCCCAGCAGGTGAGGGAGAGCCCAGCCCATCTGTGATTATTACAAGCATGAACTAACTCAACAGGGCAGGGCTCACTAATATCTGTCACCTGTCTCTGACTAGGGTTGGACCCATGAATGGTGGCGTGAAGGGACCGTGCAGCCACATGGCTCTTACTGTCCTGGAGGGCCACTGGTGCATATCCAGCACCCCATGTTGGGCCAAGGAGCCAGACCCTGCCTGAACACACCTGAGTCCTGCCTGTTCTCCCTGGGGTAGCACCTCCCCAGCTTAGCTCTTGGCAGGCAGCTGGAGGATCAACCCAGCCAGCAGAGGTTCAGTTGTGTGTTTCAAACCAAAATGGATGTCTCCTGGCCAAAAGTTTCTGACTTTAGAAAAATCTGAAGTAGGGTCTTAAACCCACCCTAGTTCTGTGCCTCTATGTTCAACTGCATCTTCTGATCCTCTTTGGGGCCTGAGGACCAAGTCCTCAAGAGGGCTGAGCTGGGGCCATGACCCCCTGCGGCTCAGGGTGAGGAACCTTCTCTGAGCTATGACTGTAGAAATGAACATCTGCATGTGTGTGCCCATGGGTGTATGTGTGAGCTGTCCCCCCATGTCCTTCTAAGTGCTTACTGAGCACAGGCAGTGGTTCCCCAGAAGCCTATTTTTAGGCAATTTCCCAGTTTTCCCACACCCAGCTACTACAGGTGCAATTCTGAGGAGAGGCTCATGTCAGGATCCCCATTTTAGGCTTATCTGGTGTGCTTAAGTGTGCCAGCATATCTTGCAGCTGGGCCCCTGCCCCATAGAGAAGCCACAGGGGACCCTCCTCTCTCTCACAGACCAAAGGCAAGGGCACAGCTCAGGTGGTTTTATTTCTTCCTTGACTGGGGATGGGTTTCCTGTAGGAGGTTCTGCCTCATCGACTGTGTGACACCTCTAAGGAGCACTCCAGCCTATGGGGTTGGTATAGGGACACATCCAAAATCACCTCTATTCCCTATCTCCTCCACTGAGCTCCCACCCAAAGTCTCCTCGTGAGACAGTATGATCCTTTGTTGGGTCATACCAATGCATTGCTTAAAGTCACTGAAACCCTGACACCGGTCCCGCCTCCAGCCTGGGGAAACTTGCTGGGTTTAGTGGTCCTGTGTGTGCAGGGGTGTCTCCTCTGGTGTGGAGCAGTTTGGTTTGAGAAGGAGTCTAACTTGGTTTGCCTTGCAGTAAAAAAACCACCACGAACACCATGCTGCCATGGAGAGTGCTTTTGAGGGATGCCAGGGGACCAGGCACCATGGCAGAGGAAGGGGCAGTGTCAGCCCAGAGTACCAGCGTGCAGATGGGTGCTGATAATGAACCTGAGCATTTAATGTTTTGCACTACAAAAGCCATGTCAGGAGTGTGAGTATTGCAATAAAAATGGCCTGATTTGGTGAAGAGGGAGGAAGGGGAGGCTGAGAGGGTGTGGACGTGTCGTCAACCCTGTTACTCCTGACATTAGTTCTCTTTTGGGTTCCTTCACTCCTCCCAGGGCTGTCGAAGGGGGGTCCAGAGTTTGGGAGAGTGTCGTAGATGCACAAAAAGGACCTGTTTGGTGAAATGAATGAAACTATTGTGGGGGCTGGCTGAAAGGAAAACTGGCAGGGGCCCCCACTGGAGGGCTAGCTTCTCCTCGAAGGGAGGGTCAGAAGGTAAGTAACTATCATGCATCATGAATGACTGTGTCAGTAAGGCCTCTTGACTAAGAGGTCAGGTAGGACCAAGCCCGGGTTCCTGTTGTCTCAGCCCACCTCAGCGTGGCCACTGCAAGGGACACACAGGAGACGTGCCTGGGAAGGCTGTGGCTTGGGCCACCCATGGCCCAGCGAACCTCAGTGTCTAGAGCTGATCCCTGCAAGTGTGTCCTCCTGACTCTGAGGGAAGGGTGAGGTGTTAGACGTGAGGCCGATTGGCATTTTTGCTGACAGTGGCTGAGAACTAGGATTTGAGTTCCATGCTAAAACGTCCCTTGGAGCTGTTCATGGAGTAGGTCGCCCAACATGGTTTCTCCCAGGTGGGAGCCCTGACTCACAGGTCAGAGGACTGTGGGGAAAATTGTCCTTCACCCCATTATGGAAATGAAGATAATTGTTTTGCACACAGTGCACGCAGCTGAAAACAAAAGGACAAAATGGTCCTAATTTTCACAAGTAGAAAATTAAGATAGGGTACCTCAGTCTCACCTTGGGGCTCTCAGTCTGCTCCAAGCAGAAAGCTGGTTATCCTAAAGTTGACCTGGCTGTTTGTAATATGTGACCTTGAGACAAAATTAGGGGCTTTTCTAGATCCAAGATGGTTTTGGTTAAGTGCGAGCAGTGTTTGGGTAGTGAGCACGAGCGCAGCGTAGGTCTGCATGTCCAGTCCCGGTTTGTACCTAATTCTAATTCTCAGCCTTAGCAGCCAGAGCTTGGCGATGTCTGTGCCCTGGTTTTTACACCACTTCTGCCGTAACTTGCAGGAATTTTTTCTGTATTTTTTATGGCATTGGTTCAAGCGTGACCTGGGAGTGAGTTTGGTGGGGCTTGACTACTCAATGTTTTTAATGAAAGTCGTCAAACGTAGGATATTGCAACTCAGCGGTACTGGAGGCAAAAGCGTAGTGAAGGCATGGAAAGCTAAGAATGACATCCACTATGAAAATGGCAGGGCTGAAAGGACAAAGCTGAAGGGCAGGACTGCGTACATCTTCAGTAACTTTTAAAATATCATAGTTAACAAAATTTGCTCCATCTTAAAAGTCTGCTTTTAAGTGTTGCTTAAGTGTAGCACTGGGTCTGTTTCATTCAACGTCCCTGTTGCACAGAGTGCCTGGGGGATTCTGACCATTTCAACTTTTCTGCAGGAAAAATCACTAGCGATCAGCATGAACCCTTATGAACCATCAGCTGGCGTTCTTTGCCACTGTTCAACACAGTAATTAGTAGCTTCTAGGGGCTGTCCTTTCAATGTGCTGCTTGTAACGACCGAGGAAAACATTTTTACGGAAACTAGAGGGCTGAGGGCTAGTCCTTGTCAAGAAGGGGCAACGAGACCCTTCAGCGTGAGCGCAGATCCCAGGGAGCACCTCACTCTTCCAGAGCCTGGACCAACAGGCAGGATCTGTTTCTGATATTTGGAGAGGGCTGGCAAGGGCTGAGCAAGTGAATCGTCTTGCTTTTGTAGACTTAGTGCAGAGCTGCTTAAAATTGGAAGACTGGGAAGTCATTCATTTTATTTTGGAGTGACATCTCCGGCGCCAGTGCCCCAGACTTCCGGGCATCCGGCCTCTGCACCAAATACTGCTGATGTTCAGACTGGACAATAATCCCAACATGACGCAGCTTTCAGCTCTTCTTGCCGACAGCTGCCCGCGGGACTCGCGCCACGCTGCGTCAGAGCTCAGAGGGGTCCTCAGGACACTCACCATCCACCTTCCGTGTCCTCCAGGGGAAAAGAAACGCACAAAGACGCCTGCCACGTTCTTTTGTCTTTTTTTTTTTTTTTTAATTATTCCTTCATATTCAAACTTCACAAACAGTGTGAACTTGTACAATACCTCAGAAAGTGAAACTTACAAAAAAAGTGCTGGTAACATTAAAAAAAAAAAAAAACAAAAAACAAACATCATTCTTAGCAACATCAATTACTCTTCCACACAAAACAGAAACCTTGTAAAATTTATTTCCGTATTTTTTTTAAGGCGTAATACTTCCGTATAAAGTATATGCAAGAGATAAAACTTCACAGTATTCCAAAATGTCACAATAATAATAATAATAATATAGTATAATGAAGCGCTACAGTTAATTTTCTTTTTTTATTTTTTTTTTCCTGTTTTAAATAACAAATACAAGTCACAGGTAAATATACGTGAGAAAAATACGAGGCTAATATTAAATGGCAGGTAAGGATACTCTCACTGTAAGAAAAAACTGGCAGGATGTGTGTATTTATTCTATATTTTAAAGCACTTGATAGAAAAGGCGTATGCAAGGTAATTTTTTTTAACAATTTTCTATTTGCTTGTTTTTGATAACTGACATACCATTTACAGAGTATAATGAGAGAAAAAAAAGGAACTTAACCACTCAAAACTTTTGACCTGCTCTTCACATCGTCACAAACCATGTTTCTCGAGAGATGCCTGTACAGCGGTGTGTGTGGGTGTGTGTGGGTGTGTGAGAGCGTGTGTGTGTGTGTGCGAGTGTGAGTGTGTGTGTGTGAGTGCAGGCGGCAGCGCGCGCGCGTGGGTGTGCGGATGGGTGGGCGCGTAACGACACATACGGCCACAGCAACACGCGTCGGTACCGGCAGAGACCCGTCTCCTGCGGAGGATCTCCGCCGCTCCGGGGCCAAATCCTGAAGTCTCTGTGCTGGCAAGACGGCCCCCAGGGTCGGCGGCGGTGGTTGCCTGCATAGAGAGCCCAGGATTTAGGCCTGGGTGCAGCTTCCCATTCACTCAGGATCGAATGACTGTTGGGAATTTCTTTGTCCCCAAGAAGAAAATGTCCCCTTTTTAATGTATTCTTTAATTTTTTAACATCCGCACACACGAGTGCGTGCTCCCCCCTCCACCATTTCGCTCCCCCTCCTCCCCTCCATGCAACAGAGCAAAGACCGACCAAGAACTTTCCGCCTGTATCCAAGACAGTGCCATGAGGAACGGGAACGCGGGTGGCCGCCCCGGCTCCGCCGCGGGGCTGCGCGCTCAGGTGTGCGTGTGTAGCGTTTTGCAGAGAGGCCGGCGTACACGCGCGTGCGGAGCGCAGCAACACGCGCCCGGCCATACCCTCGCCCCCCACCCCCACCCCCGCGCGCGCTCGCGTGTACGTGCTAACAGCCAGCCACTCGGCCCACGGGTAACAAAAAGACAGCAGATAGCATTAACACATCAGTAAGGTGCTCAAAGAAAAAAAGGTGGCTCCCACTCCTGGAATGGGAAGCCACGTAAGGTGCTTCAAAAAGGTTTTTTTTTCTTTTTTTTTTTTCTTTTTTTTTCTTTTTTTTTTCTCAGTTTCAGACATTTTAAAAAAAGGACTGATTGAGCATGTGGTACGTGAGAGCAAGGCCGAGAGTTTTGAGACTTCTGACATCCTCCATAAACAAGAGCTTCCTCAGGGCAGGATGCATTTTTGTTTGTTTGCTGCTTTTTTTTGTTGTGGTGGTGGTGGTGGTGGTGGATCAGTTTAGATGCAATTTTTTTTTCATATAAAAGAAAAAAAGTAACAAACCAACCCAACGTGAGAATTAGCGTAAAAGTCAAACTGCGTTATTGGGCTGAGTTTTTGCTTTTGTCTTGTTTGTTTGTTTGTTTTTGCCCATTCATTCAGTTAGCACCGTTCCTTTTTATTCTGGTTACAACCCAATTCCTTCTGTAATTATTGAACGTACAGAAAGGACCAAGTAGTTGTTTTTATTTTTTGTGATCTGTTTCAAGAGCCCAACCGTAATTCCTCTGCTGCTGCTGTGTTTGTGTAGCATCTGGTTTCGTGAGCTTAAGGAGAAAGGTTAGTCTGCTGATATTTAAGGTTGACGTGTGTGTTTGTATGCATACACATTGTTCTATACATACACACTGCATGGATTACATTTTAACTGGAGATAAAGTGAACTGGGTTCAAACACATATGCACTATCTTCCCCTATGTATTTGAAACAGTCTGGAGCTTTGATTTGATTTTTTTTTTTTTAAAGTGCATTTAAAGCAAAATAACTGGCATTCACATACCCCATGGAAAACACGATAGCAGTGGAAAGCTTGACTATGCTAAACTCCTCAGACTTGACAACGCCAAAAGCAAATGGGGCAGTGACAGGCCTCGGTGTAGGCAGCTATTCTTGGGCAGCACCATTGGCAAGGAGGGAAGGCAGGAGGTGGTGGAAGGGAAATTGCTTTAGAGGTTGAATATTTGAACTGTTTTCGATTCCGACATAGCTGTGTCATTCCCAATACAGCTTCCTCTACGATGATTAATGACCTCTGTCTTATGGATGTACACGTCTGACTCTCCCTAGTTGTGTCTTTCATCGTGTGTGTGTCCCAAGTGCCAGCATCTATTAGGAATAAGGCACTGTTGAAATTACAGTTTTACAAAAGATGCAAAATAATCCAACCCTAACGATCCTGACTGCCCACACTGCTCTCTTCCCCCTCCCTCCCTTTTGTGGGGGAAATATTGCATGTGATAAGAGTTTATTCTTATGTTCTCTAAGTGTGTCAAAAGTAGGCCTTGGACAAATGTCTTAAGTCCATCAGCACCAAAGATGGGTAGGAATACACCCTTTCTCTTGTATATACATGCACACATGCAGACTGTTAATTGGGAGTGGGGAATATAACTGCGTCGCTCCCCTGCTGCTCCTCCCTGGCTCCAGAGCCTGGCCTAAAGAATACATTCCCAGTCCCCTGTCCACATCATTTAATGTACTGGATCATTTATGGAAGTGACTGAGGGATTTTTCATTCCCATCACCCAGGTGCTACAGGCTTTACAGGTGGATTGCTGAAAGGGTAAGCTCCTGAAAAGTTTGTGTGGAGCTTCCTGCTGTGCAGGGGAACAGCATGGGTGGGCGCCCACCCTCGTGCTTGCCTGCCAGGTGGACACTACTCAGGGGTTGCTTTGCGCCAATTCTTAAAATCAGAAAAGCCTCTACATTGCAGCTGGCTCCTCCATGGAGTCAGGGACACTGATTGTGCAGAGGGCAAGTCTGCAGAGGAGCTGGGCAGCAGCTGGGTCCCTGTCTTTGCTCACGAGCAGCTGTGGATTGCAAGCCGCTTTTCCGTTATGCCAATGCGCTCTTTTCTCTCCGCAGTTTTGACCTGGGAACAAGCCATGTTCCAGTAACTGGGTGGGGTTTATTGGCCCTAAAAATACTGCGGTCAGCCCATCATAATATGCATTTGCTGTAGCAGCTGGTATATCCTTCTCCTGCTAAAATGCTGAAAATGATCCATCAACTACCTTCCCTGAGCCAGGATCCCACTGGCTCCTCTCACCCTTCACCAAAGGCTAGGGCTGGCTCCTAAAGCAGAGAATACAGCAGAAAGTAAGAAAAGCAAGCAGAGAGTAGGGGTTATAGCAAAGAAAGCATGAGACCAGACAGTCTAGCATTTAAGCTGTAAGCTGGCCAGTTTAGCCACCATCGTTAAAATGGACTGAAATGAGTCTAAACTGCTATGGACTGGGTTTTTAGAAGTGACAGAAATCTTGGGTGGGAAATGAGTTGCCTTTTTTTCTTTTAGTGGTTTAAGTGTCATCTTGATAAGGCCACAAACTGCATTTGTCTTGTCAGTGTAACTGCTTGCAAATGGTGTGAACTGAAATTGAGAGAGTGCTTCACTCAGCTAGGATAGGAATGGGAGAGAAGAGCCACCCCATGCTCACTATGACTGCTCTGTAGGAGAGAGGAGCATCTGAGGAGGTGGTGGTGGAGGGTGTCTCCTTGGGAAGACCTGCTACGTGTGGAAAGGGAAGGGAGCTAGTAGCATCTCTCCACTCCCCTTCCCCTCACCACCACCTTACTGTTTTGCTGGACACCTATAGACAAGTAGCACTTCTAAAGAGCCTCCTCCTGCGTCTCTCACACGTGTAAGCTGGGGAAGGGGAGGAGCTTGGTATAATTACAAAAGGGGAAAAAGAAGGCACATGATTTTACTCAGTCCTGACTGAACCCACATTTTGAAAGCAAGGGCAGTTTAGGTGGAGGGCAAAAAAGTGCTCAGTGGAGCGGGAGCTCACTGAGAAGAAATCTCAGGGCAAAGGAAGAGGGAGAATAAAAAGGAAAGGCAGGAGAAATGAAGGCCACATTCAGCTTTCTGTCTGCTTGACAGTCTCAAGATTTGGCTGCATTATTTTCCAGGAAGGAAAAGAGTCTGGTTGGTCTCAAATGTAGCCCAGTTACATATCTCCAGTTTTTGTTATGGCTGTTGGTGTTTTCCTTCTTCCCTTTTCTCCGGTCCCATGAGTGCCTGGAGCAGTGCTTTAGTCTTTTTAAGCCAGTTCTTCAAAAATCAAGAGCATGGCACACCTCTTTGGTTGCCCTCAGCTTCTACTTCTCCTCAAATCCAGAACCAGTGATCAAACTGAGTAGTGCTCCCCGCTGGTCACTCCCACTATTGGGGTGCCAAAAAGGCTCGATTAGCAACTGAAAACGCAAACCATCCTCACACTTTCAGTTCGGTTGGTGAGCTGGTTGCAAAAGCCACTGGCTGGATGATGGGCACACAAGGGGAGCTGTTGACTGAGAAACTGAGATGTCATTTACAGAGGTCATTATGAGCATCGTGGCTCTCAGCCACTTAACCCCTTGCGCATCACCACGTCTAGGTACCATGAGTTTTCTTTCTCTGCCAATGACTGTAAGACTTTCTCATTCCTGTGGTAGATGGGAGAAGAAGTAGAGCTGATGGCTCAGCTTTGGGATTCCAAGTGTGTTGCATTTTTTCCCCGAGTCTCTGCCTCAAAAATGCATTTAGTTTCTCTCTTCCCCTCCCAACCTCTCCCCCCCCCCCCCCCCCCCCCCCCCCATTTTGCTCAGGAACTCATAAGGCAGAGTAATGAGAAGTAGGATCACCAACAGCTCTATGAAGACACAGGGTGGTAAAATGCTTCCACACAAACTCACAGTCCAGTGTTTGTGACATTTCATAAATAACTTTTTTTAAAAAAAAAAAAAAAGAATAACACAAGAACAATCCCTTTACTTACTCATCTGAAACAAAATAAACAGCAGTGGCTACAAACTTCTTCTTGTAACAATTACAAAAAAACTCCCAACAATACAATCCCCCAACTTTTAACACACGCCTTGAATGGTTTTTTTTTTTTAAATTTTAAACCTCAAAACTGCAGCATATCCTTAAGGGCAAACTTTTCAATTAGTTTTTTCTTTCTTTTCTTTTTTTTTTAAATAATGTGTTCACCAAAAAGAAAAAAAATTCCACAAAACAGTCTTGTACCAAGAAAATGCATTCAAAAATAGAAAATACTACACAACAAAAATATGTACCCCTCCTTTCCAAAAGAGTCTTCACAAAAATGTAGAAAAATGCCAACCATTTTTTTCCTTTCCTGAACACTTAACTTTCAACCTAGGGCACAATTATTTATTGACTTATAATGTCTGTTTTTGCATAAAATATGGAAGATACAAACCAACTATCAGGACTGTGAAGTTACAAACAACACCTCATTATTCTCCCCACCCCACATTCCCTCCTTAGAAAACAAACAGAGAAAGCCAATGTTTCAACAACTGATTGAAAGCTGTCAGGCTAGGAAAAACCATCAGCTGATATGGGGATTCAAAGATGCTGGCATAACAGGAAAATCATCTGCCTTTTAAAATGTATGCTCTTTGCATTTATCTCAACAAGAGACTCTGCCCTGCTGTACTCAAATGACCAGGCACTATGGAGACAGGACACTGCTGGGCACAGAAAGATCTGTGAAGAATTTGGGGCGATGAGGCCAGGGACCACATGTGGGCGCTTGCACGTGTGTGTGCACGTGGTGTTTCACTCGCAAAAGAACTGTCGCCATTTTGAAAGACAGAGAGGATGTTTCCATATGCCTTAAAAGTGCAAGGGTCATTTCTGGATCATAGTAGTTAAATACGCGTAATTTTTACTATGCTTAATAGTCAAGTCCATTCTTCTGGCAAAGGCAGGCTCTTCAACCAGAGTTAGATCGTATCAGTTCACGGCTGGGAGTGGGTAACAGCTGAAAGCTGGTAGGCAAAAAGTGTCACACCAAGGTGCATCCAGAACCGATTTTTTTCAGCGGGAAAGTGTTTTGCCTACCTTGAACAACGTTCAAGGGGTATTATATGATTAACACAGCCAAAAGACCAACTGTTTCAACAGCAATAAAATCTAGCAGTGGGGACTTAGGTACTATGGGGAAGGCAGCTGTACCTTGCATGCACGTGGCTAAATCCATCCTTTGTGTACCTCCTTTGACTCCATTGCAATTACATCTGCTTGCACCAGGGATGAATTTGCCCCATGTGGTTCTGGATTTTACGACTGTTGGCCATTTAGGAGCCCGACCCTGCAAAGCACTGTGCTAAAATACTCCAGATTGCAGAGCTAGGATCAAAGAGGCTTCTCTCTTCTTTTGTTTGAGATTGTTTGTTTTCTTTCTAGCATATCTTTTAGAGGATGCTTCCGTAATAAGGAAGAAGAGGGGAGCTTTTTCTTAGCCTTTTCCACTGCGTGGCTGTGTGTTTTCCATTTTTTCAAATGGCAAAATGTGTTTGTGTTTACTTCCAGTGCATTTTTTCTCAAAAATTCGAAACAAAAAGGAAACATTACTTTTCCCATCCTTCAAAAGGAAAACAAACCCACAACAGACCAATAAAGTACAATACAATAAAAATCAGGCATTATAAAAGACAACATAATGTGCAACAGCAATACCAAAGAAACAAAAATAAAATATATATATATATTAGGATACAAGTACGAATGAGCCAAGAAAGCTATCTAACCCCACTACCAGATGATTGGTAAGCATTGGTTAAGAAATAGGTAAGGCTATTCTGAGATTTCTAACTTAACACAGTTAACTGCTGCTTCTCTCACACCTTCGCTTCCTAAATTTTTCACCTTTCACTCACTGGTCTTTTATGTCTTGAAACTGATTTTTTTCCTTTTTCTTATTTTTTGGTCTACAGTAGAATTACATGTTAATAACAACAGCAAAACAAAACTCAAGCTTGTTGTGAGAGTAAGTTGGTGCCACATCCGTGATGCAGAAGAAAGAAGACAGACAACAGAACAACCGCAATCAGTTTTTCACACACAAAGCATATTCGAGGGCAACAGCATAGTTGACCAAAACAAGTTTGGAGGGGTGAGCAGCAGAGGCTGTAGGTTTACAACTGCACCAGCAACCAGAGCCTGGTCTTTTGCCTTTACCAGTGTCCTTTTGGACAACAGTAGCCCAGCTGCCATGTGGCTTTGCCATTCTTGCCATCTGGAGCAACAGCTGACCTGCCATCTACCCACCACTAATTGCACACCTGGTTTGATGGAAAACCGAAAGGAAAAGGAAAGGTAAAAGGCTCCTAGCTGGGCCAAGGCTGTCTCTTGGTCATCTTGGCTGATGTGACAAATCACCAGCCAGTGTGATACTAAGATCAGTGAGGGAGAGCACCTGGCTGGCAGGCCGTTTGGGAGCAGTCCTGAAGCAAATTCAGACTAAGGTGATGTGACAGATTGTTTAGCCTCCTCCATTGAGGAAAAAGTGATCAAGACTGACAGGTTACCCTGGGATCGTTCTATTAGTATAAAGTCTCTTAGTTCGGTAGGGATGAGAAAGCATATGCTCTCTATTGCTTCCAAATTGCCTTTGTAAATGTCAGCATCACCAGCCACCAGAAATGCGTTCCCTACAAACTTGGCTATAGCACTGTGACTGAAGCTCCATCATGATTCCTGGCATTTTCTTTTTTCTGTGGAACTTCTGAAACATAAGGTTTTCCTCAAGGGTAAGCTCAAAAATTACTGTAATGTTGAAAATATCACTAGCATCTTACTCAACCATAAACACGCCACACAGTACCAGCAAAAACTCAAGCTGATCCTCAGTAGTGCTTGTCAACGTCGAGGAAAGGAACGTACAGAAACAAGATGATCAAACAGTACAGGGAAGTTCTGTTTTGGATCTAGCCCACTGGCCAAAGTGATTTTCATTCAAGAGAAAAGGTGCAACAATGAAGCAGGATGACAAATGGAGAAGAATTATGGAAGTTAGTGTTCCTCCATCTGGAGAAAAATAGGGTATTAAGTTATGTGGCATCTCTAGTCAGCAACATATGTTTTGGCTTCTTAAAATAAACCTCAAGTTATCCTTGGTTTCTCAGTCAAGCACTGTCTACATGGGGCTTTAGTACCATGCTGGGAAAAAAAAAAAAAAAGTTTGTGCTATATTTAAATGCAGTTCCAGTTAAACTAGTTTCAAACTGACCATGTAGAAAGGAACAACTTATTTAAAAGCCATTAAAACTATAAAATCACACTTATGCCCAGGAACTGATCTAGTCAAGCACTGTAACTCAGTAGGAACATAGGCTGGAATGTGGCTTTTAAAAAATGGTTTGGTTCCTGTTTGCATGGACTAGACTGGTTTTGTTGAAACTGAGTCAGCTGGAATCAGGTTTAAACAGGCTGAACTCAAACCTGGGTTTGGAGCATGGCTCAAAGCCCACTTCTTCAGGTTGCAGTACTTTTTAAAAACTAGTGCAAATGGAATCTTATCACAGCATCGCAAGCATGCAGGGTTCCTCTCCTTGTCCAAATATGGTTGCCATCAGGTCACACCACAAGGGAGGAATATGCAGCAATCAGTCAGCCAGAACAGCTCAAACTACAGTTCTTTATTTTACCACAGCAGGAAAGGCACTCTGGACACAGCAGGCTCAGTAAATCCTCAGCTTCACTTTTTTCCTGGAGCAGTCCACTACTCCTCTTTGACAATGCAAATCCTCTCTGACAGTAGCAATATATGCAGCTGCCTTAAACAAGAAAACAAAACAAAAAGCTCACCTAAACAGAAAAGGGGAGTATTGGCTCATAACCTTAATTAACTTCAGCAGACAGACTTAGTTTCCTCCCATATCATGACTCTGTAGCTGTCACTACTCTTACAGAAGCAAATGGCACTTTACAAATTAAAGGTGCTCTCCTGCCACTGTATTATGCTGGCTCTCAAATGAACTGTGCTTGTATTGGGCATCCACTGCCTCATTACTGGACGATGACCTTCCAGTGGTTTTCATCTTACAGGATTCCTGCAGATGGCTCAGAAAGAGACTGCATGTTCTACTGTCCTGCCTGCTTTCAAGGGGAGAGTCATTCAGTAGTCCATCTAACACTGCATCAGGGGATACCTCCAGTTCTTCTCTTCCAGTCCTTTCAAGCCAGGATGGATAAAATCTAGGAGTGGAAATCTCAGAGCTTGCCAAAAAACCACATCCTTAACTCCAAAGTCTCTCCTGGTTCCAGACAGGTTTGTTCCTTCCCACCCAGGACCCATCTCTTGCATATTATTCCTCCTCTAGTTCTTGATACTCTTCTCAAACGAGGCAGGCCAACAGACTGCCCAGCCTGCAATCAGCTTTGCATTGTGCAACTCTGTGTAAGGTCTGTACTACCCATTCCTTGGTACTAATGAAGCCAAATGCCTTAGCTTCAAGTCTAAGGAGAAATTCAGGGCATGATCACCCGGTTACTCTAGACTTTCCTTCACAGCTGGATGAGTACTCCCCTTTTTTGACCATGAAACCTCTGTGTACATTAGACAGGCAGTCCCTCCACTTCAGGACCAAAGTAGATGCACTCATGGTTTACATTCTTCTCCCAGATGCTATACAGAGCATTTTTTCATGATCCTTTTTTACCTTTGGGCTGAAGTTGTAATTATAGTCTTACTGAAGGAATTCAACAAAAACTTTTGAGAGTTTATAGACCACAAAGAGCTACATCAAAGATGGATCTTGCTGCACATTACTACTGTTTTCTTTTTTCTCATATTATGCATGTTACAAAGTTAATGACCAAGGCATAGGCCAACATACATCTTGACTGTAAAAATACTTTCCAATTTAGGATTACATTTGATTCCAGCCAAAAGCCTTCATAATGCTTGACTATCTGTTTGAGGAGATAAATCAGACTGAAGAACTTAAAATGTTACAGAACAGCTTTGCCTAAGCAGGAATATTCCTTATTGTACTGAATTCCAAGTCACCCTTTCTTGTCCAAATGTCCCTCCTGCTCCCTCTGCCACAAAGGCTCGACTGGAACACCTTTAATTGAGTGTTCAGGATGACTGTTTATTGCACTGTTCCCATAACAGCCTTGGAAAGAAGTGCTTTTTTTCAGTGATCTTCCACTTTGGTAAGCCTGCTTTGTGGATTCACTTCTTGAGCTGAGAGATCGTGCTTATACTGAAGGGATGCTAATCACAGTTGAACCTCTCTGAAGAGATCCTATCTGACAATGCAATTTTTGACATCTGAACTAGGAATTGGTATCATTAATTTGAAGTCTTACGTTGGTTTTCATGCTGAGCAATTCTCCTAACTGTCTCACAGCCCCAAAGAACACTGTCTAGGAAAGGGGGAAAAAGATCTGTAGCACCCTGAAACCTGTGATGCCTCTTCAGTTTCTATTATAGTGCGCTTTTTTTACTTTTTTTTTTTTTTTTTTTAACAGAAGCTATCCAATACAGCTATCTCAGTGTCTGACTAGTTGCTTAAAGTAAAGGTAACCCCAGTTCTCTTTCAACCTGGTCAGGTTTACGGTACATCCTGTTTTCTGTGCCTATCCCTTTCTCTTCTCCCTTCCTGCTTAATTGGCCCCTTCCAATCCCACCACATGTAAATACATTTCAGTAGTGCAATGCAGTGCAGTGCAGTCATACTTAGTGCAAAAATAAAAAGCCTTATCTAGACCAAAAAAGCACAAACTCCCTCCCCACCCTACCCAGCCCCCAGGAAACGAGCTCTCAGTAAAAGTATTCGAATGCCCCAAAACAAAGGGGGATTTGCAGTCTCCCAGCCACACTTTCACATGCCTCATTTTCTCTCCTCCCACTCAATGCAGAGATGTCATTAGCAGATAGGACATTTATGGAAAACATAATAAGTCGAATGATAGAAACTGGAAAGGAGGCAAGCCATTGTTTGGGGGCTGCAGAAAGAAAAGAGAACTAAATGGATACGGCAAAAAGGACAGTGGTGGTTTTACACAAAGTCGTCAGGTGCAAACTCTGCAAGGGCACACCTTGCAAAGGGCATGTGTAAGTGTGGGTAAAAACCTAAAAAGCTTCCCTGTTCCCAATATACAGTCCTTATTTTAACAGTGCCCAAGCTAAGGTTCTGTAGTGCAATGAACTCTTCAAAGTGGCAGTTCTCTGTAGCCACCCTAAAACAAATGGACAGATCAACACTAACTTCAGTTTTCTTCCGTCTCATGCAGATATGCATGTGCATGGACAACTCCCTCCCCCATCCTGCAAATACATGAGTATATATATCTAAAGGATTTTTTTCATGGCCCTCCTAGGGCTATGGTGGGAAAAGCAGGAATTTTAATGACAGGCATGTAAGCTTTTAAGTACCTCAAAATGAAAACACGTCAGAAAAACAAAATAAAGTTCACCAATAACCAAGGCAAGCAGGTTACTGAATCCCAATCAGCCATACCTCCCCTAGCCTATCTATCTCTTTTAACAAAATAAAACATCTGCCAGGGCTTGCCACTCATTAAGATATCATTTGGGAAAACACAACAAAGACTTTGGGGTACTCACTGGTTTGGAGATTAACTTCAGCTTGGACAGCCACAAGAGCCTCCATCTAACCCTCATAACTACTAGAAAGGAGTGTGGGGAACCACTAGAACAGTGTAAGAGGCCACAGCAGGGAAGGAGGAGCAAGAAAGGGAAACGTATGAGAAAAGGAATACATTATGGCAATGCTTCTGGTGCTATACTAATCTCACTGTAATTGCTCAGTATGTAGAGGAATATTGCATGCTGCTTCACTCAGGCTCAGGTACACGCTTGTTTACGCCTTCTGCCTCTTCTCCTACTCCCAGCCTCTTCTTGACAACAGCAGCCCACCCCAGAATTTAAACAAAAGCAAATACCAACAAATAAACCAAACAATAACTGAGAAGCAGGTTCCTCCTTTCTCTTTCTCTGGCAAAGATAGAACTGTGTCCTTGCCTCCAGGCACACAGATACACTCTGTTTCATCCTAGTGCAGAAAAGACTAACAGCATTTCACATGCACAGAAATAAGGAAAGAACCTAGAAGAATCTAAATAAGGGTGCAGGGATCGTGAATATCAACGTCCAAAATAGAAAAATGCTAGATTAGAAGGATTCTTGCTGTTTGTCTTTACCAATGAGCTTATAATCAAAAATAAAGAGAGCACAATGGAATCATTAGCCATGGCAAGAGGCCAGCACTTAAACCCAGTCTCTCTGGGTGCAGAGTTACAGCGGTGTGTCCCATGCCAGAGCATACATGAGGCACCAAATGGATAGTGCTTACTAGCTCTTCTGTAAAGTCTATAAACATCAATTTAGCCAGTATCAGCAGCAGCAGTGAATTTTCTTGCTGTACAGCTGTGTGTACTTTGAATGTGTCCTACCTGTTTGCTGAAATGCTAAGTTCACCCTAGACTACATGGGTTTCCATCCATCCTCCTGCACACCCAACACAGTAGCACTTTAAAAAAAAAAAATGTCCACAGAAAAGCTTGATGTATAGTCTGAATTTGGGGTTATATAATTGGATTTTACAAAGAAACAACTTTATTTCACCCACACGAATATGCAGTCACCATTACAGGAAAGGTATGGCCAGAACGCTTCTGGGTAAAGCAGTCACAAACCTAGAATCAAGTAACTCCAAATATCCAAATACCTAAATGCTTTTACATTGTTCTGGCAATAGAAAAGTGACACAGCAAGGATGAAAATTAGGGAAAAGCAGTTGCTGAGTATCATAGATCTACGCTAGCTGTTGTGGCTCACTATTTAAGATAAAGACACCATCACCCATCAGATACAAAGAGGCTACATGCTTGTGGAATGAAAGACTCAAGGCTGTTTATGGCGCTCTGGACAAAAAAGCGTCCCACACCTTGTTCATAGGGAAGCAGCTGTCCCGCCCTGTATAGTTCTTTTGAATTAAGCCTCCCAGCAAGACAGAGAGACTATTTAATGACATTTGCCCTTAACACAGGCAAAATTTGTCCGGTGGAGTGAAATAAAATCTTGAGTCAGCTTTATAAAGAATAGAAACTTTGGGCAGAAACATGCCAAATTATGGGAAACAGTCCTGTGACATCTTAAAGGGTGTATATGAAACTATTTTTTAGGACTACCTATGCTTTCCCTGTCAGAGAAAATGCACTGAAGTCAACAAAAGAGCACATGGATCCCACCTGCAGAATTTGGCCCACAGAGTATTGGTCCAATAAATTTTCAGGATTAAGTACAGACCTCACTGATTCTGACAAGAAAGGTCACGCAGTACATCCCGCCTGAACTGAGCAGCCTATTTATCTTATGTTTGACAATAAAAGCTCATTATGGGTGGAGTTCATGGGAAACCACCAATTTTCTGCTTCATTTCATTGTAAGAATTTCTTTGAATCTGAACTTTGGAGCAAGGATCTAGGGGACTGAATGCTCAACACATATGAAACCAGGCGTAAATTCGAGATTTAAAGGATCCCCTTGAGTCTCACAGCAGTCCGACCTACATCCTGGCATTAGGACAAAGGAAACAGGGCAACCCAAAAGACAATGAAACCTGTTGAAGATACTTGTGAACAAGTAGTTCTGACTCCAATAAATGAAAGAGTGACACCTCTTCCACCAATAAATAGGAACTACAAACTTTTAAAAAGTTACTCATACATTTAAAAAAGAGCAGCAGCAGATACTGGAGATTCAGTCTTTTCCTCTAAGTGGCACGGGTGAAGAGCAAGTCCCTTGTATGGAGTTCAAGCATTCCTCTCTCCTGAGAGGACCCCCAGTCTTTGGTGCAAGCACCCCCAAGGTGGGGGACTCTCCTCTTATTCAACCTTGCAGCAAAGAGCTTTAAAATCCCTTTCTGTCCCTGCACAGTAGCATAAAGCAACATTCTCTTAGTACAAGGTTCTCCTTCTCGAAGTGACAGTGTTACCTACTTCAACTATTGTGTTCCTCAAAAGCTGTATAACACAGAATAGAAGTGCAAAAAGGAGCTGAATATAAATGCTGTTGACCACAGAAATGTGAGACCATGGCTTGCATTAGCCCTGGAAGTCTACTTGGTCAACAAGGAGACGGAAAACAAAAGTAATAATGAAAATCATATACTAGAATAAAGCTAATATTTGGACAGAGTCTTCCCTTGAAGTTTATATCATTCAAGGAAAGTCTCCAATGCAAGATTCTATAAAACTGTAAAGCCAGTATCACCTTCTGTTTTCTCTCTCCTTAGAAAAGCAGAAAATATGCACATATGAGACGAGTTTCTTAGAACATCACAACTCTCAAGATTAGTATTTCTTCAGAGAATGAAAAAGAAAGGATACATTTTCAAAAAAGCAAGATTTCTGGATTCACAAATGACTGTCTTTTATGTAAAAGATATGTTAAAATAGTGTTCACCAGCTGATTATTTTGTTAGTTTCACTTTCCCTTAGGCAATTGTACCTGTACACACTGCATTCTAAAAGTACAATCTCTAGTGTGGATAATCTACCTGTTTGGTACCATCCTGTTTGTAAAACCACTTCTTAGCCTAAAAATATAAACTGTAAACTGTATAAGATGCAAAATGAACTGAGGTGTTTAAAAAAGCATTAGGAAAAATAAAAGGCAACAAAGAAGTTAAATCAAGAAACACATTAAACTAGTAATTATCCTAAATGAATTACTGAACCTTACAGAGGATTAGCAGGGGAAGCGTGGAATGGGTATGCAGCCATTTAAATGATCAGGCATTCTCAGTGAAGTGAGAACACCATGAAAATATGTATGATTCAGCATTCAGTCAAAGGAAAAGGCAAAGACCATGGTCAGAAAATGTGGACCACTGAATCAGCACTCTGTTGCAGCAGCTAACTGGAATTAATTTGGGAAATGGCACCTGTTTGGCTTAATGGGACAAAGCCCATCCTTTACATAATTGGGTAATCTAGTTTTGTTACCTGCATAATTAATATTGAGAGGATAGTCTCTTCCTTCCCTTACAAATGGGCATACACAGAATAAAGAAAAGTCAGACTTTGAAATCACTGCTGGAAGACCATAACTTTTAAACTGCAAGTAGAAAGAAAAAGGATGAGGTGGTGGCCTCCATGTAAGTGCAAATGGCAGATGACAGGAGTCTGTAAGGAATGCCAGCACCTGATGATTCCCGTGCTTGAAGTTCTCATTTTATTATCGCAATATGTGGCATAGGTACCTCTTTCCCTCTCCAAAATAACTTTCAAGTTTATTGATTTGCAGTGACACAGATTTCCTCATTCTCAGTGAAAGCACAGTTTGTAACTGATGTGACCATCTCTCATTTCTTCCAGTCTTCACAGTTAGGAGAAATGATAAATGATTAATACCTCCTCCACCACTCTCATCCACTTGATTTTGCACATTTTCATTTAGGAGTGATATGCTATCACCCAAAGGAATGAAGGTCAGCTGAGATGTACCTGAATTAGAAAAGCAAATATAAATCCTCGTGCTCTTCTAAGTTTGCACTCTTACAAAGTTTGGATCTAAACTTGCTGCCTGGGCCACCTGTTGCAAGATGAGAATACAGAAAGGATGCCCCAGGCCACAAGGCTTGGGTGTTGATCAGCTCCCTCTGGGCCACTTGGATCTGGATGTTGACATAGCCCTAGTGACCTTTTTTTTCAGCAGCTCTGTAGTGACAATTAAAATCTAGTAGGAATGACCCCAAATCCAGAAGCAACAGCAATGTGGTGTGAAAATGATAAAGGCAACACTCACCTTGAAAAACTTTTGAACTGAAACTCAAACTTGCAGAGGTTGTTTTCATTTGAAAAAGGGGGGATCAAGTGGATAAATAAAGATGCAATTGGAATATATCAACAGTGGTGGATGGAGGTATTTTTTTATCCAATTCCTGGCAAAATCCACTGGCCACACGTAGCATAACTGTACAGAGAATATTTCTTCTACCCCACGTTAGTGCAGAGGATAATTTTAGGAAATCTTAAAACTTTAAAAAAACAGGACTTGGAAAGAGTGAAAGACCACTTGCGGCACCTCTCTCCCAAGGCTAGGAATGGAAGAGGAAAGTCTGACATATGCTTTTACAAATGAAATAACAGGATATCTTAGAAGAGAGCTAATAGATAACCTTATTGTCTTGATTAATTGTTCTTCTGATATGAAAGGGCAGCAGGGAACAATCTCTAACATTTTTTAGAGCCTAATACTGTTTTACCTTTTCTTAAAAAAAGTTACTTTCCTACATCTTGCTAAGTAGAGATGCAAAAGCCTGAAAAAAAACCGTGTAAAGATGATAAAGAAGCCAATAATATGAAAAAGCACACTAGAACTGTAATAATGATTGTTAAATGCTTCAGATAGCTGCAGCAGTTGATTGGGTTGTGCATGATACATGTGAAAAATAATTTTTCTATGATCATAGGCAGATGCAAAAGTTAAATGATTATACTATGTATATATATTGATATAGAATTGCTATATATAGTGTACTGTATGTTCTAGCTTTCAGAAATACTGTATTGTAGTGTACTGTACTTAACTAAGCAGATCTAAATAGCAACTTGTCATTTTCCACAAAGTCACTAGTACTGTTAACAAAAACCAAAAAGTCTATTTTCTCCAGTAAAAGAAATACGTACTGTTACAGTCACAGACATTTTGACTATAGAGAGACAATGTACATTTAACCAAAGAAAAACCCCAAACCAAAATAAAAACCTCACCCCAAAATCAACCAGCCAAAATTGTTGCATTTATCGTCTTATTCAAAAGGGGAAGGGAAATGCCACCAATCTAAGAAGAGGAATAACATTTACTCAACTTTGTATAAGTGAAAATGAAAGAAAAAAAATCTCCCCAAAATCTCCAATTACCCTTTCTGGGACAAGGAGAATCCCCCAATCGGGCAAAAGATTTAAAAGACTAAAATGCTAATTTTAGGGCCAACATGACACCAAAATAGGCAGCTGTAGCTAAAAGTACTTATTCATCCCACTAACTAAATGGGTGCAAAATGAGTTCTAGAAATCCTGCAGTTCTCACGGATTACATACTGAGTACTCTCACTGACCAATTCCTTCTCCTCCTGACAATCTATTGGTCTTCTAGACACACTAACCATGTTCCTGAAAAGATTTTGGCAAAGACCAAGGCAGAAAAAGTTAATTGTTAATTGTTAGTGACTGCACATTTCGAATGGATTACTCGGATTACTTATAAAGATATTCACAGTCTACATGTTTCAGAGTACACGAGGTGGGGAAAGAGCTGTTTGATATGGTGCTTTGGATACTGGGGACTCCAGAACTGGAGTATTTTAGTGCCTGTCAATACACTGCATTGCTAACTGTTTGAAGACTTGATAATTTTTTACTGTTCTTTTGAAGGGGAGCAAACAGGCAAGTTAGATTATTTTGCTTGGATTTTATTCCTTTTATTCAACATATTAAAATCCAATGCAAATGAAGGACTGAACTCAACAGTATCGTTCCAGGGCTGTCACCTCCCATGGGCGTCCACCTCTGCTAGTGCAACCTGCTGAGCTGGACTGTTTTATTTATTTTGTGGTGGAAAGACCACACAAGGCTCTGAGAGGCACACTTCAGCCTTCCCTTCAGAATGGGTACTCACAAAAATATACCAACCAAATCTGTGTGTCATGTTTTGAATGAGGGCAAACATCTTATTTGGGCAAACATCCAGTTAAGACCATTTGGCCATCAGAAAGTGTTTAATGAATATAGGCGTACACATATACTGTGTAAGTAGTGTACTTATTTTTTCATTAGATTCATATAGATTCATGCCAATGCTCCACAGTTAATGTTGTAACCATTGTTTCATCTAAACCCTTTCCTGAACCATGCATGTCCACACACTCAATTAGCAACCTGTCAATAAAGCCAGAAAGAGACAGCTAGCTACCTAACTACGCATGCACACACACACACGCGCGCGCGTACTCACACATACATTTACATGCACACACAGAGAGGCCATATGATTTGGTCTTATTCAAAGATCCCACAGGTACCAACAGACTACATGACAAATGAAAAGTCAAGGACTGCATGGGAAAAGTGAGAGGAAGAAAGTCATGATGTATTTCAGGGCAGTTGGGTGAATGTAATCCTGCTTCCTGAATGGTTGTTTAGTCTGGAGAAGAGGAGGCTGAGGGGAGACCTTATCACTCTCTACAAGTACCTGAAAGGAGGTTGTAGAGAGGCGGGGGTTGGTCTCTTCTCCCTAGTAACAAGAGATAGGACGAGATGAAATTGCCTCAAGCTGCGCCAGGGGAAGTTTAGGTTGGATATCAGGAAGAAACTTCTTCACCGAACGGGTTGTCAAACATTGGAACAGGCTGCCCAGGGAGGTGGTTGAGTGTCCATCCCTGGAGGTATTTAAAAGAAGGGTAGACGTGGTGCTTGAGGATATGGTTTAGTGGTGGACTTGGCAGTGATAGGTTAGCGGTTGGACTAAATGATCTTAAGGGTCTTTTCCAACCTTAACGATTCCATAATTCTATGATGGCCCTCTCTAACCAAACAGTATATATTCAACATGGGGGTTGAATTTTTAGGAGACTTTATAAGGCTCAACAAAGAACACAGCAATGTCCAGGTGGCAAAAAGAAAAGGAGCAAAGTGAATTAGAAAAGGTGCCTAATTAAATGTACAGATCTCAGAAAGACACCTGTCCATTTTCTATTAACAGGATGCTCCAGAATTGGCCAGCTGAACACAACAGTAAGTATCTATCCACATTTTCCTCAGGTGTCACAGGACTATGAACTTGGCAAAAAATCACCAACAAGCCAACTGTATGAAGTGTGCACAGTGTAGAAGTCTGCAGTTCTGCCTGGAAAATACCTAATGCAAGAAATGCTTTGCTACCCTGGTACCAGATTTTCCAGCAGGATAAGTCCCAGTGGGGACCTTATGAAAGCATACAGGATACTGTAACACCTAAGCCCAACCTGACACAGAGCATTTACGAGGGATGCTTAGGGTGTGGCTCCATGACTCTGCATGAAATTTCGCAGCACAAACAGGGCTCAAGTGCTAATAAAGTCTGCATGAGGAGTGGAAACAACAATGTCCCTATGGGCTGAACTGGATAGAAATTCTCACACACAATGGGGTATTGGCGGTTCTTTTGTTTGTATAATGTTATTGCTGCAGCAAAAGGCTGTTGTTAGAACACGTTTGTCTTAAAAGAAATCACTGCTAAACTAATCAAAAGGCCTACGTTTATCTCCAGTGACACGCATGCAAGCCCAAAAGTGCCAATACAGTTTGCACTGATAGGAATTAAGAACAGAATTTGTCACTGGGAAGTAGCTTTTCACTAGATTTCTCTCTCATGAATTCTGCTGGCATTGGTGAGGCTAGCGTCAGTAGTCAAAACACATAGCCTTACCCCCATATTATTAATTTGGTTTAGGAGGAGGATTTACCCTCCAGTGTTTTACAGGGAGCCGATGCCAACCAACCCAATCAAAAGTAGGAGATCACTTTGGAAGAGGACCAAACCTGGAGCTGTAACTGAAGGTAAGAATCAGCTGAGAAACACCGTCTAATATGAATAGACAACTATGCCTCCCTCGTATTTCGTTACCTCTTCCCTACCCTCTCAAACAGGAAAATATAACACATTTCGTATGAAGGGAATGTTTTAGATGAAACTTTGCTACAGATACAAAACATAAGCACACTCCATACTGCTCAGATGCATTTCTGTTTTAAGGCAGCAGTTGTATACAAGGCTATAGTGTATTTGAGGCTGTAGTGCATTTGCTTCCCAAAGAAGTATCTTACTGCTCTTTGCTTTTTGAAAAATAGTTAAGGACAAATGTGTAAATTGGGGGGTTAAAATACAGTTAACAGAGTGTTTGGAAGACCTCCTTGCTCTGTTTACTTCAGTGTTATACTCCTTTTCTAGGGGAAACATTAAGAGTTTTCCTTGGGCGTATGTGATTGTGCACAAAAATCTCTGTTCACTGACTGTGGGAAAAGGAAGTCAGTGAAGTAGACGTAGTTCTGGTGGTGGAAATAGTGATCATGTATAACATGAAGAATCATGTTGTAGTAGCACAGTTCTGCATATCTTGAGTTGGCTTCTTATTATTTTAAAAGCTTTTAGTGAACAATTCTTGGGGAAGCTGGCATTTAAAAACCATGACTAATTCTTCTGATGTGACTTTGCCAGAATTATGTTTAGAATACGTTTGACTCCTTGTAGTTTAAAATAAACCCAGAAACTCTTTAATTGAGTTACCAACTGCAGTTGTGAATAGTGATTTAGAGCACATTATGGGTCCAATTTAGTTTTTTACCTTATTCACAGTAGATCAGTCAATTCTGTTTCTCCTACACTTGGACTCTCTCATAATGCCTAGGGACCAAGCACTACTGCAGAGGCTAAAATGCAAAAAGAAGCAAGCACCACTGCTAAATATATAATGAAAAAATCTATTAATATTTAACTTTGGGTTTGGTTGTTTTTTTTTCACTAAACCAAAAAAATTTAAACCAAAATTATCTAACAGATTCCTAGTAATTAAATGCATCAATTTAGAGAGGGTATTTGTCCAGATACTGGCAGACATACACAGGGAAACAACTCTTCCGTTCACCAAAATTTTGCATTTGTGTAATTCTACTGTTTTCATCTTAGTTACTCCTCATCTATAGCGGAGGGGAATCAGAAATAGAAACATTGAATGCATAACATTTTCTCTGTTCCTAAAGGCACTAATCTAGTTGATTAGTTATCAGCACTGGGAATAATTAGATGGATATACACTACTACCTAACACATCTTGTTTCTCATTTACATATTTTCTTAGAAAAATGAAACAAAGATTCCCCCTTGTGCTTCACAACAATAGGTCTAAGAGAGTAAAGGATTCTTATTTTTCAGACAGCTTGTCTCTCTGTCAGTGCCTCCCTTGTGGACCAAATCTCTCTGTTCTACGCTAAAGAAAACATAACCTGCCTTTTTGTTTTGTCTGTGTTAGCTTGAAGAATATGCACACACCTAAAATTCTCTCCCAGTTTCCCAGCGTAGTCATTTGTCAAAACCTGGGGACTTCTTTGCCTCTGCTGAAATGAACTGGATCACGGAGTAGCTTTAAAGGAAGTTAGCTGAGACCTTATTACTCCTAGCAGGATCAATAAGAAGGTTAACAGCAGCAAGAACACTACCTTGACATAGGCACAACAAGCCCCTGATGGACATGAATCTAGCATTAGGCCACCTCCATACAACTTGGCTGTCTTACTGGACACACTGCAGTAACTCGGTAGTTCCAGTATCTGCCCCTCTGCAAGGCCTTTCTACCTGATTTTGGTTTCTGTCAGAAGGATGCTCAAGCACTGGGAAACCTTTTCAAAGCATTTACAAACTCAACACTCCAGATTTAATGTATTATCTGTAGTTCCTCTCATAACCCTTTCTTCAACAGAGCTATGATCACTGAGGGGCCAGATCCTACTGAGTGACAAGTTTTCTGGGAGCAGAGGAGGCTCAGAACCTCTCAGGGCCAAGTTCTGATCATATTACACCTCCTTAATGAATTTTCACAGCCAGCATAAAAACAAATTAAGGAATGTGAAAAGGAGCTATTTTCCTTTAGGCTGATTAGATGCTGCTTCAGTTGGGCTACCTGCTGATTCATTTTTATCAGGTTTATTTCAATAGCTCAGAGGAGCTGGATGCTGAATTGAAACGGCTGGATTACCAGGGTCTAGTTTTCCTTGACAGAACAGCCACCAGGTGCTAATTTGATACTGTATTTCTTTCAGAGTGGCAAGTCATCTTCAGTAGTGAGAGTCAGAGGATTTCCTTAGCATAAGACTGTCAGAAGGGTCACAAATCTACAGTCCTAGGCATAATGAAACTTGTTTATCTTTGAAATGGTTTGGGTGCTTCTGATTTTGGATTGGACTCAACAATCGTGCAAATAATATGTTTTGTACCTTATCCCTATGGGATTTGTTTTCATTACTATCAGAGGCAGGACATGCTAACGTAATACTAAAGGCAAGAGATGTGTTCCTTCACCATATGAATGATCCAGCATTAATCAAGTAGCTCAAGGTTGACTGAAATCAATCAGTCTGGGGTTGGTAAGAAGTGATGGGTCTGATGGTATGGGGGTTATTACTCAACTCTCCTTTGGATGAAAAAGAAACCAAAAGAAGAAAAATGGGTACCACTTGGCCTCTTTGATCTTAGAGCAAAGGGAAATCTCATTCTCTTAGAAAGTTAATGAAATGCTTCTCTTCCCTGTTAGTTTACTGTGAATTTGAGCTGGTTTTGAAAGTAACTAAGTGTGGGTCAGAAGTGGGCCTAGTGGAAGCATGACAGTTGCTGAGAAAGTGCCCCCAGAGCAGCTCCTGCAAAATATCTATACCTATTTCCCTTATGAGAGACAATTAATAGGGGGTTTGTGAGAGGAGGGACCAGACTGAAATATCATATTACAGCTTCTAGACTCATGTACTCGACTGGCATGTTCACATTATTTACGAGCCGTACTTGCTAGCCCTCTGCAAGAGATCACTGTAGGAGAACCCCACTAATGCACACACCCCAGACACGCACACGTGCACACTCGGTAGCCGTTCTCTCCTTACTGACCAGCAGACACTGACATGGTGGTCCTGCATTCCTTGTGGATTCAGATTTCCCAGAGAGAGGCAGACTTCAGTGGAATGAGCAAGATAAGTTAAATTTTGGTTCTCTGATTTATGATTTCATGTAATACAAGAACAAGGGTGTTTCAATGAACAGCAACAAAATTAACCTGAAAAGGAATAATTTCAACAAGGTGGTAATTAACCTGAGGAACTCACTTCCACAGGATAGCACTGGGGCCACCTAGCAATTAATAAGCTAAATCTTTAAAGGATAATGAGAACTATATGCCACAATATATAATTTTTATGCAGGATAAAAAGTTAAGGCCATAAATTATTATGTCTTTAGGTTATCAGCAGATACATACCTAATGAGGATTATAATAAATATTATCTCTTAGGCTTATTACTTTGTAATTATCCAACACGGTCTTTCATCTTCATCCAAATCATCTGTAACTAGCCACGGGTCAGAGACAGAATACTGGGCGAGGTGGACCACAGGGCAGATCTGCTCTGGCCAGTCCTACAGTTTCAATTGACTTCATCAGCCTCAGCAGCAGTAAGAGAAGGCACTTACCTCTCATTTACTCTAAGGCTTCCTTTATTGCACTTTTGCCTTGCAGAGAGGCCGTGATTTGTATGCTTGAATTTATGTCCTATTTAATGCTCTATTCCATTGCCAAAGCAATATAAAGGGAGCTTTAGGAGAAGTGAGAATCAGGCTCAAGGAATGCAGGATATTGCAGGCTCCATCAGAGGGATGTGTGCTACAGTCTGCTCTTTCTCATCTATATCGTTTTATCAGGTGTTTTGAAGGAAGCTTTTCAAGCATACTGAGATATATGCGCTCAAACACTGCCAACAGCAGTTTGTAGATCATTGCGACTGCTGGTGTACCACATGTATTCTTTCTGCTAAGGAATATTACAGCAATACATGGAGCTTGAAGATACCTGTAACATTCAGATATTGAAGTTGTTTCCAAGCAGTAAAAAAAAATTTCAACAGATGGGAGCCAGCATTATTAAAAGGAAATTAACATTTTAAAAGATAAAGGGGTATATGTTTGAGCTCCTAAGTTCACCGAAGGGCACTTAAATAAGTGACCTGATGAGCACTTTCAGCGACATTTGCAGTCATGCTGCAACTTGCTCCATGTTTTACAAAATCAAGTCACTACATTTTGAGCCTGGAAGTTCAACAAAATTAGTTTATATTTCAGGCACCCATTTGTGAAGACGTTGGCCTAAACTCTTTGACAAGTGATTTAGAATTCAGTCTAGTATGCCTTAGCTCTACCTTAAGAAGTTTGTTTATTTTTTTAATTGGCACCCTTCATTCATTCACAACTGATCTTTAATTCACTTCAAATTTATTAGGCCCCATAATAAATTTGCATTTCAACGTGATGCTTCTTTGATTTAGGGAAGGTTGAAAACTGCAGAATTAAAATTTAGGTATGACTTTTCTCTCTGAACACCATAGCGTTCAGATTTTGGTGGATGTAAACCCTGATTCTTATTTCCTGCGTACTGGCATTTCTCTTCTGGTTATCAGAACCATATTCCAGAATATGCTACATCTTGTCTATAGGTCACCAGATTTAACAATGGCAAATTAAACAGCTTTTTCCCAGACCTCAGATGACAAATGAGCAGCTACAGATTTTTAAGCTGGGTAAAATTCTTCATTAATTCCTCATATGGGACAACACCAAACCCTTTGATACTAAAGACCTCAGAAAAAAACCTCCTTTCCTCAGAGAAAGACCTTAAATCCTTTTGTATAGGTTCACCTTCCCCATCTTCTTCCATACCCTTGTCTCTAGAAGCTTCATTTTCTGTACAGATTTAGTGTGTCTTTAGATGGCAGATTTTAGTTCTCCCTCTCTGTGTTTTAGGCTTTGTCTTTTCACTTCTCAGTTTACATGCCAGCATTGCTTTTACCAGTGTGGCTGTGAGAACAATATTTTTCAACTAACTTGTGCTCCTTCTCCAGCCCCTTGAAGTACCCCAACAAACTGGTAACAAAAAAAGACGTTACTGTATAAGGGACTCATTTGCTCTGGCACTTGTCTCAAAGTCTCTTAATGCTGCCTACTGCAGCTGAGAGTCAGGGCTTCAACGTTTAGGATCTGCTGAACAATACCTTGCAGGATACAGAAAGATTCTGAGACTGAACCACCTGTCAGTTTTTTCCCCAAAATAAAACAGTAATGGAATAGGCATAAAACATAGCAATGAGGTTACCTGTGCTGAATCACAGACATCCGATACAGAAGCTGCAGGTGTAAAGAACACGCAAAATTGAATGTGGAGATCTATCAAGTCAATAGTTAGAAAGTTGTCCAGCACAAAAGAATGCCTCATGGGAAATGTTCAGTGTTCACAAGCAAAGTTTTGTAAACTTAAGAAAGTTTAATTTAAATATAGACACAAGTAAAAGCTAAACTAGCAATTTTTTTTTTTTCTTTTTGCATATTTTTGTTAGGTGCTTCTTCTCTGCCTAATATATAAAGTCCAGAGTGCAGCTGGTGCAAATCCTAGCTATGGATTTCAAGCAAGACAAAGATAGTGTCAGACACTGATCCAACTGAACTAAGGACCCATGTACTTTGGGAGCTGGCTTTGGGGGAGAAATTCTCACACAGATACACAGAAGACGACTAGGAGAACACCAGCCCAAACACAGTAAAACAAAATACAAACCACCAACATATATATGCAGATCAGGAATCAATCTTTCACACTGATCCTACATTCCTTGCATAGCTTCGCATATGCAGAGAATGCGGGATGTGGCCCTTCAGTTGGATGTTTTTGCAAATGAAGAAGGGAAGATTATTCGCAATGGTAACATTTTAAGTTATTTTGGCATTGGCACAAATTACCAGGGGCAGGATCAGATTCCCACACAAATATAGAAGCTCTCTAGCGAGCAAGGCAGGGATGAGAGAACAATACAGCAGATTAATTCTTGTCCAGTGACCAAAAAGAAGGGAAATCCTAGTTATTACACACTTTCAAAACTTTCATTACGTTTTCAAATAAGAAGAAAGAAAAGACTACAGATTCTATTATCCCCAAAAGCAAGGGAACATCGATAGAAAAATCTCTTTCTCCAAAGGAACCGCCCTTCAGCAGAAATAAATTCTGAGATGGAACCAAAAAAAGAAACAACAGAACCTTGGTAAGAGCCAAACAGAGAATCACGTAATTCAAAAACAAAGTAGCAGTTCAAATGATACTGCAGGATGCACAAACTCTAGCAGATAATCTCACAGATGACTTCACAGAGCCCCTCATCGACCCAGGTAATTCTTGATTCCATTAGAAAAGAGAGAGAGAAAGAATAATACTAGAAAAGAAAATTAAGAAACATCCTTCCTCTTTTTTAAAATAAAAATCAAGATCATCTCCCCTCCCCCCCTCTATCTGGAAGCAGGTTAGCTAACCTTAACAGTCTCAATTTAAAATAAAATATATATTTATATATATATTCATATATATAATAAAAGAGAAGATATTAGTGGCAGTGTACGCAAAACAAAAAAGAAAACAAAGAAAAATTACTTTTAACAATCTCACTTTTTTTGTTTTTTTTTTTACACAAATACTGTTGTAAATATATTAAAAAAATCAGCATTCTATCTGGTAAACGTCACTTTTGCCCCTCTATAAAATTTTGAATTAAAAAAGTCCCAAGAACTCTTTTTTTTTTAATTATTATTCCCCTCCCACCCACCCTCTATTCCTCTTTCTTCCACAAGAATAAATCCTGATGCAACTTTTTTTTTTTTGCAAAGATTGTGGGAACTAACCCTTCTCGTGTACCTAGATCCATAGGTTGCAACCTCTGATATCTTTGATTTTCCTCTGTGTTTCTCTTTGCCTTCTGTGAAAGTCCCTCTTGATTGTGCTGAGGCCCTGGGCTCAGCGAAGACACTGAATAAATTACAAAAAAGCCACCGTTGCTCGTTGTCTGAATCTTCTTGGTTTCTGCTGTAAGGTGGTGGTGGTGGTACGGGAAAAGCAGCGGGGAGGGTGCGCCAGAGAGCGTGGGATGGAGCAGAATCCAGGTGAGGAACCTCTGATTCTTTTTCCTCACCCTGCAGGGACTCCACACTATCCAAGCCACACTGCCTTGCACTCCCCTCAGCCCTTTCGTGTGTTTGTGGATGCGTGTGTGTGTGAGAAAGCAGACACGTGGTGGAAACCAGCAGGGCCTTGTTTCCTCTGGTTGCTGCTCAACCAGAAGCAAAATATTCCACAGTTCTAACTGGATACTGTGAAGTCCAAAAGCGGTCAGCATTGTGAATTATGTCCATTGAAACACTGCGAGCGGTGTACTTATAACGACAGTAGGCCTTGTAGATTTGTAATATATTTTGTTTCTTTTTTTTTTGTAGTGCTCTTCACAAGTGAGAAAAAAGAAATTGGGGTGTTTTTTTTGTTTTTTATTTTTTTCTGTCTGTTTTTTTGATTTTTTTGTTGGTTTTTTGTTTGTTTTTTGTAGTAAAGAAGGGTTGTATTTAGAGGCCAGTAGCTAGAGATCCAACCAGTGGAGCTCATGAAGCACTACCTGGCCTTAAGGCCACCATCCGAGGGAGGCTGGGAAAATTATTATTCACCCAGCCTCCGGAAATGTAATGTACCAGCAGGCAAAAAACAGTTCTTCATGTAGTACAAAAACAACAAAACGAAACAAACCCAAAAAAAGGAGGAAAATAAAGGTAAAAATGAAACAAAAATCATTTCTTAAATTCTAGTGCCATAGCTTTTTTTGTTGTTTCTATTTTTTTGTTCATAACAAAGAGAGAGAGAGAGATTCTACTTATCCGTCTGACACATGCATCCTCATGTGGTCGTTGAAATGCTCGATTTGGTCAAACTTAGCTGGACAGACAGAGCAGACGTACGTGGTCCCCTCCGTGCAGGCCACCACCCCGGCAGGGACAGCCCTTGCGCCGGTGCCGGTGGCTCCAGGTGTGCCGTTGGTGGCGCTGTGCAGAGCCACATGCCTCTCCAGCAGGGTCTTGTGGGAGAACTTCTTCTTGCAGATGTAGCACTCATAGGACTTCTCTCCGCGGTGGAGGCGCATGTGCACATTAAGGGAGCTCTTCTGGGTGAAGCGCTTGTTGCAGATACTGCACTGGTACGCCCTCACGCCAGTGTGTGTCACCATGTGTTTGATTAGGTAATCCTTTAAAGAGAAGGAGCGCCAACAGATGCTGCATTGGTGGGGTTTCTCACCTGCCCATTACCAACAGGAGAGAGAGAAAGAAAGAAAAACAGACAAAGGAAAGATAATAAAATTAAACCAGCTCGGTAGGATTCTTTGCAATAAACTAATGGTAAGTCTCATGGGGGTCTTTGGAGAGGTGCTCTGGCCAAGAAAGAGTAATTCTGTTAATAACTGTGTTTTGGTACACAACATTTTTTGTAACCAGAGGTTTCAAAAAGCTTTACAAAGGGGACTCTGGGTATTCCCAACCCATGTACAGTAAAAAGGAGCTCAGGCGATTTCTTCAAGTTCACATAGCAGGCGCTGACAAAGACAGGACTGGAGTTAAAAGGCCATGGCATCTACCCCCAGCTTCAATGCCACAGCTTCTGCTGCGCATGCTCCTACCTTGCACCTTGTACTCATTTCTAGACAGGTCTTAGCAAAGTTACTTTACCTTTCAGTGCCTCCATCTGTCTGTATGCAACAAAAGCATGAACAAAGCTAGTGATTACCAGATAGCTGACCTGTAACACACTCATTTTTGTGAAATTGCTCTAAATTTCTCAGAAGAGAAATGCTAGAGATTACCAAAGGAACCCAACGCTTTATAAAAGGTCTATACTTGCTGCTCCTTTTCCTGGTCAAATCTCATAGCTGAAGCATGGATAAGAGTAGCTGAAAAGGGAACCTCAGTACATAGAATTGCCTAGGTCAGCCAGTACCAAGCAAAAGGCAACTTAACAGATAAAATTCCACTGTAACAGATGTGAAATTTAAATGATTTGACTGCCAATTAAATAAAACACCTTAGCAGGTAAACCAGAGATATAAAACACTTAGGTCATCTACCACATTGCCTTGTGTGCCCAGGGCTGTTGTAAAACTGATTCTGGCAACATGTATAAGTGAACTCTGATCATATCCAGACAAACCAGTGACTACAAAAATACAAAAAACCAGTGACTGGAAAAAATATTTAGCTGAGCACATCTGATTGGTTTGACCACAGTACTCTTCATTCCTCCTCATGCTCAGAGTTCTTCTAGGAGGCAATGACACGACCCCATGTTTCACAGCATCAGCCAACATCTTCATGATATGTTGCTGTATTGATAATCTAGAAAATACCCAACACCCTGAATGTCCCATCAAAAACTGCTTTTTAATTTGTTTTCGGAATCACTTGTGGTAAATTTCAGGTGTGGTAACTCATCATCCCCAAAGCTGTCAGGGAGAAAGATGGTACCATAGCTCCGTAACAATCAAAATGATCCTCTATTTCACTGACAGACAAATTATTTTCCTTTGGTCATTCTGCAATTTCCCCTCTACCAGATATCCTTTTTCTTTTCACAGACATCCTGCTTCCTCCTCTTTACAATCTGTCTGGCACTGTTTTAAATCCTGAAGAGTCAATCTTCAGGGACCATCACATGCCTGTGGTAATATGTATATTCTTTGTGTAGTGAGATTACAATATGCTACTTATATTCAATTTTAAGAGGAGATAATTAATATCGATTGGATGGGAAGGACCTACTTTTTTATCTCCCCTAAGTCTCTGTTTCTTTTTATTTCACAGTTTGCACATATGACGGTGACATCTGTGAATGAAATCCACATGCTGCTCTTCCTTGCACCAATGATGAGTTTGTCCCTACTTGGTGAGAGACACTTGGTCAAAACACATTAAGTCCTTACTTTCCTGCTGGCTTTGCCGAACATAATAGTGTTGACTGTAGACAGGCCAATATGCTTGACACGTGCTATGTGGAAAACGATAGTGTGTCAGTTATAATAATGTCTGATTAACTTACCAGAGAATGATTATATTTACAATGCTCATTTTTGCCTTAGGCAATATATGTCCCAGAGTTTGTAATAAGTCAGTCTCCTCTGCTCTAGACCCTGTTAAGACTATGCTATAAAAATATCCTAATTTTTGCCTGCACGATTCTAAGTTACACTGGGTTCTGGTTTTCTAATCTTAGCTTCAAAATCTTCCTGGGATTTCTTCTCTCCTAAGAATCTCAAAACTTTTTAGGTTTTCTTTTTTGTATGCAAATGCATGTGCTTCCTAAGTGACCACTGTAGATTCTTTATTCCCGTGATTCTTCATCTTCAAGTCAAACAAAACTTTGCTCAGTGAATTAAATGTGCATGTTCCTCCTTTTGGTTCTTTATTTCATATTTGGCTGCCTTTAGGCAGCAATGTGGGACAGTTATCAAGTATTAATCACAGCGTGATATATAGGAGAAGGCAATGATGGCTTATAAGGTGCATGGACACCGCGTGCATGCCAGCGCTGTATTTCCACAACATTGCACGTCTTGGAGAACAACATTGTGGGATACATTAAAGTCAGCCTGCAGGGAACATAATAATAAATTACCCATCTCTAGTATGTTTGTGTTCATGTGAAAGAGGAAAGGGAGGTAAGCTTCCATTGCATGGAAAGCTACATCAGAGTGTAGTTTTCGGAAGCATAAAAGCATACTGTGATTTGGAGGCATTTAGGTTGCTGAATTCTGGTTTATGATCAGACTCCTCCACTTTGCCTGGCTGCTTTTAACAGGGCTGAAGAAAGTCACCCTGACAGTGGGAAAAATTGTCTTCTCTCAGTTTTCATAATGGTCCTGTCCAGCACTAGACAAGGTAGCAGACATGCTTTCTCTGAGGCTGTACATATAAAGGTTATTTTCAGGAGGGTTTTCTGAAGCCCTGCCCTCTATTGATTAAGGTGCAATTATTCTCCCAGACACTCTAGGAGCTAGTTTGTTCCTAAATGAACTTTGACATAATTTATCTACCCAAATCTCTCCTTGCCACCACAGTTCATTATTTTGGGCATTCACAGACCCATGCAAATAAAATATTAATTCATGATTGGAGATGCCTATTGATTTCCTTGGTTGACTTTATGTGTAGTAGTTAGGAGTAATTTAGGTCAGGTCTTCCAATATTATTCTTTATCTGGCTCCAAATACTAAAGGCAGTGTACAGTTGGGTGTGGGGGAAATAAAGCTCCTAATCTCAGTGAAGTTATTTGTGAAAAAGCCTTTCTAGCTTTTAGAACAAGGATGCAGGCAGATATATTTGCCTGTGTTCTGAAGGGGATATTTTTCTGAATAACGCAACACAACACTTTCTACATAGTATTTCAGCTACTCATCCACAACTGAAAGATGGAGTACATAAACAAACACAAAGGGTAATCTCAGGATTCATGATTCTTGATCCTTGCAGTCGTACACTTTGTACCAGTCCTGAGAAGTTGACCTTTTTGTATATGTACATGTCTGCGTTAGATATCTAGAGGAATTTTTCATTTAAGTGATAATTATAGGTAAACAGAAGTTAAAAGTTTACATACGCACATGGAAGTGAAATCGATTGGATACAATGGGGAGGCATAACTTACATTCCTCCCATACCTAGGGCAATTTCTCCAGGTTGTACTCCATGTATGATAAACCCAGCGTTTATTTTAAGATCTGACATTAACAAAACCACTGCTTGGTGAGAGAAATATTTACTCTTTCTCTAAACTAGAATTTCTCTCCAACATCAGAATGAGCCGAGGGCTAAAGCAAGAAAAATTTAGTCCTGAACCCAGGACAGTTTCTCCATGTAAGATACATACATCTCTCTGCTTTGAAGTCTCATAATTTGACAATGCTAGAAAAGGCAGTTTGGGCTCAGTAGTAAATACAGTTACCTATATTGTCTCAAATGACTATATACTAAAGCAGTTGCCTTTTTAAACAAAAAGGATGCCAACGTTGTGTTCTATTTATATTATTTTAAATTTTTCTCATTGAGCCCTACATTTCTGTACTCACAGCAGTGAAGCATCTGACTTACCTAGAGACAGGGGGTTGCAGCAATCAGCTTCAGTGAAGTACAGAAAAACTTCTGAAAAAACTCCAGATTTACTTTCTTACAGGAATATGTGAGATTTAGAAAATATGGAGCAGTGTGTGTAATACCCAGGCCTGGACCTACTGCTGCAACTCCACTAGGAATGAATTTGCCCTAAACTCATGCCAATCATCAGTGCTTGAGCTTAAACCCCCATAGCTGTAAAACTTAAGGGGCATGTCCTTTCTCAGTAGACACAGTTTTTCTTTAATGACTTAGTACAGTTCCCTCACGCCATTTCTATTCAGTGTTGCCTAGTCAGCTCGTGGGAGACAACAAATGCTTATAATTTCCTTGGATGGGTGCAGGACACATTTTACTCCAAGTAAAATGAGCTTGTTTCTGCACCATGCACAGTTAGGCTCCTATAAGGGACCTACATGTTTCTGCAGGGGCTCAACTTCAATGCAGTAAGCTCAGAAAGTGTTCAGTGACACCAGCTCCCTGCATAACCTCTCTCTCCTGTTTATGCTGGGAGATGACAGGCTGGGAAACAGAATCTAAGTCCATGTTTGTCAAGGACTTTCTCTGGCTTTGAGTATAAGCCAGAGGGATGCACTCTTACCTGTATGTACAAACATGTGCTTGACGTAGTTCTGTTTGGCGGTGAAAGTCTTGTTACAGAGAGTGCACTCGTAAGGCTTTTTTTCGCCTTGCCCACCTGCTGTGCTGTGGCCCGCAGATGGGGCCAAGGGCTGTGGGGCTGGCAGCTGGGCAGTAAAGGTTGACAGGCCAGGCTGGGACACTGTCACAAACTGTGTCTGTTGGCCAGCTAAAGGCTGGGGCAGGCTGAAGAGAAAAGGCTTAGGGCCACTGCCAGCAGACTGTGTGGTGAAAAGGGCAGGCAGATAGGTGTTGCCAGCTGTGCCAATGACCTGAGTGTTGCTGGTCAGAGTCAGTGGCATCCTCAGATTGCTGGTGAGGGTTTCTGTCTGGCGTAAGTAGATCTGTGTGGTTGGCAATGGTTGGGCAACAGTTGTGTTGACAGAAGGCTGCAAAGCCCCCTTTTCGGTGCCGTTATTGACTGTGAGCACTTTGCTGTCCATTTCAACGTCATTGCTTCTCTCTGGCGAGGAAGAGTTGGCATCTACATGCTGCTGCTGCTGCTGCGGCTGAGTGCCATCAGCAGGGACGTCATTTTGATCTGCTTGGGAAGGTTCTTGCTGCCCATCCCGGCCCAGACCAGCCATAAACTGCTGCTCCATGGAATCGGGCTCAGTGCCAATGGAGGAACTGACTCCCGAGTCAAAACTCTCCCCTTTGGGCTCACTCTCAGTGCCTTCTGCTTGGTCAGTGTCCTCAGTGCATTCCTCAGACTCATTGCGCTCAAGGATCTGCACCCTCTGTTGGCCATAGTAGTCATAGTCATCCTCCATCTCCTGCTTAATATGGATGTTGCCCATCAGGGTTTGAATTCGGACAGGGCGTGGTTGCTTGCGGCAGTGTGTGGTCTCTGGAGTGGTAGAGAGGTACCGCTCCATCTGTTGCGACCGTTCATGGATCCGAGTAATCCAGCTGGGGTCTTCCATGTGATGGTCCCTGGGGAGCCCCAGGGCTGTTTCATGGTGACTGACCACAGCTCCACTGTAAAAGGAGCGCTCCCCACTGCCATTTTGCATGGAACAGGCATAGAGGGCCGAATAGATCCTGTCCACACTGTGCTGTGAATGGCTCTGCAGGTAGCCAGACTCTGTGTCGGTGCTCTGCCCCGAGGTGCCTGATTCGGGTGTTCCCCTGGGTGTCTCCTGGCCAGAATCCTGAATCACTGGGTAGACCTCTCCCACATTTTGTGAGACAATCCTTGTGCACTCATCAATCACAGTCTTGATCTGCAGGATGCTGGCAGCTGTGAGGATTTGGAGGGCCTCTGACTGTGAGACCCGCAGCACCCCGCTGTACATGAAGTCAATGAGCTTTTGCACAGACTGGACTGACACCACTGAGGGGATCTCGATGTCGCTGTAGCCCAGCAGCAGCTTGTCCTGGAAGAAGGGGCTGCCAGCCGCCAGCACACAACGGTGGGCGCGTAGCATGCTCCCGTGGATGCGGACCGTCACGTCACAGAAGTGGCCACGGTTGCGCTGCTCGTTGAGGGTCTCGAGCACAGAATTGCTGAAGTTGTGAAGGTTGATGCTATGAATGCGCTCTGTCATCCCCTTGCAACTGATGTTACCTGTGGCAAAGCAGGTGACAAAAAAAAAAAAAAAAAAGAAAGAGAACAGGTTGAGTCTTGTCCTCTGCAGAGGCACAGCCAGGGCACTGATGAAGGTGACTGACCACTGGGTAAACAAAACAGATGATACTGTAAAAACCACACCCAAAGGCACTGATAAGAAGACATCTCTGCACCGCTAGAAGTAAACTTTGCTCCTCATTTGAAAAAGCTCAAGTCCTGAAATTTTGGACAGAAGCAGACAAAGACAGGTGTAGCTGGGCCTAAATTCCAACCACATTCCTGGGCCTTGGACTTCCTATCAGTTTATCTGGCTTTAAAAAGCCTAGAGCCAGCCAATTGTAAACACTGAGCACATGGATTAAAGCTGGATTTTAGGCTATTCGGAGGTGGACCCATGCCAGAAAAGATCAGATTCTTACTTTAATGATCCTTTATACCAAGTTGTTAACTCGAAGGGTCTATATGAAAATATGATTTCTATGTATTTTAAGGAATTTGGATACTTGTATCAAAAAAAAACCTGGCAGTCGCTTTGTAAAATCCAAATGTGGTTTAAGATTTAGGCTGTAAATGTTCCTAAAATCCCACGCGCAGTTTAGCCTGGGGTTGTGGTTTAGAACATTTGCTACCCAATAGTGACAAACAGTCTTTTGTAAGAACCCAAAGCAAAAAGTTAACATGATCTGTCCTCTTCCTTTTTAGCATATCCCAAGTTCTGACTTGAACCAGAATGCCATCATATAAAAACAAATGTTCTCCTGCTGTTATTTACTTGACAGAAACTGGAAAATTACAGACATTTACTCTAAGGAAGACTGTCTTACTTTGGCTGAATAATCTAAACAGAGAACAGTTTAAAAAAGCACCTAACCGATTCGGGTGCAGAGCCAGCATATTCTTCAAATTTAACTTATACAAGTGGCTAAAAAGTAACTTCTTTATCTCTCGATCCACTTTTCCCTATCTCCATCTTGCTTGCTTTGGTTTGAATGCTTTTTTGTTTCCTTTCCTGTTCTTTACTCATTTTTTGTCTCCTGTTCTTTATTCATTTTTTGTCTATTTATATTTTGATGGGCAGAACCTATTGTTTCACCTTTTAACTCTGAAGAACCAACTGCCCTTTGAGTGGTAAACAAATAAAACGTTATTAATTTCTTTTAGCATTTTTAGCACATGCATCACCTTGGTCCCCAGAAAAGTGTGCAGAGAGGAGAAAAGTAATGCAAAATCACCACTGGTATTAAAGGCGTTCTGTCTTGAACATTCCTACCAAAGATGTAACACCTCTTGCCACAATTACTTGTTAACGTGTGAGAATCCAAAAGTGAAATTTTGTAGAGGAGCACGAGTAAATTAAACTTGTCACTCCCTGTTTTAACAGAAATATACAGAGCAAATAAATGGCATTGAAAGCGGTTTCATATACATGCCTTTTAGCCCAACGATGTCCCTCTACTCCAGCCTAAAGCGTGCTTTACATCTCATACGCAGACAGTAGAACACTACTCACTGCAATTTGCAGGAAAATGTGGCATCCTCCCTGCTCTGTCTGTGTCTTCTTATTTATCCACTCCTGACATCTCAAGCACTCTCTGTCCTGGTGGTTCAAAGAGAAACCACCTTGGACACAGGTGGCTATTTTAATTCTCTGAAGTAGCTGAATGATAAAAGGGAAGCACAAAGGTCAGGAACTAGAAATCCTGATGGGGTCAAGCTGCCTGAAGAAGTCTGATGTTAACAGATGTAAACCAGCCAGAAGGGTACTAATTTCCATGTGAGGTTAGAGCAGTGGGTGGATGCTCTGCTCACATAGCAGAAAACAGGAGGAACACTAACAGTATCATGGAGGTTGTGAATTACATCTGTCTTGTTCATAAGCTCTGCTGGGAAACCTGAGTTTCCTCCTCTGATGAGACTGATCATAGGACTGGAAAAACATCTTAGAAACTGGGAGACTTTCCGTCAAGGGCACTGCAACTATTATTACAAAAAATAATGTGCAGAAAAGATGTATTCCCTCCTCCTTCCAGATAGAGTCATTCTCCAGAGGCCTTCAGGGCAGTTCCAGATGCTTCCCTTCCCAACATGTCAGATCACATGAGGATTCAAAACGTATTTATAAAAAAAGTCAGAATCCTTGATCTGAAAGGAAGAGAACTTGGTAAAAGCTTTGTACTGCTGGGAAAGAGAAGGGTGGAAAGTTATTGATAAATAGATGACACCTCTTTTCAAGACCTACTGTTGGCTGTGGCAAGTAATTACATAGCTACCTGTTTATCTGCACCTCCCTTTGAGTGGTTGCCTATCAGTATGCTAGAAATCCTTCCATCAATAAGTATTGATCACTACTTGGCTTGACCCTAGGGCTCCCTTTTCATGCAAACATGTCTTTAAGATGTGCTTCTGGGAAAGGTAATGACTTCTAGTTTATGTTTTGCTTTGTCAAATGAGGTATTTCATAATAATAAGAAATATGCAGCAGTCTAACTCAATAAACCAAAAACCCCGCCTTGCACATACACAAGGTGGAATATTCCACACATACCAGAGATGCTATGGACAGGTCTCTTTATTTGAGCAGGTGCAAATAAATCTACTTTGTTCCTATGTGCCTTGGCAGAGAAAATTAATTTTGTGAGTGGAACTCTGAAAACTGCACCCTCAGGACAACTCCTTTCCAGAAAGGTGTGATATGTACCACGAGACTGGATGACTTCTTGGTAAAGTGAATTTTGCCAGTTACCCACAAATTACACACAGAAAGGAGGAAGGGCAAGGTTCATCGCTAAGTTTCAGCAGTCTTTCTCAGGTCCCAGCTGCGGAAAGCAAGGGTTGTGTAGCCACAAGGTGTTTGGTCATTAGCTAACTTGATGAAAACAGACTGCAGGGGTTAATCAAGGCTAAAGAAAAGAGGTTTGCATGCACTTATGAGAGCAATGTGAATAGCTCTTGTATAGGAACTGACCTAGGATGCACCCTAAGGTGTAGGAATTGGTCTGAAAGTCAATTGAGTCACTTCATAAAAGGCATGGAGTACATTTTCGTTGCTCTTGGTATAACAGAGTTTTTCCTTAAAAAATCCTCTCCTCATTTCTTTACTTCTTCAAATGAAATTGGAACATCTACCACTTCTTCAACTGAGAAACAACTGAGGGGTGGGTCTAACAAATGGAAAAAAAAGCTAATACAGATTTTGAGGATGTTTTTTCTAGGCCACCTTCCTTGACATTCAACACTGAAAACCATACCTATCCAAAATACAGGTAACCAAATAATCTGCAGTAATGTCAGAGACGCTACTGTACGAGCCACACCAGTATACAAGAGCAGCTTTAACAAATTCCAGAGATTGGTCTCTAGCAAAACCCACTCTGTGCCACGCAGCTCCCCTCCCTCTCTGCAGAAAACTGTGTCCAGATCCAAGTTTTGTAGGTGCCCCTTACTGTGTGCTGTTTTAAGCTGAAAATCCAAAGGCAATGGTCCCCCAAAAAAGGTGGACTTACCAATGCGGGTTTGATTCTAAAGTAAATGCCACATTCTGACAAAGACTACTAGAGCCTTGGACAAGCCAGAAAGTGTGTCAGCTCCTACACACACGCACACTCACCTACTTGTCACTGCCCAGAAAGCTTGGCTCAGGAAAAAGACTGCTGTCTCAGGCTCTTCTCAGGCCTGCCACTCTTTTAAACTCAAGACAGTGGGAACCTTTCTGTGAAATTCAGTGGTCTTTGTTAAGTGCCCCCCCACCTTTTTTCTCCAGTAAACATGATGTAGACATCCCAATGGACTTATTCTGAGAACTCCTGTAAAATGGTTTTGTCCCCTTTCTGTGAAGCAAGTTCTGATTGGAGAGGCATTCACAAACCATATAGGAAAGAATGGGTGTGAAAATGCAAAGGCCATTCTCACCCAGATGGGCAATGAATAGGCGTTTGCCAGTTTTTTTTAAAAAAAAGAAAGAAAGAAAAAAGCAGGGGGAAAAAAAAAAAAAAGAAAAGAAAAGACGCCCAGACAACTGCACAGATTACACACATTTGCATCCTCCTGGGATGCAATTTGAAGCTGGCATGGCATAAAGGTGAAACATATTACTGTTCAACTTTGAAAAAAAGTTCCGTTTGCCCATATGCAAATGTACCGATTAAACTGTCAGGCTATTCACAGAAACATGCATGGAATTCATCCTCAACTAGTAAGAAGGAGCACAACGTGGATGGGAAAGGAAAAAAACTTTTATTGTGTAATACATGACTGAATGCTTAGAACAGTATTTCCCTGAATCTCATCCACCCCTCCTACTGACTTTTATGCTATGGACATTCAAAAGAAAGTAGATTTTACCATGACAATAACAATGACAACCTCTCCAAGTACAGTACCAAAGGGGAAGGCAATGGCAGAAGAAAACAGCAGGCAGCGGACTCCTGGAAGATGCTACAGAAAATGTGAAAGTGCAGCAGTGAGGTACAACAAGCATGGCTTGAAGGCAGTTTTCTATTTGCCAAAGCTACCATACATAGACCTACATAAAGCTAGAAAGGATGTCTGCCAAAGGTGATTTTTTTGTTTGCCAAAAACATAAAAAATGATCCCAGCAAACACACGATGTAGTAGAGCTACAAAGTTGTATGGAATACTGAAGACTGCAGGTCACACGTAAATGGCTATGTTGTACATTTTAAAATGTACTTAGGGAGGGTTTTTTTTTGTACAGCCACTAGATGTCCCTTTCTGCAAAGCCAGTGCTTACAGATTTAATGCTCATAACTGAACGATATCACAGAATTTGATTTTCTCTAGTGTCCTTTAAAATCACAGCATCTTAAAGCTCATTGCACAGTAATGACTACCATTTCTAGAAACACAGTGATGATGAAACCACCACAGCTACTGTAACTCAGCAAGCCTTCACCTGAAGCAAAACTGCCTAGGACGCTGGAATCCAAGCTCTTTTTGGAAACCTACTGTGTGGCCTTTCACAGGAATAACTAGCAGAGTGAACCTCAGAGGCTCTGTCTTGCTTCATATTTATGGGGCAAAGAGAATGATCATCTTATATCCTTAAGAACTGGTAGGCTTGCTAAGACAGATATAGACTGAGTTTAGAAAACTGTTTAGCAACCCATCTCACTGCTACTTAGACAAGATTAACTAGAACTAGCTTGATATTGTTGCCTCGCTTGTCTTCCTGACAGGCACTTGGAGAGACAGTAGAAAAGTTGGAGGCAGTGTATCTTGTATAGAATATGATATCTGTATATTCTTATCATCAAAATTATAAGTGCCTCCCTCGGTGGAAGAACACCCTGGGCCAGGACAAAGATGTGGAAGTTAGGACTGGTAGGCTTTCTTCCTGCTTCTGGAGCTGTTTCTCTGTGCATCTGCAATCCAGCCACTAGTTCCTGGGAGCGCCACAAACCTAAGTAACCTGCTGCTGCTGGAGACAAGCGTTATCATCTACTCCCTTCTCTCTCCCTCTACCATGCGTAGTTTTGGAAATCTCTAATCCTTGGTCTCCACATAAAGTGTTGAAAGACTGCAGCCTCCTGGCTGTACCTAAAGGAGGCATTAGGTTCTTCAGACAGTCATCTAGTCTACTCCCGTTCCTTGTGGTGGGAACAATTTACCTACACTACCTCTTCAGAAATTTGTCTAACATGTTTGCAAAAAACAACAACATGGAGGATTTCCACTCCCTCCCCAGACAGACAGTCTACTATCTTTATAACAATAAAGTTTTCCTAGCATCTAACTTTGAAACGAATTATTCATCCTTTCCTCCAGGAGACACAGAAGTACTGTCCACTTTCCTCTTTATAGCACTGTCTCACATAGTGGAAGGTGCCTCACTTTTCTTCTTTAGACCTATCTTTTCTGGAAAATACAAACTCAGGTCTTCCAATCACCCTCACTGGCTATATCTACTCTCCTCCCTCATTCTTGCCTTCTTCCTTTTTCTATCCAGTTTGTCCTTCTTTCACTTAAAATGCAGTGCCCTAAAGTGGATAAAGTACTCTAGCTGAGTGAGGTGAATGAAACAGTTGCCTGAGACACTTCATTATGATACTCTTTAAAGACCTTAATAAATAAAACCAACCAACCAAAGTCCTGTTATCAAAACAAAACTCTACAGATTTTCCTTAAGAAAGGCAAGTCTCAGTAAAGAATCCTTAACTTGGAATGAAAATCTCAACTCTTGCATAAACATGACAGTTCAGTGGAAATACAGCATTTCCATCTCAAGACATGAAAGCTATATAGCCACACAATTACCACAGGAAGTTTGTCGTTTCCATACATTAGTGTCTCCTGTTCCAGACTTAGCACCATCACCATGGGTGCTTTCTTCAGCTCCGATGACCTGATTTATCCCTAGTAATGAAGTTTTATTTTCTGTTGTTCTTAAGTTAGTTACTCTAAAATAAAACTCGATCAAAAGAGCAAAAATTCACATCTAGTGTTTCCATACACAAAATTAGTCCTGCATGACATTCCAACTCTCTGGGACCAAACTTAGTGGAGAAGTGACTTGAATTCAAATCCTGAAAACCTGGTAGTGGCTGACTTCTCCATATATCTCAATGATACTAGAGAGGCTGATTTAGCCAATCCTGCTCAGACTGATTCTCCTGAATACTTGGCCTCATTCTGAGCAGGGGCCTGCAAGAGGAAAAGCTTGTATGGAGTTTCAGGAACACAGCACAACATTTGTCTCCTCAGCAGGAAATCTGACCAGGAGCAGACCTTGCTTTCTGTTGCTTTAAAGGTTTGCTGGAGTTTTCACCCAATCATCTGCTTGAACATCTTGAAAATCAGTAATTCCTTCTATAATATCTATCCAAAACAAACACCAGATGACACTACACGAATTGCCCTAACCCTACCAGATTGTTGTTAGAATCAAAATATGTAGCAGTCTACATCTCACAGGAAGTACTGTATTTTTACCAGCACAACATCTATTAATGTGTCAGTAATATACTCTATGGAAGAAAGAATTGCTGTGTTCTGAAAGCTGTCAAACTTCTCTAAATTTCATAGTCTAATAACTACATTTATTTGAAAGACAGAAATGCATGCAAACACAAATACAACCTTATTCTCCAAGGAGCAAACGTATCAAGTAGATGGCTAATAAGAAAGAGTTTGCTTAAACTTTGTTCACAAGACAGGCTTTTTCTGCAGACTAGAGAATGTTCAGCAAATTTCCTATCAACGATTTGTACAGTTAATTGCCCTGTCATTTTTAGCATCTACCTAATGATGAGATATCCATTTTACATAAGACTGAAGACTAAACCATATGTGTTCTGTACATAAAACTGCTTCTATATCCAGTGGGCATAAATCCCCAGTGTCAAGCATAAAAGCCTCTATTTCAGCCTACATGCTTGGGGAGCGGGCACTGAATCACCTTCCTATGCTTCTCATGAAAGATTGCAGGACGAGACCGTCAGCACTAATCCTCTTTGTACTACAGTCCGCAAGCAGCAATGTCTGTGCCTCAGTTTGCTTCACACGTAGAACAAGAATAGCATCACACACCCAATTCTGCACAAGGACTGCCCACCTTAATTAATCTTAATAAAATGTTTTGCATTCATTGCATAAAGAACATCACAGGAAGATCAAGAATTAACTCCATAGGTCTCTTCAAATTTCATTCTCCAGGCTTACAAAAACAAAGCTTTCTTCTTACACTACTCTAGTGCCTTGATTTCTTTATACCTCTTTATGGTAAGCATCCTACTTACAGCTGTAAAACACCAGGTGAAAACTAGCTCCAGTTCTTAGCAGTCTGGTGACCAAGGGCTTCAAAGTGTTACAGCACATTCAGCTATTTTAAAGTCATATTCCATTTTTAGCCAGGGTATTTACTTTCCCCACTTTCACACCGATTTGTATTCTTGCTATTTTAGGAACTCCAAAGATACTTTACAGTAAAAAGGGTACACTCAAAAGCCATTTTTATTCCCAGGCACATATTTGGAGTCCAGTCCAATATACCTCCACTGTAAACACTGGCACACATATATGCACACTCTTTCTCTCAGTTCCTCTCTCAGTCCTCGTCTGCAGACCCTCTGCTGCTACAGCCATGCCATCATATCCCCCTAGCATGGACACGGGCTAGACTGATGGGGCATGCTTCTCCTGTAGGTATCTACAACACCTGCAAGCAACATATACTATGTTAACAGAAGAACCTCCAAAGCCATCATCACAGCTGCATTAACTGGGATTTCAACAGGCTGGCTATAGCGTTACAAGGGTGTTCATTCCTGTGCCCCCACCAGCTGTAACCTATTTATGTTAGCAAAAGATAGGATCACCAAATAGCATTTTAATGCTCTTTAAAACATAAAGGGAGAAAACTTTGTAGAACTGCCCTGTTGGAACTGGAAACAGAGAAAACAACATGACCACATGATGGCACCATTTCCTAGGAAGAGAAACGAGGCTGCGCTCATCCCTTCTTCAGGAGGGAACATTTTCTTGTTCTACATGAAAACTGTTTCAACCACGCTCGCTTGTTCCCAGAGAGCTCACGCACGATCCTGCCAAGCCCCAACATAGCCCAACTGTTTTAATTGGCTATAAGTTTAAGCCAGTTTGGCTCTTTAAAAATCTAGGTGCATCTATTGCTAGTTTTCCTTCACAGTGCCAGGTGCCGTTACTCAGAGGGCACGCTGCACTAGCAGACCTGCAGCAAGACAGCCACTGAACGGGGAAGAGATGAGATGGGCCAGCAATGCCAGTGAAGTTCCTGTGTGTAACACTCCCCACTCAAACAACGAATAGGGGGACGCTTCTTGGAAAGAAAGGAATAAACTTTTTGGAAAAGGTAGGCAAACACAGTGGTTTATTTGGCTATTCTATGGTCCTGACTGAAAACTTAATGTAGTCATTAAGAATATCTTCACCTGCTCTAAGGAGTTTTGTTTAAATCCTAATAGTGTATTTCAGACTGAATACCTGCAAGGAAAGTGAACAGGGATTGCTTTTGGTCATCTCGCTGTGGTCGACTGTATAAATTTATATCCTCTCTCAGAAGCACTGTTTAGGAAGAAGGGGCTGGGGCTGGAGGTGGGAGCTGAATATGGAGGAGGAATGAATTAGAAGGATAATAGGTGCAAATATATTAAAACATGTCTCCAAAAGAGACAACTGCTATTCCATGAACCCTTTCAGGTTTGCCCTGTATTGTTAGGTTTTTCCCTCAGGCAGAAAGACAAGGAAGAAAAGCTTATCAGTTTGAGTGTGGTTAAATACAGTAAGCCTGAAAGCCTGTGGGCTTTGGTTAAAAGGAAAATATAGATTAAAACCTCTTAAGATAATTACCTGTTTAGAAGGTTTCTATTCAACCTAGAATCCTCTACAGGGAGTGTTTGTAGCAGCCTGTTAGGAAAAGGGTGCAGTCAGAAATGGTTGACTTTTGTGGAAGATCACTGCTTATACCCTCCATGTTTCCAGAGAAAGGCCTTTCAATGTAGGAGATTTTGTTCTGGTCACAGAACTACTGGTTGATGGGAGAAACAAGGAATGAATGAAAAACTGTAAATGCCAGTCTTCAAGGCTGGGAAAAGGATTCTTTTATTTCTTCCAGTGGCTGTGTCTCAGCCCCAAGTACAGGAAAGCTATCACATGAAAATGCTAGATTTTATTTGGTTATTTTTTCCATTTATCTTTTTTATCTGTTAGTGAAAGGGTAATTGTTAACTAGTACAACTGGGTGCTTTGGTGAATACTTCAACTTAGAAATATCGTGAGACAGATATTCATATTGTTTTGGACTGTGGCTTCTTTATTTTGATTTTATGGGATGAGCGTTCAGGCCTGCTTATAATTCAGACTTAAATATCAGCGGGAAACAGCACAAGCTCACAGCAATGATACTGAAGGCCACAGGGAAAACTCCTGTCCTCAGTGAGACCTCTGCAATCCCTGGGAGCAGACTTATTTCCAAAATCACCTACTTAGTTTTGATAGGCAGAAAAATGTATAGTGGAACACCTTAAACTAATAAATGAAAGCAGTAAGTAAGAACTCATCATTCATGCGTGGCTTGATATCATCAGATGGATCTGTAGCATTAAATGTATGTTGTCAGCTCCAATGCTTTCCTCCCCCTGCCCCCCCCCAGGGAAAAGGCCCTGGAATTACATGTAGACACAAGCATACAGACACCAACAGGTGATATTAATACATTGTATGAGAGTTATTTCCCAGGTCTGCCTTCAGGCACATTCTACCCTCTACTTAGCTGAAGATATTAGAGATAGTATCTGGGAGTTTTACTTTTGAATACAGGGAATATGCCCTGTTTTGAAACGCCGCATAGGATCAAAGCACAAGGCATTTTTGTTAAAGTTGACATGGTTGCACACACAGGCGTGAAGCTGTGGGGAGAAGTCCCTTGCTCTGTTTTTATTTCCTCTATCATACCCCCTTTCACACAAAAATTGCTACTTTGTGGTTTTTTCTCTATCTGTGTAACATCAATAAATTACACGTTATCACTCCTATCATCTAGTTATAAAGAGCCTTTCAAGATTTTTAATAGATGCACAATATTGCTACACTTACATTTTCACTGGTTAAGAACTCAAAAATAGCTGTTGTGAGATTACTCTTAATTTATACTACTTCTCTCTTGTGGGCTTTCAAGAAGAAGCATTTCACCACATGTCACAGATTGATTCAAAGTATATATTGCGCATCCCAGCCGGGCAGAGATCCTTTCAGTGTTTAACACAACAAAGCTGGGATGAGTAGGGGTTCTAGGATTTGTTTATCCTTTTTTCATAGGCACAGTTAATTCCTCAAGGAGCTATTTGTGCTGACAGATTAACTAGAGATCTTGAATTCTCTTTGTATTCCAGTTCCTGAGTGGTGGATACATACGACCAGATCTTGTGTTATTTTTGCCTTGTAAATGACTCCATGGACAATGAAAACAGTCACAGAAAATATAAATGAAAAGGTGGCGCAATGGCATTCCCTCTAGAAACAATAACAATTAGCATCCTCAGAAACCCAAACGCACAGTGTCAGCCAGAACACATCACTGTGGCCCACCATGCACCAGGCTGCGAGGCAAATACCCTGATGCAAATGAAGGAGTTTAGTGGCAGTCTGATGGCTTACAACTGAGTTTCACCTATGGAATAGATCACACATCACATTTCTTGTGGAAACACAATGATTTTTCCCCCACAAAATCCCCTAGCACACTTCATAAACATTAGTGGCAGTATTAAACAGTACCATGGTTTTATGTTTCAGGTTCTCTCCCAGTACCATGTTAAGTTTCATTCAAAATGTTTTTGAAGTGAAAGAGCTCTTTGTTCTCGGCTCAACAATACAAGAATTGTTTTGGTTTCCTCTCATTTGAATACTGCTCTGGCCCTACCCTGTCCCAAAGTTATTGAGTGGGATCACAGCACAAAGATTACATGGCTACTCTACCATAGGTAAACAAGAGGAAAGAGGAGAAAGTGACGATGGAAGCAAAAAGCTCTGATGCTAGACAGATAACAGCAGTGAAAAAGAACGGGTCACAAGTCTATTTTTACATCTGCAGCTTTGGAGTTGCGTAGTTGCAACAAACCAGGCAACTAATGAACCAGTCAATATTTCTCAAAGCATGGAAAGTGTCAACCTAGAGCACTCAAAGGACTAACCAAGAGAGATGTAGCCACTGAGCTACACAGGGTTTTAACAACACGCAGTAGGGCAAAAGGAGATGGGGATGTCACTGCTTTAGTTTCCTTCAAGTAAGAGTTACCTGTCAAACACTGGAAAATCTTTTATGTTTGACCCTGCTGCATGAAGTGTCCCTCTGCAGACCATATTAGGGAAATGGTACATTTGGTTTAGTCTTCTCACCCAATTAGGACTGAGGAGATGACAGCAGTAGCATGAGTAGTTAAGACACTAAATAGCAACGATTGGCATGATTATGTCTGACATCCTTCAAGGAGAACACATGAAGTGGCAGTTTTGATTTGTGCAACTTCAGGAGGAACAACTATTGAAAGAAAATAAAGAAGAGGAAGTCAGTCAGAAAGAGTCTGAAAGGAAAAGATAAGGAATTAAAATCCATAAGATAAGCAGCCTTAATAATACTTTATTAGAGTCCATATGCATATCCAAGGAGAACAACAAAAAATAAGGAAGTAGAAAATGCTGCAATAGTTAAATAACAAGGTATAAGAGTTCATTAAAGCTGAAAATGTATCCTTCCAAACATGGCAATCATGCCTAAGTGACACTAATAGAACTGAGCATAAACTGTAGCAGGCTAGATGTAAAACAAAGATTAGGTAGGGTGAAGAGGAAATTTAAAGAAAAAAAACCACTAAAGGTATAAAGACAAATACTGCAATAAAACATTATTCAAACACATCAGACAGAGAAGGCTTACAGGGCAATGACCAGTACCTTAGAAGTTCTGTAGATTATTTGGATTAATAAATGAAATAGGCATATAGTAGACTTGGTAGGTTAGCTAGACTAGTGATCTATGAAAGCAGTAAAGGTAGTCAAAGAGGTTGCAGAAAATCTGCAGCAGAAGTGACATTATTGCTTTGATTTTCAGACTGGAAGATGATGGAAGAAGGTAAGCTAGCTCCAAGGGGAGAAGAGGAAAGCACTGATCTGAAGACTGTTATTAAAAAACCCCTGAACACCCACATACCAAACCAACCAAACAAACAAACAATTCCCAAACAACAAAAGAGTACTGGAACATCTTAATACATTGAACAATGACAGACAGTTGTGTAGGATTCATCAGTCACACATTTCATGAGTGAAGCAGTTGAAACACTCATCCAATATATAACGGAAGGATTTACTAAGATTCACAATTTAAGAACGTTAATAAAAATCTATTGGGGCAGACTCTGAAGACAGGAACAGGTAAACTCAGAAACAGCCTACAGATATCTTACTGGGAAGTTACAGTATGTCTCAGTGGCTGCAGTGTGACTTACAAACAGAAATATCACGGTATTATCCACTCAGTCACCTCAAAATCTTAAGAATGGAAGCTATGGAATTGTAAAGAGCAATAAGACTTTTTTATCCTTTCCCCTGGCACTTAGGAAGAATAGATACACTTGGGACATATCTTCAAGTTCTCCCCTGAAATCATGAAAGCTAGAAACCTGCACGGCTGTTTTAAATCAAAGCTGAAATTATGCATGTTATCACTGAGAGTTCTCTAAATGGAGAGCAGCCAGAAAAGCACTGAATACCACAAGAACTGACAACCTAGCATCAAGCCAATATTACAGGGTCATCATGACTGAGGGTGATCATGATTCAAGAGAATCAACATTTAGGATAATTAGACAAATTTTCAAAAGCATCTATGTGTTATAAATGTGGTTTATGCATCAGTGAGACTTAGGCTCCAAAGCCACAGAGTTGATTCTGAAAACTTACTCACTGACTTCATAACTGAAGTACCATATGCTGTTAGTCATTTCTCATGAGATGAAAAGCCCGAGAGACCAACCTGACAAAACTCACTTAGTGTACTGATTAGGAATATAGAGACAAGTTCCTATCAGTAGTACAACATTTTATACCACCAGCTCTTCAGTGTATTGTGATGGCTTTTTCAACAGAGGCAGGGTGAGCTCAGCTTACAGTTTTACATACCTGTACTTACTTCTGTCTCTACACAACTCAAGCAACATGTATCTGCTTCTACGAAAACGCAAGTCATTCCTGGCTGATATTTCTTTGATAATCTTACAAGCAGAAATATAAACCTACAGGACATAGAAACCACTTAAAACTGTTAAAAAGAGAAGCATTTACTAAATAAAATTTCAAATGTTCTGCAAGACAAAAGCATAATTGTGACATCAGTATTTCAGAACTATGCATGTCCCTGCTTCCAGTTTAGCTTGCTACAGAAAAGGCCTGTATCATTATTATTATATCATCTAAAATAGATATCTAAACATACATAATTTCTTAGGTCACCAAAAACAACCTAAAAATACTCAGCATTAGCTAACACATTCCATACATAGATTAGCAAAAATACAGATGAAAATGCTATTGACATACTGCCTGCCTTGGAAAATAAGGAAGCTGGTAGAATCAGGGCCCCCCTCCTCCCCTCTGAGAGTGGAGATCATTTGAAAGCTCCAGAGCAGTTCCTAGGGAATCATAGCCACAAATTTCCAGAGGCAGAGGGAAAGACCATAAGGGCATGTAACCTTTCTCTTCCTCCCACAGAACCTCAAAGAGAAACACAGGAAACCTAAAACACAAAGATGAGGCCAAACCACCTTCAGATCCATCTACCCTTTATACTAGCCACAGGCAAATCAAACTGTTGATTCATGGGAAGGGAACTGTTGGTCTCTCTAGCTGCTCAAAAAAAAGAAAACCCAGAGTTTCTACACCCACTCTCAATACTCTGTGGAGCTCAGGAACCTTGTGAGGTTCCCTCTCTGCCTTTTCCCATTATGCTAGAAGGCCATCAAGCAACAAAATCAGAAATTAGAAGAAGAAAATGGACTGCCTCAAAGTTCCTATCCTGTGAAAGCTAAATGATGCTGGAATTGGACTGAGTCAGCCAAGTCACTTGAGCATGTACGGACAAAGGGTTCAGATGTGGTCCATCACCGACAGTGTTTATAAAGTGCATTCTATTTAATGCATAAAAACTCCCCAGTCCCTTGCTAAAACATAACTTTAGAAAGTGCTCCCCCATCTCAACATCTTGGCAATGGCTGTTTTATGGATTTTTCAGAAATAATCCATGCCTCACTTTCCTTCTCAACTTGCATTCTGTACCAGAATCTCAGGTCTCTGCAAGAGTTCAGTGTTCTCTAAAATCATTAAATTGCTTCAGCAGTTTTTCCAATGATTGTCCAACTTGCCTCTCAGTCCCCAGGAAACTCTTTGCAAAGATGGTGCTTTTCCCTTGTCTGGAACAAATTCCTTCACAGATGGACCATCCAATATCTAAGAATAACTCTTTTAACTATCAATAGAGACAAAGAGATTCAGTTGCACTGTTCCCGTGGGATTCCTTTGAGTTTGGACACATCTGTTAAGATGCATACATCAGAGCTTGAATGAAATTTTTGTCTGATTGTATCTCTGAGAACTCGTGAAAGTTTCTGCCAAAATGATCTTATCTCTTGGCACTTGCAAAACATATAAAGTTATGGATGCTTTCTGAAGGGCTCCTGAAGTAAGAAGCCTATACAGACCAAATCAGTTTAAATACAGCCAAGTCCTCATGACTTCCTTCCCTCCCAGCAAAATCTTTAGAAGCTTTACCTGAGGCATTTCAGCCTTCAAACTAGGATCCTACCAACTTTATGCATTCTCTATCCATAAGCAAGAAAGTATGTAGAAAACTGCAAATAGTGTCTATCTCATATGCTTTCTATTGCTTCTTTGTAACCTTTCCAGAACCTGGGCCTCCATGCTTGTCCTTGCAGCTTTTTGCACAAACACCTTTCTTCTGGTTAAACAGCTACATCTGTTTGTGACAGCTGAGTAGCTACAGGTGTAACTCATTTGGAGCTCTATCAGCTCACTCTATGACTTAATTCCAAATTAATTCAAAGTGGTGCTTTTTCATCTGCCAAGCCCTACATGAAAACAATTACCTAAGGAAGCACCCCTTCCTCTAACTTGCTTCTCCAATTGCCTTGCCTGGGCTAGCATTTCCCAAGACTGAAAAAGATGGGAACCAGACACAATGCATCCTAGGTTTGGGATTTTGCTTCAAGAATTCATCTGCGCCGGAAATACATCATAATGTTCAAATCCAGAAATCTAGGAACCAATCCTACAAGGATCAGCAGTAATGCAATTTCATTGGGAATAAGTGGCACCAGAAACAGCATACAGAATGTACTACACTATAGAATTAAGACCTTAATTACGTTCTCCGTCATGTATGACTTTGCGCCACTTTTTTTTGCTAAGCGCTCATTTCAGTAAGACCGGCATTCATACATTTGCTTAGCCTTTCTTCACCTCTGCCTTTTACAGCTGAGGAGCAGATGGCTATCATAGAGTTTTTATTTCCTATGCTTGGAAAAAGTATTTTGATCTGAATCATTCCAAAAGCACCCTGATTTTTTAAAGTAGATTGGCTTCTCAATATTTCTCATAATAAATATGTGGTGGTGTTTTCTGCCAAGCACTAGTGACTGTGCATGTAAAATGATCAGTGAAGATTTCAAACTGATTTGAATAGGTGGCCCATAAAACCCAAGTCTTTTTTCCAGATACATGAACGAGGGGTTACAGAACCATCTGTACATCAGCGTATTTTTCCAAGAATTGATAAACCCTACCATGTTGACTCTTTCTGGGTGTTTTTGATATTTTCAATGAAAATGCCTCTCAAACTTCCTGTCTAATCTAGTTTTTAAGTATCTTCAAAATATTTACCATCCTCTAGAAAACTCCGCACCAGAATGAAGAATGTCCTTTGAAAATCAAATATCATCTGCAGGACTCTAACTGTATTTTGGGAACTAAATTCCAACAATTCCTGAGATAGGACAATATTAATATGGAAATTATTATTTTTCTGAAAGAAAAACAAAACCCAACTTCGGTGTGAAGGGAGCATCTAACATAGGTTTGCAGTTTATTGATATTGGTATTGTGAATTTAGTAGGAATGGAAGGTGATTTGGGGACATTAAAAACTTTGGGGTCTAAAAGACTCTATTAGTCCAAAGAACAGGTAGAGCATGAAGAGCTGCAGGCTCCACCTCCCCCTACTGCCCTCAGCCAATATTCCTCACCCCTGAACTTGGCCACCTCAGAAAGCAAAAGCAGGAGTTCATTCTGCAAGTTCCCTACAATCACTGCTGGCCTCTGTCCTAAGGTTGCTTTCATGGGTTTCCATTTGTACTGTCAAAAACCATCAGTGTGAGGTTTCAAATCCCATTTACTAATGAACTCTTTCATCTTTGTGAATGGGATAAAGAGATTCTTTGTTTGAAAATAAGGATTATTTTTTCTTGTTCTGCTCATTTTTTGCATCTTTTCACAAGCTTTTTGTTTTCAGAAAACATTACAAGACAAAACTGTACCCCAGTTTTAACAAAGAGCCTGACATCTCCAATTTGAAGATAATTCTTGTATATACTAAATTGCATGCTGCCTGCCGCTCGATTGTTTCACATCAATTTTCTTCTCCCCAAATCACCAGGTGAGATTTAGGAAAGTCTCCCCAATATCTACCAGCTCTATTAAAATCAAGATCTCTAGAAGAAGCTCATAATGAATAAAGTCAGAAGCCAACAGGAATGAATTGCAGCTAAAGTGATTTTGATAGTGACGATCCCTAGAACCCGGCTGGTTCCAAGCTTGGCCCTCAGGCAGGATTTTTAAATAAAAAAAAAAGAAAAGGCTATACATACTTTTTAATCTGATTTTTTATTATCATGCCCTGATTTTTTTTATAGGCTTTTACAAAGTCTGGTTGGCTTCTGAGCTCTTGAGACCTGGTGCCATCATCTTTCTTTCTCCTTTTTTCCCCCTTGTAAACTTTACAACATCCTAAAACAACCACAGAAGAGGTAAACTGTATACTCTAAAATTAGTGAATGATGAGGTTCACATCACCCTGCACATTCTTGCCTAAGAGACTTCCAGGCAGAGACCACTGTGAAATGACAGTGTTTTCAAGAGCTGACAGGTTATGTTCCGAGTTTCCAAAATCCAGTTTTAATCATTCCCTCCCTTATTTTTGTATTTTTTGGCAAAATGGAAAAGAACATTTTTAAAAGGCCAATTAACCCATGCTGAGTAATCTGAAAGTGAACGCACTCAAAACAAGGGCCTTGAACTGGTACAGCCACACAGGTCTACAAAGATTTTCCAGACTTTCACAGACTGATCCCCTCCACAAAACACTCCCCCCTTTCTTTGTGGAAATCCTTTACAATCCTGGGTGTCAAAGCCAGACACTTGGGAGAAAGCGTCCCATTGCAATACAGCACAGGCTGAAAATCCCCATCAGTAGATATGCTTGGGTAACGAGAAGCATGTGACTACCTGGAGAGGAATAACTACAGCTCTAGTTGGAAAGAGACACGCTTGAGGGGTCTTCCCTTTTTCATTTGTAAGAAACAGCAACCTGACCCAACAACATGCTCTCAGCTTCCTCTAGCTAATTGCATTATCATGACCTTAACACAAAACACTGTTTCAGTGGTAATTCCCAAAGAAGGGAAAAGGTAAGTCCTGAGGAAGTCCTGCTTGTGCCATTATGGAAAGAGCATTCAATTGGTAAACCTGGTCTGCAGTAGGAGGCATGTTTTCAAGAACCCCATTGCAACCCAGCGGCTTGTTGGTGTACTCACAATCAGATGACCCTGTGTGTGTGTGCAGGTTTGTTGGTGAATGTGGTGAGTGGATGAGGGCCGGGCTCAGAGACAGAACAGCTTCAAGGTTCAGGCAGGGAAGGCCCGGCTTGGCGCTGCATGCACCCGTCTGAGTAATCTCATTCTCCTCAGACGCCTTCTGGTTTTCAGCTGTCTTGGGTTTCTTCCTGAAAATAAACAAAGAGACCTTTGAAGGGACTGACTGCATATTTGGGAAAAGGCATTTTTAGAATCTGTTAAAGATAACTTACTTCTCCCCCCCCTCTTTTCCCTTACAGGGAAGGAGGCAGGGAAGACTTTCCTCCATGCTTCTTGTTTGGAAACAAGCTGCTCCTTGTTTTGACTCTAATGCAATGGCCCTGAGACTGTTACAGCAAATAGGCCGAGCACGAAGCTCCGCATTCTGCCCCTACTGATGACATATAAAATGAAACTCGTCCCAGTGGTTTAGACAGTCAGAGCTCCATTTGACAAATATTAACCAAGGCTGTAGCATTCTGAATATAGAGTTATACAGAAATGTAATAGAATTGTCTGAAAAGCAAACAAATATGTAAGTTTCCAGTTCAAAATGTATCAGCGTAAAGACTCATTTTGTAGGGAAAAGCACTAAAGTAATTTTGGGATGCAGAGGTCATCTAAGTAAACCATGAAGATTTAGAGCCTGAAACGACAGGCTATGAGCACAGAGCATGTGAGCTCTCAACACCTCCCTCCATCCAGGACCTCTGAGCATTTTGTAAACACAGGGAATTAAGCCTCAGAGGAACATTATGCACTGAGTTAATCACCACCTTCGTTTCACAGATGGAGGAACTGGGGCACAAAGAGAAGTTGCAGGTTTCAAATCACACAGCAAGCACTCTGAATGGAGAGGCAAACACCCACATTTCACTGTTTCACTCAGTTTTACAGGTGAAGGTGCTCACTCCTAGGTTCCCAGAGGGAGGTTGCTACTGAGCCAGCTCAGGCTGCAGCCTCCAGCCGGGGACACCACTGCCCTGACCCAGCACACAGCCATGGCGCCCGGGCAAACATCCAGCAGCTCCCACTGCGCGCCAGGGCGGGTCTGTGGCCACGCTTGCAAGAGAGCAGCAGGAGCTGGGGAGGCCAAAGCTGTTAAAATAAAATGCTGTTATCTCCTGCTGGCACCGTAGGCACGAGCTGTGGCAGGTCACCCTGGGATCAGGCCCTTCTCAAGGCAGCACCTCGTGCCACTGGACAGCCATGGTTTTGGGGTAGCATCTGGCCCAAGCGAGGGTCAACCCTGAGCATGGAGGTGCTGCTGGAGCCAAGGCGGTCCTGCCCGGCACCCACCCAGGCCCCACATGCGTGGTCCTGGCTCCCCTTCTGCTGGCAAAGCCCCTCTCGACAGGGACAGACTCCCCTCCTGAAGGGCCAAGGCGGGAGCCTCTTCCCCCCCCCATGCCCTGCTCTCCTGTGTCCCACCTAGCACCGCATGCAGCTGATGTGCTGAGCTGGCCTCTAGAATTTTAAACAACATCATCTTACAGCAAGAAAAGCCCCACTCCCGCGGGAGCACGGGGAACAGGGAAGAAGGGAGCGGACCCCCGGCCGGTTACATAAAGGCATTATGTAAGGGCGGCACGCCCGGCCGGGGGCAGGGCCGGGACCCGGCGCCATTTCCCGCCGGTCGCCGTCGGGGGGCAGCATCCGCCTGGCCTTGGCCTGCCCCGGCCGCCCACCCCGGTCAGCACCCACCGCCCCGAGGTGTCTCCCAGGCCGGAACGTGAAAGCTCTGGGAGAGTAGGGAAGAAAAATTGTAATTATAATAAAAATAATAATTAAAAAAGAGTTAAACAGGCCAAAAAGAAGTAAAACAAATGCCACATCGCCCCCCACCCTCTGAGTCCCCCAGGAGGTGCTGGGCCCAGTTGGCCGCTGGCACATTCCTTGGGCTGAAGGGATGCCCCGTCAGCAGGCAAAATGCAGAAAAGGTCCCAGACGGACAGGGTTCTGGGGTGCTGCAGAGGAGCTGAGCTCCTTAGGTGAACCACCACCAACAGAGGGGTAGTGCTGATAACACTGCAGCTGCTGGCAGCTCTGAGGCATTTTGGATTACGGGGGTCAAAAATTTCCACGCATGGGATGGGCAGATGGTACTGCTGCTGTAGCCTCCAGATAGATAATCAATATGCTCAAAATATACCGGGCTAAAGTCTAATCTGATCTAAATCAATAGGAGATGACCAAATGGGCCTTACTTAAAGTTGTAGATGTATAGCACAGGGCTGAACTGATTTATCCCATGTTAAATGGAAGGAAAATCAAACCATTTAAAAGCGTATTTTTTTCCTGAAGAGTAAACAGAACATCTCATCACTCCAAGCTCGGGCATCCTTCCATCTGTTCCTCGTTCTGTCACCAGGATCCATCTCTTACTACATGGATGAAGATGCATGAGATGCAAAGCTTGTACATGAGCACATATATTTTAAAGTACATGGACTGCATATGTTTTGTTCATTATGGTCTGTGTCGATCCTTGGTGTACAAACTCTAGGACATCTTCACGTGCCTCATTTCCAGATCTGTTGACTTTCTCATGTGCAGCCAGCATGCACCAGGGGCTGTGTACAAACCCCTGTTCTTCTACAGCATACCCAAAAAGCTTTCAGATAGCATGGCCTTTTGTCCAGGCAGCAAAGGATGTACGTAGGTTAGGCTGTAGGGTTAGACTCTGGATGTGCGGGGTAATGAAGTCCCTTGCGCCTGGAAGCTGAACTGCCACATTTAAAGTCTGTTTTCAGCTCAAGAGTTAACCCAAGTTACACGCTTGGAGTACAGCCTCTGACTCCACCTCTATCCACACACAAGGCACCTCCCCTGGGCAGGATGCTGTTGTTATTTGCACGGTAGGGGCTCAGTCTGATTTGTCGGCCGCTAGCCATAGTTGGTTTGTTAGACCAAGCACTGACTAATGCTTCGGCATGTGGCTGATCATGCGTGTGCCTCCCAGGCCTTCAAAACTCATTAGAGGGACAGGTTAAAAAATACTCTAGCAACAGGTAGAGACATCAGTGAAGCTGTGCACAGCGCCCCCTGTTTCCTCCTTTCCAAACCTCTTTATTTTCTGCTTTGCTCTTAAGGCTGACACTATGTTATCAAGACGCTGTTGCATCATCACTTTTGCACATCAGAGTCTTGAAGCTTGGTGACTTGTGCTCACTAGGATGGGGAGAGAAGCAGTGCTGCAGACTGGCACTGGAGATGATAACTCTCTACAGCAGTTCTCCATTTCTCTTACGCTGTTTAGACATGCCCTGCATCTCAGTAACACCCAAGAGGAATGTCGGCTTCCACATGAGGAAGGCTGAGTAAGTGAAACAGCCGAGTCAGCTAAGGATCTAAAGAAAACTTATCAGAAAAGAAAAGTCCTGGGGACACTGTGATCAAAACCACCTATGAAGAAACCCAAACAAGGTTCTTCTCCAGTCTGCAATGCCAGACTGCTGTTGCCAGCAAAGGAGAATGGGCAAAGCCAGACAAATCGTCCTATTGCTGTGATCTTCATCTATCCTAATTAAATATTCTTACATTCACTTACATAGTCTACTTCTATTGCTATCTTATTGCTGTAGTCTTCACAGGGAGAGTTGTTAAGTGTTGGGTCAGGCTGACAAGCCAGGTTGTGGCATCTCCATCCTTGGAGATTTTCAAAACTTAATTGAACAAGGCCCTAAGTAACCTAATGCAACTTGGAAGTCAGCCCTGCTCTGAGCAGGGAATTGGACTAGAGACCTCCAGAGGACCCTCCCAACCTAATATTTTTCTGATTGCACACTTCTTCTATGAAACTTCCATCAGCAAGCTCTCTAATATATGTCCCTGTTCCACAAGGTAAAATGGCACACCAACTGTGGAAGAGTATGACTGTCTTAGCTATGTCAAAAACCCTCAAAGCACAGGGAATAGGAGTGAGAATAAAACAAGTAATAAATAGTTTGTAGAACCTTCCCAAATTCTACCTACTTATGTACCATTCCTGGACTTCACTGATTGACAGTCCTGTGTCATTACTTCTATTGTGAGGGTTGGCCTACCTTGCTACTTTGAGTTCACGTGATTATGTTCTTTTCTACAGACTAACCCCAGAAATAAGAAGTTTGCTATTTACTTGTTGCTAAGGGCAATAAAAGTTGCAACTTATTTGCGATAGACTTGGGAATGTGCAAGGGGCTCCAGTCTGATGTCCAGTTCTCTCCTGAGCTCCAACACATAAACCTGTGGTATATCACAAGTCCTTCCAAATGCTGCACTCATTCTTAAAATTATTAGAGGGCCATCATCGTCTTTGCTTCTTGTGAAGGACAGCAGAAGGCCAACATAGCAAAGAGATGGCACTTCTGTATATGGACCCAATGCACAGATTCCTGGAAGTTGGGGACAGAAGAGATGCTGACCTTTCTAATCTAATCTAATTCTTGAGGATCACCGCAGAATTCACATTTACTACAGATTTACAAGAGATTTATCCATCTGTTTCTAAACATCCTACCTATTCCATCTCTTAAATTTCCTATCCTATATCTGGGTACTTTTCTTTTGTATGTATTCACTTTCAGCACTCCCTTATATTCATTGTGTTACTTCTCATTATGTTAATTTACACCACTTAAAAGATATTCTCTCCTTTCTTGATTGTATGCTCTCCAGTACCTAATATCAGGCTAACTGCATCCACTGTCATCCCTGAACTGAACTGTGCATATCAACACTTTCCGGCTCATGTGTAAAACAAAACCTACAATCACTGCCATCTTTTTATTTCTGTTTTCTGAAACTCCTCTGTCACTATCTTCATTGCAGTGAGGCACTCCCTCCTTGCCATGTACCTTAACACTACACTACCATACAAAAAGGTCTCAGATGGTGGACAACTCAAAATGCTGCAGCTACTCCAATGATTTGGGCACTGTCTGCAAACAGAATAGGCTCCTTTCTGTTTAATTTGAAGGCAGAACAGAGAATATTTTGGATGTCCTAACCTCTGAGCTACCTAGAAACTAATTACTATTAAAACCCCTGCTACACTTCCCCCTTTTTGCTGCCACTCATGCATTCATCCTTCTCCCCCCTAACCCTCCGCCTGCTCTCCACACATGATTTCTTTGCCTGTATCTCCCTTGCAATCATTACTTGAGTTTGGAATGAATTTCCCCTCAATGAATTAACATGGTCTTACAGCCGGGCCACCAAATCAAGTCTCTGTCAAAAACAGGCAACGTTATGTTGTTGTACTTCTCACACAGCAGCTATAACTAATGCTTGAACCTTTCCTTACTCAGAGAACAGCTCTTCGTCCTGTGGAGACACCAGGTTAGCGATGAACAAATTAGCTCAGGTATAGGAACCAGCATAGCTGCGCAGAACCCACAGTAGCATCCTGGCTCTCAGGGGAAGCTATGATAATGTGACTGTATGAGAATAATACTACATAATGAACAATAATGAGGCAGTTTTCAGCCTCTGAATACAGGGAGGGCTGGGTCACCAACCAGACCTTTGTTCATCGCATACTAAACAGCATAGAGGGAACACGCCACAGGGTTGCTGATGTTGTTACAAGTGCTGCTGCTGGCTGAGTCTGCCCACCCATGTTCCAGGCATTATTTCTCCTCCTCGCAGATACGGCATCACCTTCTAGTAAGTGCCCTCAGGTCAGAGATGCCTGTAGTGCCCAAGCGCTGCACTTAACTCACTGGTGTACGCTTTGTCTGTAACCTTAGTAATTCACAAAGACTGTATGTAATTAAAAAAAGCCCTGGCTTTTCAGATCCTAAAAATATAAGAGTGTGAAAATAGTTTATGTTTGATTTTAGGCAATATTTTTCCCAAGTGTTCTGCTGCACATTCTTCCTCTGCCTGTGTGCGACTAACACAGCTCCCGATATCAGTGCTTATCACTGCCAGTGTTGTGTCTCTTCCAGACATGACATTGACAATACATATTTAGAAACTGACAAAGTAAAAGAGAGAGAGAGAGGAGTACAATCATTGAATATGAAAAAAAAAAAGTCAGAAAGAACAGCGAAAAGTGCTATCTTTTCTGCCCAGAGACCTCACCTCAAAAATCAGGGCACACTGAATTCAAGGGCTGCAGGTGAAGATTCCTGAGACAAGCTCACTTTAAACCACCTGAGCCATCCCAGTTTTCTTGCCAGAAGTGTTGCTTCAGTAGTTAGAAGTCCTGCACAGGCTGACTGCCTGAATATTCACACAGCTTCTCTGATGATTTTGCAGCCACATTGATCTTCATGCTGTTACAGCTACATGACTGGCAGTTTGTTTAAAATCTCTGATTGCAAGTTTGTGTCATACAATGGAAAACACAAACTCCTGAAAACATTGCCATAAAATGAAATATGAAAGAGAAATCCCAGCAGAACACTGCAGAGCAAGAATGGGAGGCACGGAGAACTGACAAGAGAGGCCCGATGTTCTAGTGTAATAAAAGCCTGGAAAATTTAATCAACATGGAAAAGTAAAATAACCTCCAAAATCCCATACAGGAGACTGATTAACATAACTAAGTTAAATTCAGAGATTAAGTTAAACTAAGATTGAAATTTGCTGGGACTCTTTCAGAACTGAAGTGAGGTTTATATGCCCCCAAATTTGTCCTTTTTTCCATCTAAACCACAAGACTCATGAAAGTTAGGCCCCACCTACAAAACTTGCCTGACTTACAACCTCAGAGCATCTCAGCTACACCAATATTGCGACAATACTGGCAAGCACTGAGAATTGATCATAATTTACCAAAACTATGAGCTCTACAGGGGGACAAAAAGTGCAAGTAACACAACTGATAATTTCAGAGCTTAATAACAGCACAACACAAAGTCAGAATTCTCTCAGGCATCTTTACCTATGTAATCCAGCCAAAACTACCAAACTGTAATGGCCTTAAATCATAAATAACACAAGGCCCAGAAAGCACAGCATAAGCCTTTAAGGAGTTGCAGTAAATTCAATCTGTATTGCATGAAACACCAATGAGAGGAAAGGTGTCCTATTAAAAAGTAGTAAGAATAAAAAAGATAAACACTCTGAAGATAAACATGGATGAACCAACTAGAACAGCACAAACTGGAGCAGTAAGCAGGGAGAACCTGCCAAACTAAAAGATACAAGTAGATCAAACCAGCCACTGCTGTGAGGCTATGGCTTAAATATTTAACAGTTTTTTATTGACATATTTTTTGCCCACATATTTCCTTGCAAATGTCAAAAGCAAAACTTAGCTTACCCTCATCAGTAATGCTCACAGGTGCTGCAGTTTGTTTTTGTTTTTTAAAGATGTCTTTTTTTGCTGAAACAAGAAGTCTTTTATAAGAGATAAAATATACTTACAGTGGTTTCCAAATGGTATCACTCTTCAGGTAAATTACTCCAAGCCTTGGACCTAGTGCAGACGTTCATTGGGGCAGGGAACAGAGAGAGGCTGTGTCTGTACCAGAAAGAACCAAAAGGAAAGGTCAGGGGGAAATAATAATTATTTACTGAGAGCAAGAAAACTTGCTGCAATGCTAACTGGCATTCTCCTCTGTCAGTACAGCTGGCTGCAGCCTGGTAGGGCTGAATTCTTCTTGCTTCAATCCCTCCAGCCCCGGCTGCAAACAACAACAGAGTCAGTCCCCAGTTACCCCAGTCTGCCCATGCAACCTATTCTGGTGAAGTGAGGAGAGGGAGGATTAGCCAGCAAAGCGCTATCAGTAGGATTCATTCTGAGAAGTTGCTCACTCTAATGGCATGAGCACGGAGCAGTGATGGAGAGCTAGCACAAACTTGGCACTCAAGTGCATCTCATCAGAACAACAAGGCTAGTCCTGTTCAGAGCAGCAACAAACACTTCCTCTGGACTGAAAGGCAGGAAAAGGAAGGCAAAATCCTCCTTTGCTTCTTTTGCTGTCTTTACATCACAAAAATGATGGCTCATATCAAAGCAGAAACCCCGCTTATCTCCCATCAGCCACCAGGTCTACTGCGGTGAGACCAGTGAAATAACTTATTGTCAGCCTTTCAGGAAAGATTCAGCTCGGCAGCAGTTTTATGTCTGAAATCTCCTGAGCTAAAGAGGGAGTTGGACTCAACGGACTAATACAGAAAGGGATCCAAAGAAAAACCTCAGCTCCAATATTTGTTAGAGGGTGATTTCACCACCCAGAACTAAGTTTTTGGGAGTATTTACATTTTTGGGGGACTTGAATCCCTCTCTAGACTAACAGAACTCCTCCTTTGCTAACTTCTTATGATCTTTGGGTGGCTCGTTGTGGATGTTGGAAGTATGTCTGAAGTTAACATCCAGGGACAGAATTAAATCTTGCTCACTTCACTTATGCAAAGAACTCCTGGGACATGAGCATATTCAGTCCTACTGCCAGTGAAGCCAATGGTGCTATTTCCATGAATACATGATTTTGCCTACACTGATCAGACAAGAAAATCAAATATTTGTTTTACCAAAGAAATCAAGAAGGTGAACAAAAAAATGATAAGTTATGTAATTGTTATTTCACAGGTGGTTAATGTCACTGTGCAAGCTGGAATTTATGTCTGTAAATGCAACACAATAAAAAAACCCCACTGTTTGTGCAGCCGGAACACTGGAATGAACACCAGCCGACACAATGAAGGATTTTAGATGACACTGTAATAATGTACTTCACAAAATATACATTCGGTTTTATGTTCAATTTATACATTTTGTAATGATGACGTTTATTGGTGACTGGGATATATGCTACCTATTGATTTCAACAGGCTACATGGAATCTGGCAGCTACACTTCACAGGGGCTCAAGCAAACATTTTCTTTGATTCCAGTTTTTGTGGGTTCTCCCTTCTTGAAGTCTGCTTTGAATTGCAGATTGAGTAAATTTAAACATGAAAAAATAATCCTCAACTCAGCCTGAACCTCTGAGTTTCACCAGGGCTTGGGAAACGAACCATATGCCAGCATCAGGTTAGCTCAAAAGAATTACATGAAACAGTGACACCTTTGACCACTACCAGGGGTTGAATTTCAAAGATGCAATAACACCCAAGGATTCTGTACATTAAGTCCTTGCTATCACTCAGCACGGCTTACTTTCAAGCTCTCCTTCCCACTTCCATATGTGCCCCACCTGTTCTGTCAATGCTGACCTTGCTTCTTATATCCACTTTGCACAAATCAATCTGTCTTTTATCTGGCTATTGCTCACCTTTTTAAGGCATAAATCCTATGTCCTTTAAGAAGTGCCCAGTACTTCAGTTAACATGCATTTTTAGCTTGTACTAGGAGCAGAAAAATCACAGGATCAGGTCTTTAGTCTTTACTTCAGCAGAACTCCTGCTCATTTCACTCCTAATTTCACACAAGTGAAGCCTAAGAACTGAATGTACTAATCGTGCATATTTTGTCACCTCTCTTTTTGTGTCATTACTGCTCTTCCAATCTCTGGGATCCCAATCCAAGTGGCTCTCAACTGTAGCACTGCCTAGCACTCAATCTGGCTTCACATCAAGGGTCAGGCAGACAAGTTGTTAAGAGATGGGCTGTTCAAAGTCTTCTACAAAATCTGGGCACTAAAATCTCCATGAAAGGCAACACTTAAAATATCTTCATTTTTCTCCATCATTTTTGCTATGGACTGGGAGGATACATCTCTTTTCCTACACTGTGATGAGCATAAAGCACTGAGATCATCAGCAGTTGATAGGTACATTTTAAGTACATAAATCAATAAAGCTGATAGTGCTTTAGAAGACATGGGGAGTGCAGCAGAGAAGGGAACACCTCCAAATTTTAATAAAAGTCTTAATCTAGCTAGGGAAAAATTAGAGGAAAAGGATTTTTGACCATGAGAAGACTGGGCAAAAAGAGAGGCAAGCAGGACAACAGAGGAATAGAATGTGTGACATTGGGTTAAGTCACTTCTCCCTTCTCCACCTGGGCTCCTCTAGCCAGAAAAGGAAAGCATTTACATTTCTGCTTCATGAGGTAGTGTGTGCTTAATTAAGATTTTGGAGGATAAGTTTTCTGCATGAATGCATCCCAGAAATGCAGACTCTTATTACTTAAATATTTCCACTAATGATAGTAACTTGGGCATTTTATATATGCTCACTTTTATTCCACCTTGCTCTTTCCAAGCTTTATCCAGTAATTTAGAGGGTGTAAGAAACATTAATCGTATTACTGTTTTTATTAAGGAAGGTCCGTTTTATGATAGCAGCGATGTACTACAGATTGTGATTTAAGACATACGCTTTAGGTCAATTCTATACTGGCTTCAGTGGACTTGCAGTGGGCATAAAGTCAGGAGAAAATGTGGCACTTTACATAATAATGCTGATGATTAATGGGCTTCTGGACCATAACTCCATATTCTGAGGCACTGATTCTCCTTCTCCTCCTGCCTGAAATTTGTGTCTTGACCCTTTCATCTCTTGTTAGCTACCTTTCCAGAGCTGTTCATTAATCAGCACCATTGATCTGATGTGGTCTGTCATATCATATTACATAAAACACACATAAGCAAGCATTGGCCTGACTCTGCTCTTTACATAACACACCATCACAATATTTCCTTTACAGATGTCTTAAATATTATAAACATCAATTTCCTGCTGGTGCTTGGTCCTGAAATTTGCTTTTTCTAGGTTGGTTCCCCGCAGGACCTTTCTATCTCTCCCCTGGCTGTACTTCGTTCTGCTCAAAGACACCATCAAACACCTTCAGTATTCCCTGTTTGTTAGGGGCACTCATATGTCTGACCTGCAAGAGACAATCAGCAGAACAGCTCTTTCTCTTTGCTTAAGACCTGGTACCACAGTTTTCTGTTACTTTCTCTGAGTGAGTCTTGATCAAGGGGACTAAATTTTTTAGTTAATTGCTATTTATTTTATTCCCAAAATACTCTTTTCTCTGATATTTCAGAAGTCTGCTTCCTTCTGCCTTTCCTGTGATCCCTAGCAATGAAAAAACTAAAAGATGAGCTTCTTGTGAGCTTATTTCTGATTATTCTTACTTGCTGTGCTGGCACAGTGCTGTCTATCATGATGCAATGGAAAATAAGAACTTGCTAGTACCACAGAAGTTAGCGTGTCTGATCTTAATCCACCTATCATATAGATCTCTTGAGTAACGTGGGGTCAGTTTTAATTGACACTTTCACAATCATGATATATTTTCAGACTGAGCTGTCTAGGCTAAATGCAGTTCTTTTTTGTTCACTTTTTCTCTCCAGGAGTAGCATTTTGGGTGAAATTCTTAAAGCAGCAACAAGAAGGAGAAGATGAGAACAGCAGTGTTAGACATCAACAAATGTGATTTGAGAGTCAACTTGCTGCATGAAGTGCATTATTCCAGATATATTTTACTGTTTCTTTTTCAAAAGGCGGTACATCCTCTGACTAGGGCAGACTGTGGCACTCATGTTACATGAAAAAGGTTAGGCCGCTGTCCACCTGTAGGTAGATACCCACAGTGTCTTAAACAGAGATCAAGATGGACAGTTATGTAAAACACACCTTTCCAACAGAGGCCAGAACGTGTACCATAGAAAACATAAAATTTAGCAAACAGGACACACTATCAGAAGGCATGAATTTTTCACAATAGTCAGGGCTTCATCTAGGAGAGGAAGCTGCTCATTTCTATATTCTACTGGGAACACTATATGTCCACTATCAGTAACTGGGCCTGAAATTCAGAAATTAATTTGTTAATGGATTAGACATTTGCAGAAAGACTGTTTAAAGAGGCTGGACTGCTCTAGCCTGGTAAAGGCCAATTTCCCACAAGGACATCTTCGCAAATGTACTAGAGAAAAAAATATTTCCCTGAAGTCCCAGGGGTACTTACTGAAATCTGGAATAGCAACGTAGTTTGTAGTAAAGTCTACATCACGTTCCCACTTTTTGTCTCACAAACCCTCTATTACTTGTCTGTATCCATTTCTCTCTCCCGTTGTTCACTGCCCTTTATCTGATACTATAGAATTTCACTTCCCTTAAGCTGCAATTCTTTTCTTAAGTTTGAATTTGGCACTTGGAACAGGCATTCTCTAGGTTTCACTTTCATCTGTTGATTGTTCTGATACCTCTTTCTATTTGTAAGTGGTATTCTCAATGCAACAGCTAACCATAGCTAAGAGCTAAGGTCCAAAAGTATAACTCTTCTCCTACTGTTTTTCCTTTTCACCCCCCATGCCAAATGGCCCCTCCTGCCCTGGGCAGTGGTACAAGGTCTCAACCCTGAACTTTTGGAAAAGTTCTCTCTCACTTAAGAATTGGGGTGCTGCCTATTTTCCATTAATAAAGATCTCACCATGCTTAGTGTGTTGGGTGAATAAACCCTACACTTGCAGAGAAACGGGTTAGATGGTGTCCAAGCAGAGCAGGGCTAGAGGGGCCCTGCCTTCAGCCCGGTGGAGGAAGGGGACAGCCAGTTTTACTTGTCTGTGTGGATCCGATGGCCTGGTACATCACACCCACAGGAGTATAACGCTCTAGTGGACACAGTGCACCCTAATGACATCAAGCTAAACAGGGGCAGAACCTATATATTTCTGGAGTGACCAGGGGATCCCAACAGCTAACTGTATTGGAGGCTGAAGTGACTTTAACCGGGAATGAGTGGCAAAGCACCCCATTGCGACTGGCCCTGCAGCTGCATATATCCTTGGCATAGACCACCTCAGGAGAGGGTATTTCTAGGACCCAAAAGGGTACTGGTGGGCTTTTGGTGTAGCTGCCTTGGTGACAGGGGAAATTAAACAGCTGTCTACCTTGCCTGGTCTCCTGAAGAACCCTTCTGTTGTGGGGTTGCTGAGGGTCAAAGAACAACAGGTGCTGATTGCCACCACAACAGTGAACCGGTGGCAATACTGCAGCAACTGAGACTGATTCCCATCCATAAGCTCATTCATCAACTGATGAGCCAAGGAGTGATCAGCAAGACTTGCTCACCCTTTAACAGTCCCATATGGCCTGTGCGTAAGTCTAATGGAGAGTGGAGGCTGACAGTAGACTATTGCAGCCTGAACGAAGTCACGCTGCTTCAGAGTGCTGCCATGCCAGACATGCTAGAACTGCAGTATGGAGTCAAAGGCAGCCAAGGTGTATGCCACAGCTGATATCGCTAATGCATTTTTCTCAATCCCTCTGGCAGCAGAGTGCAGGCCACAGTTTGCTTTCACTTGGAGGGGCGTCCAGTACACCTGGAATTGACAGCCCCAGGGGTGGAAACACAGTCCTACCATTTGTCACAGACTGATCCAGACTGCACTGGAACAGGGAGAAGCTCCAGAACACCTTCAGTACACTGATGGCATCATCACGTGGGGCAACACAGCGGAAGACATTTTTGGGAAAGGGAAGAAAAGAGTCCAAATCCTCTGAAAGCCAGTTCACCATAAAACAAAGTAAGTTGAAGGGACCTGCACAGGAGATCCAGTTTTTAGGAATAAAATGGCAAGATTACTTTCATCAGATCCCAATGGATGTGATCAACAAAATGACAGCCATGTCTCCACCAACTAGCAAAAAGGAAACACAAGCATTCTTAGGCATTGTGGGTTTTAGGAGAATGCATATTCCAAATTACAGTCTGATCGTAAGCCCTCTCTATCAAGTGACCCGGAAGAAGAATGATTTCCAATGGGGCCCTAAGCAATGACAAGCCTTTTTAAAAATTAAACAGGAGATAGTTCATGCAGCAGCCCTTGGGCCAGTCTGGGCAAGAAAAGATGTAAAAAATGTGCTCTACACCGCAGCTGGGGAGAATGGCCCTACTTGGAGTGTCTGGCAGAAATCGCCAGGGGAGACTCGAGGACAGCTCCTAAGGTTTTGGAGCTGGGGATACAGAGGATCCAATGCCCACTATACTCCAACTGAAAAAGAGATATTGGCAGCATATGAAGGGGTTTGAGCTGCTTTGGAAGTGGTGGTACTGAAGCACAGCTCCTCCTTGCAGCCCGACTGCCAGTGCTGGGCTGGATAGTCAAAGGAAACGTCCCCTCTACACACCATGCAACTGATGCTATGTGGAGTAAATGGGTCGCACTGATCACACGATGGGCTTGAATAAGAAGCCCCAGTCACCCAAGAATCTTGGAAGTGATCATGGACTGACCAGAAGGCAATATTTCAGAATATTGCCAGAGGGGGAGGTGATGCATGATGAAGAAGTCCCACTGTATAACAAACTGCCAGAAAATGAGAAGCAGTATGCCCTGTTCACGGATGGGTCCTGTCAACTTGTGGAAAAGCATCGGAGGTGGATGGCTGCTGTGTTGAGTCCTATACAACAAGTTGCAGAAACTGCTGAAGGAGAAGGTGAATCAACTCAGTTTGCAGAGGTAAAGGCCATCCAGCTGGCCTTAGACATTGCTGAACAGGAAAAGTGGCCAGTGCTCTTATCTTTATACTGACTCATGGATGGTGGCAAATGCCCTGTCGGGGTGGTTACAGCAGCAGAAGCAAAGCAACTGGAAGTGCAGAGGCAAACCCATCTGGGCTGCCACATTGTGGCAAGGTGTTACTGTCTGTGTAGAGAATCTGGCTGTAAAAGTACGTCATGTGGATGCTCGCGTCCCCAAGAGTCGGGCCACTGAAAAACATCAAAACAACCAGCAGGTGGATCAGGCTGCTAAGACTGAAGTGGCTCAGGTGGATCTGGACTGGCAACATAAGGGTGAATTACTTCTAGCTCAGTGGGCCCATGACACCTCCTGCCATCAAGGGAGAGATGCAACATACAGGTGGGCTTACGATCGAGGGGTGGACTTGACCATGGACACTATTGCACAGGCTATCCACGAATGTGAAACGTGTGCTGCAAGCCAAGTGGTTAGAGCCTCTGTGGTATGGGGGACGACAGCTGAAATGGAAATATGGGCAGGCCTGGCAGATTGACTACATCACACTCCCACAAACCCACCAAGGCAAGCACCATGTGCTTACAATGGTGGAAGCAACCACTGGATGGCTGGAAACATATCCCGTGCCCCATGCCACCACCTGGAACACTATCCTGGGTGTGGAAAAACAAGTCTTATGGTGACATGGCACCCCAGAGAGAATTGAGTCAGACAACGGGACTTATTTCCAAAACAACCTCATAGACACCTGGGCCAAAGGGCACGGCATTGAGTGGGTGTATCACACCCCTGATCATGCTCCAGTCTCTAGGAAAATTGAACGATACAATGGGCTGTTAAAGACTGCACTGAGAGCAAAGAGAGTTGGGACATTCAAACATTGGGATACACATGTAGCAAATGCCACCTGGTTAGTCAACACCAGAGGATCTGACAATTGAGCTGGCCCTGCCCAATAAGAACTTTTATGTATTGTAGAAGGGGATAAAGTCCCTGTAGTGCACACTAAAAATATGCTGGGAAAGACAGTCTGCGTTATTCCTGCCTTAGGCAAAAGTGACCCATCTGTGGGACTGCTTTTGCTCAAGGACCTGAGTGGAATTGGTGGGTGATGTGGGAGGATGAGGAAGTCTGATGTGTACCTCAAGGGGATTTGACTTTGGGTGACAGTAGCCAATTAATTAAATTGTATGATGTTCATTGCTATTTAACATTGTGTATCATAATTTCTATGGTGGCTATATGCCATATCAATGGTATTACAGTAGAAACACATAGATTAATGAAGAATGAACTTTGATGAAAATGGAGTGAAGCACAGCGATAATGGAACCAGAATTGGCTTCAGAATGCAACAATCCAACATCACACACCATCTCTCCTGCCCTGAAGGACTGTTATGACAGAGAGAGCCTGAAGTCATGGACTAAATGAAACAACAAACATTTTATAGGGAAAGATACCTCTGTGCATATATATCAGAAGACAGAAAAAGTGGTGGTGATTAACTGGAATGTATTGGAAAGCATGGGACCTGGGCATGATGTAGATGGTATAGAATAAGGGGTAGACGCTGTCCTGGTTTCAGCTGGGATAGAGTGAATTTTCTTCCTAGTAGGTGGTATAGCGCTGTGTTTTGGATTTAGGATGAGAATAATTTTGGTAACCCACTGATGTTTTAGTTATTGCTAAGTAGTGCTTACAGCAAGTCAAAGACTCTTCAGCTTCTCATGCTCTACTGACTGAGAATGCTGGGGGTACACAAGAAGCTGGGAGGGGGCACAGCCAGGACAGCTGACCCAAACTGTCCAAAGGGATATTCCATACCGTATGGCATCATGCTGAGTATACAAACTAGGGGAAAGCTGGCCAGGGGGCCACTGCTCAGGAACTGGCTGGGTATTGGTTGGCGGGTGGTGAGCAACTGCATTGTGCATCACTTGGTTTGTATATTCTTTTATATTATTATTATTATTATCCCTTCCTTTTCTGTCTTATTAAACTGTCTTTATCTCAACCCATGAATATTGCTTCTGCCCTCCCCCCCAGTTAGCTCCCCCATCCCACCGGGGGTGGGGAGTCAAGTGAATGGCTGTGTGGTGTTTAGCTGCCTGCTGGGTTAAACCACGACAGTGGGGTGTGACTGTGGCAAATACATTAAGTCATGATTTTATCGATGCTGGTGTCAAATATGGGATAAATCTGTGCTCAGTGGAACTTCACCTACATAAGCTTTCCAGGGAACAGACTGATTTGTGGGTAGTGCTTGTATACTGCTAGTGTTGTTGAGTCTTGAGTGCTAGTTTTCTACAGATACTTAGTATTAATAGAGGCAGTTTGAGAGTATAAACAGCCTCAGGCATTCATGTGCTGATGCTGTAGGTTACAAGGCATCAGCGTTATGGTATGAAACTCAAAAGGCTGGTGGGAGGGGAACAAGGTAGAAGGTTAAGGTTCTGAAGCCATGAACAATGAAGATGGCAGCACAATCCGAGTACTGCCTTGTTACCGAGAAGATGGCACTCAGACAACAGAAAACTGCCTTGCTACCTTAATCAAGGTTCTCATGAAACCAAAGGTATAGTTGTGCCGCAATTACTACCAATGTTTCTGCAACTGAAATATGAGTTGCCATCACTGCAATCACCAGAGACGAAGGAAATGTGTAGAAATTAAATTGTTACAGTAATATATCCGCTTAAGATACTGCTTTGGCTAGATGAGCCAGATTAGCTCATGACAGATGAGCTTCATGAACATTTCATTGCCAAGGAACCCTGTCAAAATATTGGTGATTTCTCCGAATCTGTTCAACATCATGGAGATGTCAAATGAAATCTGAAAGGACATTATTTTTCAGGAAGAACAAAAACAATGAAAGCATACGAAGAGAATGAGCTGAGTTTTTTCCTCCTCCCCTACACATTGCTTTGGTTTCATTGAATGCTGTCCTTGCAAGCACTTTGGCATAAACCCTGAAACTCTTAGTCACATAGATGTTGGTGAATTGAAGAAAGTACTGAATGTACTCAGAGGACAGATCTCCATGCTTCAGCAACCAGGTTTGCAAACCGACAACAGATTTTTACCTAGGTGCAGGGACTCTATAATCTCAACACATAACACAATTTAATGAAGATTTACACTATTGGCACTTGTTCTGCCATATGCCTCTCCCTCCTGGTAACAGTGGTAGTGCACTTGATGCATCGATGTCCGGCCACCAAATTTGTAGTTCTCACATTGAAAGTTGACCTCAGTCACAAGTCTGAAGTACACTGTCATGAGTATGGAAGATGATACAAAATGGTAACTGACAAAAGTAATGAAATCCTATTTTATTTGTGGCTTGTTGCTTGCAGAAATTATGAGATACTGTTTATATTCATTTAAAGTGTAATTCCGTGTAGGACAATGGAATACCACCAGCTATAAATTTCAGTGGATTTGATCCATTTGGCATGGAACCACCCCCCTCAAGGTAAACTAGGAAACGAAACCTTCATTCATATATCTGGTTTTCTCAAGCACCAAGAGCCAGGTTATCAAATAAGCAAACAGAAAAATTGAACACCCTGCAAAAAACCAGCATCATCTTGATGGAATTCTTCCCTCTCACTGAGCTTTTGTTATGTGACTTGTTTTATAAGGAGAGGGGGGAACTTGCGGGGTTTTTACCTGCCTTTACTAGAGGAAGATTTATATTAAAAATCATGTTTGCATGCATTCTGAGGGGCAAGGTCTGAGACAAGGAATCTTTTCTTTAAGTTTTAAGATTCATAACACCACTGCCTGAATGCTGAGCTAAACAATGATGTTAGTGACAGTCAGGAAAAACACTGTCTGTTTTTGGATGACTGTCTCCTGTGTCTGAAGATTTCCCTTGCAAGTCAATCATTAAAGAGTCAGTACCCAACATAGTGAAAAGACTAGGTTAAAAGCACCATGAACATGTTTTCCCATACCATTCTTCCCATGTGCTTGCTGCCTCTGGCCTCAAACTGTACAAATGAAAGCTTGTTTGATTTATGTCAAAAACTATATATAAAATATCACACAGGATCCACAGAGAAACAGAGTCACTCTGGGCTTTGGTTTCATTATCCATTGAGGAATAACTGACTACAGCCTTGGAGTACGTAGAACTGATCAAAGTGTTTGCTTCCTCACAAGCAAAGAGAAACCCACTGTAGATTTCCTGTTTCATGCTTCAGTGCAAAAACACAATGAAAAAAGTTCTAGATGAGCATGTGAATTATTCTAAAACATTGTTCAATCAAATCTGATGGTTATGCACATTTGTGAAACTCATCATTTGAAATGTCAAGTCACTGACAGCAATGTGTCCTGAGGTGTGATGTATATTTGTGATAATTATTTGCTTTTTAAAGTTATATATCATCTGCATCAAAACAGGATATTTCTTAAGTGTGTCTGAAATGTAGAGATGTCAGTGCTGGCTGTGTTATTCAGATCTGGGTTTTAAATACCCTGTGCCAGGAAAGCACAGAGTCAGAATATGACTACAATGCCATTTTTGAGGCACTCTGAGTTATTTTTCACTTTTCCCCTAAAACTGTATGCAGTGTGGCTGATGGAGAATGATTACTAACGTTAATAGTAGCTGAAGTGATTTCTACTCTGTACAGTATATACAGCATGATGCATTATGGAAAATAACATAGCGATAATTGTTGTTATTCTTACTGCAGTATTAGCGAATGTTAAACTCTCGGGATTTATTGGAATTCTGTATTCAGCTCTTTTCTGTGGCTCTTAGAGGCTATTTCTCTGGTCATTTCAAAACTTTCTTGAATGAAACTGAAGGCAGTTGGCTCTGTTGTTCGATAAGTTCTGCTAACGTAGGAGGGCTGTCTCCTGAGTGCTAAAAAGACCATTTCCAAATCTTCAGCATCTTCTTCCTTGACAGCAGAAGTTACCACACAGAATGGTTTAGATGATGCTGAAATTAAATTTTACAGGAAATCCACATTTTTCCAAGAGGAGACACGGTAGGGAATGGCAGTTACTTGAGAGGACCCAATAGCAGCTTCCCCAGCTTTTATTTCTGGAAGGTGACACTGTAAATAAGCACCCCACTGGTGTTCGCTTTGGTATTCTGAACATAACCCTTCTCCCTGTCAGGAAGGGAACTCTGCGAGGAGGAGACTGGATCTTTGACTGTAGACAATCTGGCAGCTACCTTACTCCTCCCATCTCCCAACAGAAACTGTTGTAAGGAAATGGCCCAGATGAACAAAATTATGAAGGCGCTTGCAGATATTCTGATCTCTGCCATGACCGACAAGAAGTACTGTAGGAGATGGATCAGGAATCTTAGCTGTAGGGGAGCTCAGAGCTATTCTAGTTCAATCAGATTTCACAATTTGCTCTAATGAAGAGTGCTGGCAGAAGTTCAAAGCTACTCCAGGTCTCGACTCTCCCTCCACATTACTATAAAAATGACTGTAGAAGTGTTAACTGCAGAGGAGCCAAAAGTTGTTTTGGTTCCAGCCTTTCCCAGCAGGAGTAACTGAGAAAATAGAGTAGGAGTGCTAGTTCTGCTCACAGCTCCCTCAGCCTCCTGCAGAACACCAGAGACATTGCTGGGAACGCGGCAAAGTGTGCCCAGCACTGTCCCCCCTCGCAGCTCCCGCAGGCTCAGCTGCTCTCTGCAAACGCCGCCGATAGAGATGCACCGGCTCAGTAACTCCAGAAGTCTTCGGAATTAGCATTAACCTCTGGTGCTGATAGCCCAGCGGCTGTTTGGGAAGCAGAAGGTATCAGGAGGATGGCTGTGTTCAGCCAGCATTGATTTCTTCAGCCTTTTGTCTGTGTCTGCTTTCTGTCTCGTTTGGAGGTGGTTACTGTTACTACAAGTAGCATGAATCATGTCTCTGTTAAAAAACAGAGCTTCAATTGTCTTACATAACCCCTAGTAACTGCATGTCTAATAATAGCAAGACATTTCCAGGTAGGGAATCTGTCTGAGTCCCAGACACATGCACATGCGCGCACACACGCACATATTCATATTACTATTTACACCTCATCGCTGGGAAGGAGTGAGCTTTTAACACGCAATATGACAGTCCTGAGCTACAGGACCTGGCAACTATTATTTTAAAATGCCATTTTTCACTTATTGTCTTGAGAAGCCAGTCCGGTAAGTTCAATTTGCTTCACAGTCCAAGCAGCAAGAGGAAGTGAAAAGAAAAGACAACAGCACTGTTTGGTTTTGAGAGAGCATTGAACAGCAAAGGCCATGGCTGGATCCTGGTCTGAAAGCTTGACTTTTTCTAGACATGAACTCTCCTTCTGCCTCTTAGAGAAGGCCCACGTTTTTATAAAGTTGGTACTTCTCATAGTTCTGACAAACCCATATTTTTTCCACCCGTCACTTTCCCCTTGGAGAAGTAAAGGACAATATGCAACTTCCTCATTATTGCAAGGCTAATAGATAATGCTGCAAATGAATAATGAGATAGTCCAATGAAACTTTCTTCTAAGTTGAATATATTATGCATATAGTAACCCATGAGTGGTCCACAAAAAGGAGTTTCTGAAGATTACTATGGTGTCACAAAAGTTCTGAACTTTCATTCAGTAGGAGGTCAAGGAAGAAATTCTCACCTGTAATTTTGCTGCTGTCCTGTGAGACGTTTAACTGCCTGCCCTCTTGCCCAATGAGACAATATTTTGCTGCAGAGAAAAGTGCTACCAGGTCCATCAACTTTAGTAGCCTGATTCTGGTTAATAACAAACACAAAAGTCTTCAAAGGGAGAGAATCATAGACTATCTCAAGTTGGAAGCGACTCATAAGGATCCCCAAGTCCAACTCCCTGCTCCTCGCAGGACTACCTAAAACTAAACCGTATGACTAAGAGTGTCATCCAGAAGCTCCTTGAACTTTGATGGGCTTGGGTGCCATGACCCCTTCCCTGGGGAGCCTGCTTACAAATGAAATCTCCAAAGAAACCAGTTCCTTCTGACCTCTCTCACCATCAATCAGCATACCTGGGCATCCAAACTTGGATTATATGGTATTACCAACATAAGAGCCAGACTTCAGCCATTCCAAATGTCTATATTCTCTCGGTTTAAGAGATGGATTTGAGCCATGGATTTGGAAAGTCAGTTTGACTTCTGGATTGGTTCAGCTTTGAGAATCCAGTTTAGGTTAATCTCTTCACGTGGTGGGAATGTAATAAACAGTTAAAAACTTAACTGATGACATAATAAAAAATGTTCTCTTTCAGCTTTTATTTCTAACTCTATTATCTCTCTCAACTCAGATAATCTTTCTTGAAAGTTTGTTGGAAGTGCTTGAAAACAATAAAGCTTAGAGGATCAGATGTCAGACTCTGGTTCTATGCCTACTTCTGACCAAAGCGTACCACATAACCAGGCAGTATCTTTGGAAGAATCGTTACTTGCCTCTTTCTCAGGATCTATAGACAATGACTGACAATTTGGTATTATTATGGGATCAAGCGTCTTATTGTGAGGCCCTGGATCCACAAATCACCTTACAGCAAAGTCAGAACTGAACTAAACCTAAATTGTGTTTGAACTCACAAACTGACTGGTCTGGCCAACACTAGCAGACCAGCTTTCATGGATGCTCTCCCACTAAGTTAGTCCATAGTACTCATATGATCACAGACAGATTTCAGTGCGTGCAAGAGGGGAAAAACTGGACTGGTACTTTTATTTTTATCAAATAAAAGCCCATGGCAGCAATAAGACTACCATGAAAAGTCCAAAGACCCATGCAAGTGAAAAAACCAAATCAAACAAGAAACCTGCTGAGTTGTAAACTGCAGTTTATCAGTATCATGCAGTCATGAGCTGACTGTTACTGCCCTAGGGCAGGAAGTTCTTACCTTTTCTGTAGGAAGTCAAATTAATTTGCCTTCACTATGTAGTAATCCCCTTGCCAAGCAGTAAGAAATTCAGATACTGGCCACTTTGAGTTACAATGTACTAGAAACTAATGGAAACCATAGATCATGCATCAGTTGCTGAACTTGCAACATTCCTGCTAGGAAAAAAGTATTAATATTTTAATTGCTGATCATAACACTATGTCCCAGATTCTGGCTAAGTTTCTGAGAACACAATGGATCTCGTGCATTTATTTTTTGGTTATTTTTATTAGGACTGAAAATCCTGCAGGAAACACTTTCACTGGTGGCCCAGTAAAGGGTTAAACAAAAGTTGGACTCAAGTTTACAAAGCCATCTGAACTGGCTTCAAGTAGACATGAAACATCTATGCATCTGGAAAATGGAGCTTGCAACTGACTGTTCTGTACCATCTGCTCTCAAGAACATTTTCTGCTTGGGAGTTGCATAAGCAATGAAGAAAAGCACACAAACAACTTCCTGTACCATGTTTTCGGTCACTTGTAATGATGCATTACAAAGCAAACCACCTAAATATGCACAACTGTGCCTCACTCCAGATGACAACATGTATTATATAAAAGCAATGTCTGAGAGAAAGACACATATTTTAAGATATCACGACACAAAGAGCACCCAAGGGGAAATATTCACGACATGTGAGAGTTGGGGGCAAGTGCCAGGGAGAGTCTTGCCTCCATCTCGAAAGGCCAAGTGCAGTTCAGAAGGCAAAGAAATTGAAAAGAGGACTTTTTTTCATTTACAAAGTAAGATGACAGAACTTGGTGCATCTCCTTCTGTAACGGGGAATTTAACTTGTAAGGAATGTAAGCTTTTTGTTGTTATTTAATGTCACTTTAACACATTTTAGATTCAAAATTATTCTTATCCCCAAAGCTTTTAAAAATATAATTTGTTTAGACTCGCTTTGTTTGCCTGTTGGGAAGCCATGGCCTGATTTAATCGCGTATTGTGGCATAAATAAAACAATATCAACAGGAATTAGAATAGTTTAACCAGAATAAAAATACCTACCCCTCCAAATGGGTCCAAAACCTTTAAAACTGTGCACATATTTATGTATTGGCCTCTTTCTCTTTCCAGTGACTGCACTAATGGAATTGAATGGAGACGTATGGGGAAAGCCCAGTAGCCGTGCAAACACAGCGAACCACTGAAGGCAAAGGGGGACTGAAGCCTAGACTGAAGCAGGGCGTGTAGCTACCGGAAGGTACTTTGCCTCTGCTTTGGTGGATTTTTGATGCTGAAGTCAAGATGAGTTTCCCCACTAATGAACAGGCTCAGGCTATCAGTCTGCAACCATTACCACAGGATCACTCAGCAGTATAGGTCTGACCTGGTTTGGGCACAGGCACATGATCACATTACTATCAAATTAGCAAGAGTTTGTGTTGCTGCAAGAGAATAGATGATATATAATCAAGCCTGAAGTCAGAGTGGCGCAGACAGGTGATATCTGATCTGGCATAAAGCCTGCCATATAACGTTAATCCATTTGTTCTGAAAACATTCAAGCCAGTATGTGAATTTATCCTAGATCAACACTTTGTGTTATAGGGCTACAATGTTTTTGATAGGGTCTTATGACCCAGATCCACCGTGCCATCAAACCACTTCAGAAACAGTTTACAGAAAAAGCTTCAGAAACTGTTTGCACCACAGATTTTGCACGGCAATGACCAATTCTATCAATCTACAGGGTAAATATGGGGGTGCAAACAGCTCCAGGGCAGACAAACTCCCATGCACCTGAGTAGCAAACTGTCCTTGTAAAGACTAGCCAGGTAAGAATGAACGGGTTCACTTCCAAAATGGCATATATTACTTCCCATAGACAAAAAGGACTTAGACCACCAAATTTACCTTCAAAATATGGTGGCTTTGTTGTTAATAGGGGTTTTCCTAGAGAATGGACCCTGTAGTCTCGAATCTGCAGGACTAGACAGTTCTCAGGAGACCAGTCCATCTCTAAGAAAATATCTCAGCCCGTGGCAACAAACTCTCAGGTTAATGAAAACTGTTTGAAGATTTCAGCTGAATTAAGCAGGTGCACCTTTCACACAGGTCACTTCGGCATAGGAAGGAACATCAGTATGTTTTCTGTACCTACAATTCATTAATAGTAAAACCTAACTCCTATCCTCTTTGCTACATCATCCTTCCTCTGCCTCCCTTTGCCACCTAGCCCCCTTCCTGACTCTAACGCCTTATGCCTCCAGCCATCAGAAGGACACTGTATGAAATTTTGTTCATAATTACACTGGCAAGTCTTCTCTGGTTTTCGTGGAAGTTACATCCTCATAAACGAGAGCAGAATTTGGCCCTCTGTCTTTTCCAAAGGAAGACTAACGATCAAATAATTTTCTCACATCTCTGTTTGCACTTTCACAGTCTGGTTACATTGATTTGTGTCTCATAAGTAGACATTTCCTTTGTTGGTTACAAATCAATGTTATAGACCTAGCCTGCCTGCACATTTTTTCCTTCCCTCTTACTGTGTGAAAAACAAAGTGCAGCTTCAATTCTTCTTGCTTTATAAATGTGAACTTCCTTGATGAAGCGTAAGAGAGAAAAACAGATAAAATTCCAGCTCTCCCTCAAAAAACAGGAAACGTCTGTGCTTAAATTTCTAATTACCGAGATGCTTTATGGTGTGATAAACACCTTTATCATTCCAGTCCTGCCACAGCTTTGTTAACCTAGTTATAATCCTCTCCTTCAGATATCACAAGATTTCCCATAGCAGCCCACTGTGATATCACAGACAGCTATGACTTCATGGCATGAGTAAGGAAAAAAGAGGCAAAGGTTTTAGTCTGTAGCAGGACTGAGCTGCCACACAAATCTCCCCGAGAGGACAGAAAAGAAAAGGGTTTGCAATTGGTGCCTGCAAGGCAATGAGCTTTTTGACTGGAGTATGAAAATACAGTAGTGAAGATAGCTGGGTATCTTACTACAAACGGATACGCATGATAATAAGAAAGGAGTAGTAAGAAACAGAGCCATCAATCAGCATATACCAAGTGAAAGAAGGTACAGGTGTAAATGTGGAACATCTCCATTTGATTTGCCTTTATTAAAAGAGAAAAAAAATGTTTAAAAAAAAGAGTAAAAGCAGCCTCAACTCAATCTCATCTATTTTAATACTACAAAGAAGTTTAGTAAGTGACAGTTTCACCAATTTGATGGAAAACTTATGGCTGCCAAAATAAAAATAGAAATAGATTAGAGCTGGCATCAATAATAATAATAATAACAACAACAACAACAACAACAACAACAATAATAATAAGGTTTAGAGGACGTGAGATCAAAAAGGAAAAGAAAAATTTTACAAATATGAAAAAAGGCTTGTTACACTGCCGTCACCACCATCAAAGAGCATCTTCAGAAGTCAAAAGGGAATTTTATTTATTTTAAAGAACAGCACTAGGAATCATGAAATCTAGGTCCTACTTACACCTCTTCTGGGGAATCTATGCTTGGCCTTGAGAAAGATATTTCACTGCTCTGTGCTTCAGCTTCTCGGTGAGGCCAATCGAGATAATAACAGATTGACTTCCCAGGCATTTTATAAAGCTTGATTCATGAGTGTTGAAAAAACACTTTGAGGTCTTTATGTAGAAACTATTATTCGGAAAGACAGACAAAAAGGCATCTGAAGATTTGGGAAACACTTGAAAAAGAGCTTCCACAACTTGACCGTCTCCTGGAAATCACAGGAAAAGAACAAATAGCTTCCTTTTTTGGATTTTATTTCCAAAGGAAGCTTAAAACTTCTCAGCCTAATGGGCAAAGAAGTTGCCCTGCCAAATAGCTGGAGAATCAGCAAAGAAGTGGTAACGGGGAGCCCTGGCTTTGCTGTGCGCTTGCTCAGCCTCACTCCCTGCCGGACCACAATGCTGCAACACCGTACGCACGTGCCCATTCCCAGTGAGATAACACCACGCTGCTGGCCTGGTAGGAAGAGAGAGGTAGAGACGTTATGACTACTTGGCTGGCTGGCTGCTTGCACAGCTTCTTGCCAGCAGCAGTTCAGGCAAGATGCCACAACTGTTGCTATGACTTTGGGGGCCAACCGTTTGGTTTCTCTGTTCTACCAGTCCACAACACTTGGCATCAGCCTGCTTTGCTTGAGTTTAAAATGGAACTGGCTTTCTAAAACTTTTGAGTATTGTAATAGTAGATATGGTGGAATAGCCCTTGATAGATTAGATCCATCAACTAGGTTAGGAAAGAAAAAGATATACAAAATGAGAACATGAAAATTAAGATAACTATAAAACAAAACAAAATTATTCTGATTTGATGCAACTTTTCCAAACCATTTTACTTGAATGTAGATGACAAACAGAAGATACCAAGCTGCCATGAGTTAGAGCTGCAGAATCTGTGATTCTGTCGTTCTGTAATCAAATCTGTTCATCAATGTTGTTTTGGTTGCATCCATCATTGATGCAACTCTTGTCTCTAGTAAGAGTTAATCCTAAAGAACTCAAGAGATGGAACTGCCCAAACGTGGGTTAGCTTACTGATTAAGAATATAATCTACAAAAAAACCCAAGCAGTGATATGTTGCTACTTCAAAAGGACTACCACGACCACATTCATCTACAGGACAGAGAGAACTCAATATGCATTTCAACGCAAATATATTTATAGCTGCTTGTTTACAGCATATGGTGTCTTCCACTGTATTCTGCATATTTTTATTCTCTTGCACTATCAAAGTTAGCAGACAGCAGAAAGGTATGTATCTTTTTCTTATCTTATCCTGAACAGGCTTCACTAACAGGGACATAAATTCTGTCTTTTCAATACCAAGCCACAATTAGCACAGAGGTCGTGACATTGCAGTTAGCACAAAGGTCACAGCAGCACAGTTACCCAGGGGTTTCCACAGCAGAGCTAAGCAAGAACCCAAAGCACTCTGAGCATATGGAAATGTATAAGCTTTTTTTTTATGTCTGCATATACGCATGCCAGTAGTAAATATTTAAGGAAAAAACGTGATAACATAAGAATGAGAAAAACAATGATTGTAAGTGAAACAGTGACCAAAATATGTAATTGCCAGATGGACAAAATAGGTTTACCTGGTGGTCAGAACTGTGGAGAGAAAGGAAGCCTTGCCTTTTACATTTCATGCGTTTTAAGAAGCTGCTTAGATTATTTGTTTACTTTAACCTGACGTCAGTTCTGCTGACAGTAAGTGCTAGAACAAAATTTGTACTGGAATACAAACACCTTCAAATATTCCCAGGTATCTTGACATGGCACTTCTTTTTGGTTCTTTTTATATAGTTGTATGGATAAACATCAAAAGGTGAAACATCTGAGTTCAAGTCATCCAAAGACTGGGGAGCAGTGCCCAGACTGTGCATTTTGCTGCAGGTGCATGTTACTTTAAAACCTGGTCTCACGAAGGCTCATTACAGGACAATATGATCCACTTACCCTAACATTTTCAAAGAGGCCTTGGATGGACTTAGATAGCTGAAGGTGAGTGCCAGTATTTGCTGCACATTGGAGCAAGCAGACTCAAAATCTCAGCCCACAGGATCGGCTCCGAAAGCAGGTGGAGCTGAACTGTTAACTGCAGTATCCGAAACACAAGCACCATGAGAGGATTATACTGAGTTCTGTGACAACTACACTTTAGGAAATAGAAGGAGCAAAGGGGCTGAAGGAGCCTGAAAGGAAAATTAATAAATTCAGATCAATGGAACAGGCCTGGAGGCTGCTAAAGAGGCTCTTTTAAGAGCCACAGACGATGGCCACAGTCTAGACTGAACACACACAGAGAGAAAAGTCAAGACAAATCAGCACCATTAAAAGCTAAGTAATCACATCACATAACAACGAGATACAGCAATAGTCTCTCTGTCTCTGCTCTGAGGTGAAATCACCTGGAATGTGACATTTGTTTCTGGGCATCTCCTCATCAGTGTGATTGGAGAGAGCTCAGAGAAGAGCCACATAAACGACCAGGGTGGTGGAAAGACTGAGCTATTAGGAAAAGAAATGAGAGCTACATCTGCATAGCCCAGTTACATGCCAATGACTAGCAGACGAACGGAAAGCCATGAAAACAAGCTGCGTATAATTGAAAGGTGCAAATGCCAAAAAAAAAAAAAAAAGAAAGAAAAAAAACAGGGGCAAAAAGAGAGAGTAGGTAATAATAAGATCTATGGGTGAAATGAAGAACAGTAACAGATGAAATTCCAGGGAGCAAACAGCATAAGCCTTAAGGGTAGTCTTCTTAGGGAAGGAACTGAAAGTTGACTGTGTATTTAAAACTGCCCTAGACAAAACACTAGATGTGTGATGCACACACCATCCTTCATTTGCCCTGGGGAGACGGGCTGAGCAGGTCGTGATTGTTTTTCCAGTTTGATGACTCCAAGGTACACTGTGTTTTTCTGTCCAAAAAACCATCCGTGAAAATATGGAAACCCATGAAACACACTTTGGCAGGTTAGATGATGATTAACCAGACGGAGCCTAAATTCATATTCATTGGATAATCCTGTGAATTAGACAGAGTTGTATATGAAGAAAGGAGTAAACCAGCAATGAGCAAAACCTAGCGGGTTGAGGAAATGGCTCTTTTAGCATCAGATGGTACAATGAACAACAGCCACACAGCAGAGTGGATAATCCACTGCATAAAAAGAGAGCAGCATGTATTGATCAGGCAACAAGATGTGACAATGGAGTTGGGGAAATTACTTTAAAGAATACGTGACCTCCTGAACCATGATTTGGCCAGCTAGTCTACAGAAAGTTTAAATGCTTGCATCACAAATCCAGAAACCTGACTGTGCAGAAAGGGAGCTAGTCTCTTGCTATAAAGCATCCTAAGAAAGTCAATGACAGACAGACAGAGTGAGCCTTGCACTCTTCCACACTATTGAACCGTGGATATAAGCCTATAAAAGGAAAAATAACACCCCCCCCCTTACTTGAGTATTAAAACACTGCATCAAGCTGCACACGCAGACAAATGTATCACAGAGCCGTGCAGGGGGTGGCCGTGGAGGGAGCGCAGGCATCTGGACATGATGAGATGAATTGCAACTGTCACTTCCCATCCATAACCCCCCAGCAGCAAGGAGTGCAGACAGGAAAACCACCTGCTAAATCTGCGACACAGAAGTTATTATGTAAAGCAAACCAGATCCTAACCGATTTCAGCCTGCATTGGAAATAATCCTTAGCTTTTTTTAACTGGAAAGTAAAGAGCTTATGGGTGAGAAGCAAGGCAAAGGTAGAGAGAGAGGAATAAACTTGGTTCTACTGATAGTTTTCAGCAAGAAGGACAAACTCTCTCTACAGCAGTGGTGTTATTAAAGGAAAAAAAATTAGGTTCGTGGTATATTCATTTGAGTGGCAGCTGTTATTCTTTTCACAGTTTTTTGAACAAAGGGGAAAAAAGGCAACCTTCTTTGGACCAGAGACACTAACTGATTTAACTCCCCTGTGGCCTTACATAGGAGAGGCTACTTCAGATTTGGTGCTTCCATGTAGCCCTGACAATGCAGCACCTTCCTGACACTGCTAGCTCAGCCTGAGGTCTGATGCGTACAGCTCTGCTGACTGGGATCCTTCCACGACGTGAAGGAAAAAACATCTCGGGAAGTTTCAGGTGACATTATACAAAGTTTGTCTTTGCTTCTGAGTTACTATTCTGCTCACCTTCCTCATTGGTCAAGTATGACATCCAGAAGACTTTTTCCCTTTGCTGTACCTTCAGGAGCACAACTGCAAATTCAGCATTAAGATACCTCTTTGGATAAGAGGAGCTATTTGTACCAGCAATGGTGCTTCCTGCACAAAATGGTAAACATAAATGCAGTACTGATTACTTTGCAAATCATGCCTTGAGGCTGAAGGTCCAATGAAACAGTGATTTCAGAAGCAGTATCAGATAAGGTATTCTCATTACTCTCTGGGCCACTGCAAGAAATTACTCCCCAATCCCTGCAAAAATCCATGATTTAAAGAAAGATTGGTTGTCTCCGTTCATAGCCCAACTCTAGAAGCAGCTGTGCTGGCACAAGGCGGGGAGTTGTGCAATGTGTTGGCAAATCTGAGCAGCCAAAGAGGGAAATTTGTTCAACTGGTTTTGTCCCTGAAGCCCATGTGTTGACAAACCACAGCCTGTGCACCTTATTAGCTTTCTGCAGTTCCCTGCTAACTAATGGTATGTACCTGTCCATCTGCAGAGCCAAATATAGCTTCTTTTACAGGGACAGAAAGGAATCCCTGCTGAGCCTGACAGAAGACAAGGCCACCATGTGTCTGCCTGGTGCTGCCGAGTCCTGTGACAAAGGTGGCTCGAGGCTGCGTGTTTATTATCCAGCTGATGCACATTGATAACTTGACCTCTACACTTAGAAGATCCATGTAATATTTCACTGCTTACCTCAGCTTCTACAGGCCCCATATCCTAAAACCCCACATACGTCACAGAGGACCTTCCAAGCAGCTGATGGACAAAACACTTCTGACAGCCGTTCTGGCTAGGATAACATTTAAATATGAGGAGGAAATACAATGCTGCTCACTCCCCCAGGTGCAGGCTAACTTTAAAGTTAATACTGCAAGTCCTTACAGATAGGATGTTTTAATTACCTTCAGCCTGTCCAAACCACACTCCTAACCCTATGGGTACTGCTGATGTGACTGACAGCTGATAGCTTTTCTAAACACCAAGCAGAGCATTGCAGTCACTAGCGTCTCAAACTGCCTAAAATGGTGTCATTTTTATCACTTTGACAATACTTACGACAACTCTCTTTAAGCATAAAGGGATTTTTAAAATTTGCTAAGATTTACAAAATGAGCCTACCCAAAAGTTTGACGTGTGTATGTAAATTGATGATTCAAATCACGTACAAAGAACAGTCTGACTTTGCCTCATACTAACATTAAAAAGGGTGTCTCAGCTCACAGAAACAAGCTTGGCCCTCCTTTCCTTAGTTTACATAGCCTCCCACTCGGCTCACTCTCTCACTCTCCTTTTTCCCCGAAGTCTGGGAAAATAGATTGGGCTCATCCTCAAAATATACCAATCTTTGTCTGTGGAAGGGTACATGAATGTGGTAACCAGTGAGACAAGGCATGCAAGAGAACCAACGGCTGAGCTGATCAAGCTAATTCAGCTGTTAAGAAAAAGATCAAAACCCATAAAGCCCCTCAAAGGTCAAAAAGCATCTCCTAGTTTATGCCCGAGAATGACCTGGAAGTTGGTGTCATCCAGAGAGTGTGAATATGTGAAATTCCATGGCAGAAAAAAACACTACGCAAGCAAGAACTTGCTCTGTATATGAGCTGAAGTTTTTAAACCGTCCCCCACAGAGATAATCATAGTAAGATCCACGAGAAGGATCTTGTTACAATTCCCACCAAACACTAATGTAAACAACACCATGCTTCTATATTCAGAAAGCATCTACATCTCTGACAAGTCTTCTAAGATTTCTGAGACCAGAGCATCAAAATCCAGCCAAATGCAAGTAGGTTTTCATTTCCAAATGCAGGTATCTTAACATCCAAAGGGTGTGTTAGGATTTTCTTCTGGCTCATAAAGTATTAGGTACTATAATACCTAATCTCTAATTTATGTCTGACTCAGCTCCTGCTAAAATAAGAGATGCTGGTGGATCCAAATGGGAGGCTAGGACATTTCAAAAAACATTTTAGCCATTATCAGGCTTAGCTGGCTATGATGCATAAAGATGCTTTTTCAGGCAGAAGCAACGAGCATGGCTCCAACCAGCGCAAACTGTGGTCCTGCTAGAACAGTCCCTTTAGCAGAGATCTGCACACCCTCCCCTGAGTATCTGACCTTCTGTATACTGTCAGCATAGGTGCACCTACTGCTGGTGCAACAGATGTTAAAGTAGAAAAACCTGACTCCCAGAGCAGAGGGATTAATGGGGCATTAACACTAAGGCCCCAGTTGTGGCCGTTTAAATGCTAACAGCCTTAAGTAAGTTATCCAAAACATAAGCTTGCCGTGTGAGCCACTAGAACTTAATTATAGAACGTTTGGGGCCAAAACTTGCCCCAGGATACGCATGAAGTCATCCCGATGATGCTAATGGAAACCCATGTGCTATGTATTAGAAAAGCAACTGGTTCGAAAAAGGGCTATTTTAAAGCAGAACATAACAGGTTAGCTTTTACTGAACAGTCCTTTTCCTATTTACACTTACAAAAATTAATCATGTCACAGATACCCGGACTCATCAGCTGGGCTCCAATTTACATTCTTCACTAACATTCCCACAAAATCAGTTAAAGAAAAGCTTGGTTTTAAAGCCTAGGATGTTGAATTAATGTTCTGTTAAATCTGGCAGATTTTGTCCACCGTTCCTTATTGACCCTTCCTGTAATTCTCCTTTTGACAGTCTTCTGATGCACCTTTTCCTATCCAAAGTGTATTTCATGGTCCAGAGTTGTTTTTTGACTGAGCAGAGTGTATTTTCACCTCCTCTTCACCTCCCAGAGCAGTATTTCAGGGCTGATCATGAAGTGTGCCATTAAACCTAAAGCATGCACATGGCTCCTCTTGCATTGCAGCTAACAGATCTGTGAGACTTCAAATCTGCTGGGCAGCAGCAGGTAAACACAGCTTTTGTTTTAGCGGCTCAGTTACAGCTAAGTGAGCATCTGCCCTGGCTGTACACAGTAAACCACCTATTTCAGAGAAGTATAATTGTAATTGCATTTCATTGTCCTTTGAAACTCGGAGCAAGGGGCTTCAACCTGAGGGTCCACTGCAGTCTTTAGGACATTAAAAAACCCATCCTTCACTGCTTACTACCACAGGCAATTATTGATATCTATGTAAAATGAAAGGAAAATATCTCACTACCTAAAGCCTCAAATGATCCACTTGGCATGGGATTCATACACAAGAGGCAAAGCAGCAGAAATTCAGTATTGTTACATGGTTATGGTACTCGCTATATGCAATATTCTGAGCAAAACTGCTGTCACTTTAAAGATTTTCCTTTTCCTGTTGACAGGCTAAGGGGCTCAAGAGAAGTGTGTGATTGGACTCTTTTCTGCAAAGGGGGAGCTGAGCTGGCTCCATTTGCCACTTCTTTTGTAACAATTTCCCTTGTGGAAGTTATGGGCCTGTTCACTCACATGGAGCCCCTTGTTTCCCCCAAAAAGGACTTCTATATCATCGTTTCTTCAAGGGAATGCATTAGTACTTCTGTTTTATGTCTCCACGAACAGCACAGATGCAACTTTGAAAGCAAATCCGTGGTGAAATTCAGGAGAAGAATCAGCATGTGTGTGTTCAGAACAGAGTTTCCAGCATGAAGACAATCAGTAACTGAACCAAAGTCTTAGAATGGGCAATTTCAGGCAACTTCATCTAGGTACAGTTACCTATAGAATGTAAGGAACACACACATACATGCTTTTGAGAAAAAAATACCCAGCCTTTCAGTACACACTGACATTGCATAGTATATGCATTAGCATTTAATGAAGTGTTTGGGGCCCATGCTAACTTTGATTTGTAGGGCTTTAAGTCATGCAGCTCATGCTAATGTTACTGTATGCTGCTATGAATACAGAGAAGAATTTTTAACACCAGCTCTGTGTGTTACACTCACAACTCTCCTTTTATTTGAATGTAAATTGTGTGTTTAACCTCTTTGAAAGGTTTCAAAGATCCTATCCATATCTTTTGGGTAGAGAGTCTCATGAAAGGATGCAATGTAAATTATACCTACCCATTCCCTTGTGTTCCTCCCTTTTCCACACTTTTCCTTCTGGCTGTCCCTTTATCTGTGTTTTTTGGTCTCTCTTTACTCATTTCTAGTCATTCCCTTAGCCTGCCTTTGTTTTCCACTTTCAGATATATATTTTGTAATACCTTCTAACATACATCTTGTTCCTGCTGTTCCTACTCACCTCTACTGGCACTGGCACTGTCACATGCCACCACAGTACCTGGCCTGTAATTTGCCTGTTTACCTTTTCCTTGCATTTATTATGATAAACTCTCTCAGTCTCACACCTCACCTTTTGCTTACTCTGATTGCCTATCCTTTTCAGTTCCTACCACTCCAGAAAAGACAGGAGGGGGAATGAAGTGCTTGCAGAGGCAGGGCTGGCTGTCACAGACTGACTGACAATGAGCATGGTGCCTGCAAGTGCCGAGATGCTGCAGTCTGTGGAGTGAAGTGAGACCTCAGTGCCTGCTATGCCCTCCTTGACTGAAGAGACATTTTGAGTGTGGCTGCCGGTCACTGTGAGCCCAGTGACTCCCTGCATTCTCCTCATTTCCTTCTCCCAAGCTGTCAGACTGGCAAGGCTCAGAAGAAATCACAGGTTTCCTAATTGCATTTGTCCCTGCACAGAGAGAAAACTTAAATAAAGGCTGGTCAGATCTGTATGGATGATGGAGAATGTTTTGCTCCATTCTGTGCTAGTGTGGGCTCTTCGATTTGTGCCTGGCAGCTTCCTTGCTCCTGAGGACAGAAAGATAAACTGTGGCTTTGTATGGATGGGAAAGAAGACAAAGAGAAAGGAGAGAAAAGCATATTCATCACATTTATCAGTACAAACACTTTCTGAAATTATTCCTGCAATTTCAGGTACTGAGTCCCCTCCATGGGCACACCTATCTTGGATGGCTGTATCTTGGATTTATAGAGAAGGTTTGCTCCTTTATCTACGCAGTCAGATTGGAGCCCTTTATTGGTGCTGAACAGCCTGTTCAGGTCCTTCTGACTGCTTCTTGCTCAGGGGCAAGGCATCGTGCACTGTTTTGAGTGGCTATTTAAGTGGTGAGTAGGCTTTGGCAGCCAGGGAATCCAGAGAGAATGCGCAGCAGCAGCCCAGTCTGGACTGTGAATCCAACTCAAAAGCTGTTAAGTTTTCCGTCAACTGCACAGGATAGACTCATCTTTTAACAGGTCACTTTCTCGTCAAACCAAAACCAAAACCAAAAGCTGACTCAATCAGGATGGCCCAGCAACTCTTGGGAATCCCAGTGTCTTTAATGATCTGAGAGAGAGCAGGAGCCATGGACAGTCCTTCTCCCAGGTTATGGGTGGCTTTATGGGCAGCCTTAGTTTACATAGCACAGTGGCTTACAATTACTGAAATAACAACAAGTTGCTTTCTTCTTTTTTACTGCAAAGTCTCACGGGAAGCTTATTTTGCATACAGTGACTCAGAAAGCTGCCTGCTAATCTGCACGTACTGTATGTCTGTCTGGAGCAAGTCAGAGTAATTTGTCCTGTTGTTTACAGAAGCCTATTTATAACGGTACAGTGATGACCCAAGGATACACCAAGTCTCCCCTCCAAACACTCAGAAAGGGGCTTTTCACACTCATCACAAAGCCATGAAAACTATAGCTCCCTCAACTCCTCCTTCCAGTGAAGACGATCTCCAAGGGCAACAGGGAGCAGAGTGGGTTAGAGCAGGCTTTGATGAAATACATCAGCAAGAACATTTGTTGTGTCATGATCACAGCAAGAATCCACCTGCCCCAGAACAATACAAGGCCCCAAAGACGGAGGACAAGTGTCCTTGAATACCTAAGGACTATGGTATCCACTGCTGTTACTTTCCCCAGAATTCAGTTGTTTGCAAAAGGTAATGCCCTGAGGGATGCAGACAGGTGATCTGCATCTTTCAGGATTTTTGTTTAACGGTGTTCAAAGCCCAAAACTTCTAGAATGAAAGCTATAGAGTCACAACCTTTCTCTGTCACACAATTTAATCTCTTGATAATACCTGTTTCAGAAAGCACTGTGTGTCATGTATGCAGAAGCGATAGGCATGCAATGAATCATACATGTGTATTCTACATTCATTTTTCAGAGGAGTAATTTTAAGTGTCTTACATTAGCATCTCCTGCTGGCTAACCTTTCCCCCCAAGAATTAGATTAACAATTCTCCAACCTGTGCACCTTCAAACAACTGCTTCTTCCCAGACAAGGAAACAGGCTTTTCCTCTCTGTTACGGAAATAATATTCCTCTGTAGAATCGCAGAAGCCTAAGGTCCAGTCTTTACCCAAGATTTTGTTTTTACATTCATGTGCAATTTCTATTTTGCTTTAGAAGAAGGGCAACGTCACTGCCCTGGAAGAAAGAGCAGGTTTCTTCATCAGACATGTCATCCTCATTTTTGACCATGTCGCTAGACTGAAACTACGGATTATATGAACACATTTCCCATATTTTATATATAAATACAGACATATATGTCTGCACAGACACACGCACACCAAACTCCAATAATGTTATACATATTCATGTATGCATGTGTGTAAACAACTATTCAACCTTATTTTTACATATATATATATAGAATTGTTTGTATATACACTTATATATACATACATTTACTCACATATATGACTTGTAAGCATTTTACACTCATTAAATACTTTTTTACCTAAGCTTTGTGCCCTTTCTCTTGTGATATCTGAAGTATCTGGCTGAAGATGAAGGGGTAAGATGAATTACCCCTGTACTTACAGAAAAGAGACCCATCATGCCTAAAGCTTACCTAAAATATTTTTCTGTAATACATGTATCATTAAAGAACACAAAACCTTCTTCCTGCATCCTCCTTTATTTGGGGGCTGAGAAGGACTACTTGGAAATGGAGATTACAAATGTCCCAAGCCCATATCAGTAAAACTATCTGTATCATATCAGGAATACACGTCTGCCATTTCTACCATAGCACTTTCCATAAGAGGAGTGTACCAGGTACAGACTCTTCTACATTTCCCCACAAGCTTCTCCTCCACAGTACAATTTCTATTACCTCAAACTTCTTAAGACTTACAAAGAAAACAACCTCTTCCCCTTCCCCTGCTCCTTCCTTCCTTCCTTCCTTCCTTCCTTCCTTCCTTCCTTCCTTCCTTTCTTTCTTTCTTTCTTTCTTTCTTTCTTTCTTTCTTTCTTTCTTTCTTTCTTTCTTTCTTTCTTTCTTTCTTTCTTTCTTTCTTTCTTTCTTTCTTTCTTTCTTTCTTTCTTTCTTTCTTTCTTTCTTTCTTTCTTTCTTTCTTTCTTTCTTTCCTTTCTTTCTCTCTTTCTCTCTTTCTTTCTCTCTTTCTCTCTCTCTTTCCTTTCTCTCTTTCTCTCTTTCTCTCTCTTTCTCTCATTCTTTCTCTTTCTTTTTCTTCCTTTCTTCCTTTCCTTTCTTTTCCTTTCCCCAAATATGGAATATCTGACCATAAATTAAAGCGGTCCAAAGTTCTTGAATGGCAGTTCTGATTCCTGGAGCAATGACAAATACAAGGTGTGAATTTTGCAATAAGAGAATTCTGTATCTAAGCAAGACAATTCCTTCCACTTGCAAAGACAATAGGCAGAACAGGGTTAGAGGTGGCTTGTAAGGCCCCAAGAGATCAGCAACACTATTTCTAGCAAGACTACGTACAGAAAAGCTATGTATGTAATTTACAAATGATCCTAAAATATGTTTACAGCTATTTCTTATCTCTAGGGTTGGTCATGGAGGAATGGTAGAGTTGACTGAAAAACTGATTAAGAATGGAAAAACTGTACCCCCTTTTTATTTTTGGCACCAAAGTCTTAATTTTAAAAGTGATACTGTTATTCAGTTGCATGAGCTGAACAGCCTGCATAAATGGCATATATCCCTTTGACAATATATGAAGGATTAATTTTTTTCTACCATTTGTTATTTATACTGTGCGTCTGGTCATCTAAGTCATATGCTTCCTGCTTTTAACTGATCGACAACCTTTCCGAACAGGAGGATATATTCCAAATGATGCATAAGTACTCCTAACCACAAAAGTCTTCACCTGAACGTTTCTGAAATGTTCATTAGGAGAGAAAAATGGCAGAATGAAATAGAATCTGGACAACTATGTGCAGACGCCACTTTGTGGTGTTTTGCCAAGCTCAAGATTAAAGACTCAAAATACAAATAGGTGAAATAAGGAGCTCTAAGATTTTTGTGAAGGGTTTTGCTTTACAAAGAATTGCATGCCACGAATGAGAGAGTGATGTAGAGTGGGATTAGGGCTTTACGACATTCATATGGGAAGATTTTATCATAGACTTTTCTGCTTTCCAGGAAAAGCGGTCCTCCCAAACTTTAAAGAAGTTATGCCAGGTGTCAAACATTCTCTAGCCACATCACAGCAGTGAGAACAGAAACCTTCCTACTAATTACTCAGCTGAGCCTGTGGCCGCATTTTGTTGTTTCCTGGCAGTCCCTCTTCAGGTCTTTGAGCCTTCTCCACGCAGAAGGAGTGGGAGAGGAGTGGAGGGAACAAACCTGCCTATTGGTTGTGAGCAACACCCAGCTCTCTCTTCCCAGAGAAAAGATTTCTACAGTAGCACGAGGCTGTAGTGGAAGCAGGGAAGTGCATCCTGGAGCGCAGGGAGATGAAGCGATTATTCCTTGGCCTTGTAAGACGCCTCGGGGCTCAGCTGCGATGTGGTCCCTCAGCATTTCAAAGACAGGGCTGGCGAGCAGCTGCCTGCCCGCAAAGACCTCGGCGCGACGCGCGAGAGCAGCTCACAGGGGGGGATACGCCGGGCGGCGCGGGCGCGGGCGCGGGCGCGGGCGCGGGCGCGGGCGCGGGCGCGGGCGCGGGCGCGGGGGCGGGCGCGGGCGCGGGCGCGGGCAGCGGCGGCCGGCGCCCAGTACCACGGACAGAGCCCCCAGGCGCGGGTTTCCGCTTGGAGGAGCGCCGCCGCGTCCGCCATAAGCAGCGACCTGCTTCTTCTCACTCCCGGCAGCGCTTATCTTCGCCACTGCGGCTTGGAGCGAAAATAACGGGGAAAAACGTAGATGGTGAACTTCCAAGCTGTCAACAATGATTTCTTCCGATTATGAGAGGTGCTGAGCTCATATACCACTGACATCAACAGAATTCTGCCTGGACCTCAACAGCCATCGGATCCCAACACTCAGCTGTGTGGCTACTGCATTCTGATATGAGTCGCAAAACTAACTTCCTCTGCACAGTCCTTCGGAAATCATACTTAAGATTAGCAGGCGAGCTGGACGTCACCATACAACTTATCTTCCTTTTATGAGGGAAGAGCATTTTGTACAACCAAATCTACACTCTACCACTCTCAGATTAGGTCTCACTCCATAGATCTGCATTCCCAACATTTCCTTCTTTTCTAGATACTTAGACAAATCATACAGCTGTAGCATCAGCTCGTTGCAAGAGCTTAGAAATATTCTGGCTCGTAAAATCCTTGTAAATTACTGAAGTGCTAGCATTCCTATCTTACAGGGCTAGAAACAAAGGCCTGAAGATGTTAAGTTACTTGCCAGGGTTGCAGAAGAAAACAATAAGCAGAAAACTGAAAATCAGGCTTTAGAATTCCAAGTCAGTGATTTAACGATTGGAATAGTCATGCTGTCCGCTTCAGGATTAAAGACCTTCAAGACCCTTTTCCTCCTGCCCTCCCACATCATTAAACTGGATCTTGAAGTACTGTCATTTCTCAGTGGGTTTTGTCCTGTGCTTTTACTCACCAAATATTTTGAATACTTTTTTTCTCTTCCGGCCACTTCCACTATTCCTGCGTGTGTGTGTCCCCCCCCCCGCCCCTTTTCCTATTTCTCTTCTCCTCCTCCCTTTCTTTTCCAGTTCTTAGTTTCTACCAGGTTCTCAAATTGAACTTTCTCCCTCCTTCTAGGCCGTTTTAATCTTTGTTTTCATTTCCCCCTTGTTCTCCTTAATATCCTCTGCTACAATTCTGAGAAGGATTGATAATGCTCAGAGAAGTAATTTTTGATGCTCAGGTGCTATTCTAATGGAAAATAACCAAGCATACCAACCTCTCAACCCCTGGAAGTCAAAAGGAGGGTGAAGAAATTCTAAGTTTCAGGTAAATTTCCATTTGTATCTTGTAATACACATGTATATTTTGGGGATGAAATTCATGATACACAGCACACGGCTTTGAAACTCAGATACCTGAAACTGCTTTTTCTTCTGTGTCCACTTGTAGCAACTGAGTCCAAAGAGTCAGGAAAACCCCACGCAGGATTTTTTAACTTTTGACCCTACCTTCTCCCCTTGCTTCACTGAATTGCTTAAAATTCCATGCATCGTGCAAAGCTTGAGTCTAGTTTCTCTGTGGACAGCATAGGCTATAATTTGTTATGGCAACATTTTCTGGGGATGTTAAGGAGAGGTGCACACTTCTTCCTATTGCACCATGTATTTCTGATTTTCATTCTGGATGCTCAGAGAACACTCGATATTTATTGAGTCTTTCATAAACCCGAACTCCTGGCCTAGATCAGGATTCACTTTCACAGACCAGTTAGGAGCATGGCTATTCCCCCGTCCCGTGTCTCCTTTCCTCATTTCTCTGCCACCACGTTCAACTGCTCCATTCAGTGTTCAAGAGGCCTCAAGATGTGCATTTTCGTCTCAGCTCTACTGCCCTGTGCTCAGTGGCACAGACTGCCACATGGAGCTGAGATCACTCAAACCCCATAACTGAGTGACCTCGTACACCAGCAGTAGACTGAGAACATCTCAGTCAGATGTTGTAAAAGGTAAAGTGCATCTGGCAGCCACAAACTTCATTACGTCCCTAGCAAAGGCCTCATACAAAATGATGCTCCCTTGGTGCAAGAACCTTTTCTTTGCATATTCATTTACAACTCCAAGTACAGTCCTAGAGCAAAACTGATAGCAAGCGAGAAGTAGGCTGAAGGCTCTTTTCCTGATGGAGACAAATAGCAAATGCTAGCTACTTGCAATACCAAGTTCACTGTGCTTTGGCATTCCCAGATATCCTTAAGCATGGATTTCTTGGTTTCTATTGTTTGTATGTTCTGCCCCAATGCTATTTCAGTGTACATTTTAATGAGTGAATTTATTATATAGCTCACTGCACAAAAATTTCAGTTACATTATGAAAACCTGACTTTTGGATCAGATATTTCCTGCATGTATTTTAAACCCACCGTTGGTTACTGAGTAGCTTTTCTCCTTTTTTTTTTTTTTTTTTTTCTTTTTTGTTCTTGGTCCTGTCTGGGAATAAAGCTTAATGTTGGTCTGCCCTCAGTGCTGCTACCTTTTTTTCCCTCCCCTGTATCCCAGACTACAGTATAGACCTCTCTTAAACCCAGTGAGACAAGATAAGCCTTTTCTGCCTGGCAGCATTTCAGAGACATTAAGTGTAAGAGAGAAGGTAAGTAATTCACCATGCCTCCCCATTTCTGTAATGGGGGAGGACATCTTGATACATTTACAATACTCCTCTGGGGATATTTCATCAGTTATACCTAACTCTAATGGACAAGAATTGATTTGAACTTTCTACTTAGCACAGAGCTGTAAACAGCTTCACTCCAGGTTGCAGCAATGAACTGGTGTTTTGTAAAATCGAGAGAAATTTGGAAAACTTCTGCATTGGTCTATTAAGGAAGCTAGCAGCTGAATGATGCAGGGGCAAACTAACTTGTCTTTTCAGTTTTAGTAACACAGAGAGCAATGATTAAGCTAGACGGTACGGGTTTTTTTGTTCTAACGTCTCTCCATTTTTTTCAGGGGTTGGCCTTTTAGCTGTTTCATTTACTTTCAGTTAAGATTTGTCAAACCAGGATACAGCTTGAGAAGGTATTTTTATTGCTCTATTTAATGTCAGACATTTATTTTTGTAGTTCTCAGAGCACAAAGTCCAGAGGACTCTTTGTCCTGCTGTAGTCTATCAAACAATAGCATCCAAGGCTCTTGGGGTATTCCCCCCACCATCAAATTTTGTATTGGTTGGTACCTTAGGCTGTTTTATTCCTGGGCATGAAAGCAAAATTCCATCATTTCTGAAAATTTGGCATATACAGTATTGTATCTTTGCCAAGGTTTGCAAAGTGAAAATACAGAGTTCTTCGTAGCTCTGCTAGGGAGTAACTAAGCAGCTCCTGTTATCACATGCTGTATTTTTTAATGTCTGTTGCATTAGATATTATCTAGAAAGGTTGCAACTGGGGTAAATGATCACATCAGTAATCCATATTTTAAGGTCCCTATTTCCAACATACTGATCATCATGGTGAGCTATGAAAACGCTTTTGTAAGGCATTAACAATTCTTTACCAATAATACCAACAGTGACAGAAAACAGATAAGCAAAGGAGCTATGTTTTATACTAATGCCAGGGTTAGACATCAGGCAAGCATACGCAAGAAAAGCCCAAATGATGACCTTCCTAGTTCAACCTTTTGATTTTCCGAATGGCAGATGTCATTCTGCAAGGCTGTGCTTGTGCACCCTTTTCTTGCTTTGAGGACAGAGAGAATTGTCTTTTTTTTTTAATTGTAATCTGGGACTGGTGATGGAACAAGATACTGGCCTTCAAAGCTTTCCTACAGGGCTGTAGAAGTGCCTCTAACACAGGCAGGGGGGAAGATGTCAGGTTTCAAAATCATGCAGCTCTAGCTGCCAATGCTGTCTGACAATTTGAATGGGTTCCCAACCTATTTTCAGTAGGTATGAACACCGAGAGCCTAATCCTCACAGGCCTTGCTTAGTTTGGTAGTCTCACTGACGTCAGCAACACTGGCCCTCTGAGCAGGATCAGGGCTCTTGTTTTCAATTTTTCTCGTCTGCAAGAGACAACTGAAGATGTACTGAACCAAAATGGCAAAAGGCAAGACAGCCACCAGACTAATGTAACTTTAATACTGTGAATGATTGGGATGAATCATGAAAAACAGCCTATGTGCCTTCAGAAAGCTGAGAACCCCAGTATTGGGTATGCAGCTTCTACAGCTCTGGTATTTTAAGAGAGAGAAGCTATTAATTTCCTGCAGGTTCCTTGTTTGAGCAGAGTTTTTGGCATTCACCCAGCACCAATTTAAGGAGTTAGTAGCAAGTACTAGGCACAAGTCTAAATTCTACTCTCTGGTTTGTACCAGTGCTACAAACATGGCAATAGGGAAACTGGACTACTGCCGTTAACAGGCTGTGTCCTCTTCTGCAGATTGTAAATAGCTGATTAAATTGTGTATTTCCCAATTACGAGGGTCAGGTGAACCAACGTTGAATGTCAATATGTTTCTGCTTATTACTTTGGTGCTTTTGTTCTCTTATTATTTTTTTTTTACAGTTCAGTTTAATTTGATTTTATAACAAGAGGCACAGCTGTATTTTAAGCATTTTCTAATGAGTTACTCTAAGAGACACATTTCTTGACCCAATACCTCAATTTAGCATCTTTCTTGAGACAAGTTTGCAATTTGGGAACGTCAGAAGATGGAGAGAGAGAGGTGCTAGCACAAAGAATTTCATCTGAACGCTTCACATTCCAGCACATTTCAGGGAGAAACTGCTAAAAGGAACTGGGTCTTCAAATACAATCCTTATCATGAAACCACAAAGACAGCCTGGACTGAATTATTAACTTCTTTAGAGATAACATTTGCCACATCTCTTCTATCCTCATGGATATCCTAGGAAATGGATCCTGGATGCAATACGCAATGCTAGCTGCCAATTACTGCTTCACAGACCAGCACCTAGGTGGTAGCAGGAAGCAGCAGAACCTTCTGGCACGCGGTGCTTCGAAAGGTGTCCTTCCACAGAGGTGACATCCAGGAACAGAGCGATGGCCTGGTCAGGACAGCAGGCACTAGGCATTGAAGCACTGTCATGGTTTAGCCCCAGTCAGCACCTAAGCACCATGCAGTCACTCACTCAGTGCCTCCAACCCAGTGGGACAGGGGAGAGAATCGGAAGGGCAAAAGTAAGAAAACTCATGGGTTGAGATAAGAACAGTTTAATAATGAAAATAAAAACAAGTGATGCAACTGCTCACCAACTGACACCCCACCAGTCCCCAAGCCACGATCACTGCCTCTTCCCAGCTAGCTTTCCCCTAGTCTATATACTGAGCATGACGCCATATGGTATGGATGATATCCCTTCGGCCAGTTTGGATCAGCTGTCCTGCCTGTGCCCCCTCCCCTCCTGGCTTCTTGTGCACCTGGCAGAGCACAGGAAGCTGGAAAAGTCCTTGAGTAGTGTAAGCACTGCTTAGCAACAACTAAAACATCCCTGTCTTATCAACATTATTCTCATACTAAATCCAAAACAGAGCGCTATACCAGCTACTAGAAAGAAAATTAACTCTATCCCAGCTGAAACCAGGACAAGTACTCAGGCACGGACAGATTCTTCCAAGCAACTGGAAGGAGCCAGTACAGGCTAATCAGCCTACAAAAAATTGTTTATGGCTTTAACTATAGTTGTAAACAATTTTAAAACTACTGAAGCAAGGTTTTCTAACTTTATTCATAAGGTGACTGCTTGGTCTTTCAAAGTAATAGAGCAACGTTTGAATCTCCTTGTTTCTCCAGCTAATTTTAAGAACAGATTGCATTTTTTTCGGCCAGGGGCACCAACACCACCGTCTCAGCTCCCTGAATGCTCTAGGATTCATATATAACATGATGCTAGAAGATACATCACTATTTACGGTCTTTTTTTTCTTTTCCCATACACCTTTTGTGAAAGTGTTCTAAAGAGTATCTTAGGTGAAAATCGTAAAGGGCTCCTCCAGTATATACAATGATGACAAACAAATATAAATTCTTTACAAAGTTGCAATATTCCTACCTTTAAAAGTTCCCTCTCTTCTTTCATAGTGGCCCTATCCATTCCCCGCCTCAGACTCTCAAGCTCAAGTCTTTCAAGCTGTGTCTTTCTATGGGTTTGCTCTTTGCTTTTCCAACCACTGTCGCATCCTTTTTTTCTGCAACTTTTATCTAAGATTTATAAACCTTTCTTCTGGCTCTGCTTGGCCTAGGCTTGTGTTTAGTAACAAGTATTTGTTCGGCTTGAACAACCTTTGCCCATTTAGGCACACTCACCTTCCTGCTTCCCTTCTTGCACTTTGCAATACCATGTCTCCGTGGCTTCTCTGGTATGCTTACGAAGCCTTTGTGAATGTTTTGATTTTGTCACCTGAATTTTACAGTCCTCCTTGAATTATCTTTTGTTCTTTTTTTTTTTTTTTTTCCTTTTTTTAAAGCCAGAATAAAATAGGCTACCATTATGCATCTGTTCTGGTATTCAGCAGCATTAGAAGTGTTTCCGAAGCAATTCCAAAAGACTACAGTATGGCCTCGGCCAAAGAGCAGTTCTTTAAAGACGTTATAAATGAAAATGCTCTCTACAATAAATGCTATTTGCAACACACCAAACTGCTTGACTTCTTCCTTCTAGCTATTCACTAATGAAAATATTAATATTTCTAATTTACCAAAATAAATAAGTATAGGTGCAACTTCTAGTTTCTGGCAATATTCTCATTCTTACTAAATCATATTAAAGGAATGCACTGAAATGCTGTGTGATGAATTTATTTTCATGAAAACAGGGAGGAAGACAATGGATCTAGTAAGACAAGATGCCAAGATCTTTATACACAACATCCTTGAAAACCTATCTCTTCCCATTCTATTTAGGAAATAAATTCTGCCTTGAACTGGCTTAACCCAAGGGGCTATAAACTTTGGAATTCAAACTAGATGATTACATTTTCAAATAATTCTTAGATACAAAACAATCTTACATATGGCTTATAATCATGGACTCCAATATAATATTGCTAAAGGAATGTATCATTTTTATTGCTCACCTCTCCAAAACTTTCCCCAAGTGGCAGCCCACACATCTGATCCTGATATTTTTCACTTGTGATTCTGGATACATGCAACAATTGTCTGGGAAATATCGCAAGGTCCCTTTACATGGGGTGAGTTGGGTAAAGGCTCAAAATAAGTGGTGCCAATCCTTCATCCATCTGGTTTATGACTGTTCCAGATGGAAGGAAGCTATTAGAACACCATTCTTAACTCCCAGCAATGGCAGAGTATAGTCTCCCAATTAATGATTTACCATATGAGCGACCTAAGCTTATTCAGAAGGCCAAGAAAGTACTTGGCCCACTCCAAAATGTTCAGATCCATCTTGAAATGGAAAAGACCAGATTAATAGTTCCTGAATTCTACTAGCGAAAGGAGCTAGGACAGCTTGACAGTGCCTAACAGAAGCAGGATGGAAGTCAGCTCTTCCATTCTTATGCAAGTTAAAAATACAGGCCTTCTGCCCATGGCGTATTTTAGGACAACTGTGCTCTCCTGCAGCAGAGTTTCCAATCCAGTAACGCGGGTGCAGCCTTTGACATCCAACTTTGCTTCAAATGAGAAAAGCTTTCATTTCTTCAATGCTATTTAAACACCGAACCGTTAATGACAAGCAACTAATGTGGCCAACTGGTGCAGTGAAGAAACAAGAGAGGCAGTAGCTGGGGGTGACCAGTGGACCCCCAAGCTGCTGGGGCAGCTGAATGGCAGGGCAGGGCTCAGCACAAAAAGGGCTGGATGAAGAGGAGGAACCCAAAGCTTCGAGTGACACCTAAAGGCAGCTGGGATAATAGAGACCTTTAAAGAGGTCTTTGAAAGAGTGATGTGGAGCAGGGAGAGCAGGGGGACAGGAAAGGCATTGCTGAGGATTTTTCTGTTCATTAAGGGAAGTAAAATACAGCCCTCACTCATTATGGAGGCAGGCAGCCTCGCCGAGCTGATACATCTCATCAGCCTATTAATAAAGCTCTGCTCGAATCTAGTTTCACAAGGCAACCCATCGGAGTCTGTGCTTCCAACGCGTGGTACAGACACAGGGCTATGGAAAATCTCACCCTCCGGAGAGACCTGAGTGAGGCAGTCTTTTTCATTAATACCAAGTCTGCACAATGAATCAACAACAGATTCAATAAGGCCAGGAAGAGCAAAAATAGAGCTTCTGACCAAATAAGAGACATGTAATGAGATCAGAGTGAATTTAATGGGAACCTCTATTCCACTGAATAGACAAGGTCCCAAACATCCTCCTTCCTGGGTCTCAGGAGCTAAGCCAATAGACTTTGAGTTGCATCATTAAGTTCAAAATCAGACGAACTGTAATTGAAATAAAAGTCTTATTTTTGGCTTGTTGATCAAAATGGAGCTCAGATGTGCCTGAGGGCATGATTTTCATCAGGACCTCAATGCAACCCTTGATTTCCCAAGCACTGCACCTGCAATGAATCATGGGCTCAACTAGTAGCATATTAATACCCAGTTACCTGGTGTGCAGGTGGAAATAGAAAATGCAATATTTAAACGCTTTAAAAGCACCTGCCATTTATAATGAACACAATTCTTTCCAGGCACAAAATTGCATCTTAACACACATATGTCATTATTGAAAATCACGCCTGATGATTTTGGAATAGTATATTCACGTTTGTGCCTACATCCTGATAGCCCTTCATTTCCCCTCCCCCGATAATTAGTCTAAAAGACCCTCTTCCTGACTAAAGAGGTTAGTAAAGTAGAATCTCCATATCGTGATCACAGCAGATCCATTAACCTTGTGGGACAGTAACACAAAGCACACATCAACTGAGAGCCAAGCAGTGATCCTAGACTGTAAGTTGGAGTCAAAGATCACTAGTTAAATCCACTAAAAACAGCATGTGGTCCCTCCTTTAATATGTAATACAGCAGGTGATGGAGAACTGATGGAAATGAGAAATTTTGTTCTCATTAGCATCCATTGTCCTAATGTCTTGAAGCTTGGCCTCTAACTTCGCATCACACACAGATTCAGCAAATCCTGTGGGATACTCTGGTACCTAGGCAGAAGAGAGGACTGTTTCGGGGTTTAGTGATCTGGGGCAGACAAATGAAAGAAATAAATGGCTTCTTCGTTTCACTTGTTTCCTGCGGAAGAAAGCATCTGCATCAAAATGAGTTTAAGCATAAGGGAATACATTCTCAATGTGTTGCACAGGGATTTAGCCACATGACTCCCATTGATGTTTATGGGAAATGAGTGGCTAAATCCCCATGTAATAGGTTGAAATTTTAGCCCAAGGAGACTGACTGTGGAGGAACTCGTCAAGGTCTTTGCTTACAAAAATTGTGAGCGTATCAACCATTCTCAAATACCATCTCTCTTTACTGGTATACAATCAAGTGGACCCCTTGAAAGGGACCAGTAAAATTACCTCTATTAAAAGGTTACTGAAAAACTTTAAACTGCTCTACTAGCGAGTGCACGAACATGATCTGTGGGTAAAGGGGCATGTCAGAGGGTGACTTTTGTGTTGATCATGTCACTTTTTACAAGCTGATGCTCTCCTGAAAGACAAAAATAAGGGGTTATTGAATGATTTAATGCTTCAGACTTCAGCAACAAAAGGTTTCTAGCAGCATGGACATCCTGCTATAAAATGCATCAAGAAGAGCTTCTAACCATAGTTAGTCTCAGTAGGTTGCAAGAAAAGAAGGAAGATGCTAAATCCCTTGGCTTTTCTCCTGCCTTAAGGAGGATGGAGATAAGCGTCAGCTTAAAGTGAGAGAATCTCTTCTATTTTCCAATTACACAGATACAGGCCTACCGCAAGCCAGAAAATTTTCAGTAGCCAAAATTTATGACCAGATCGGCTATATGAATATCAGATTAGAGGTTTAACCAGGAAATACAAGTCTAATTCTTTCCTCAACCGCATGGCAGTTACTTCTCAGGGTAAATTAACAACGGACTAGCCTATTTCTGCCTAAAATACATAGTCGGGGTAACAGTGTTTCTGTGAGACCCGCATCCCTTCGGCAGCAATGCCAATGGAATTCTTCAGCTATTTACCCTCTCTCCCCTCTGGTCCCCCCCCAACCCAAGAGGGTGTTATGGAGCTAGTATGGACAAAATAAAAATGTTTTAATGTAGCAGATCATTAGATTATATTCTATCATCCTAGTGCAGGTTTAAATGAAGTCTAGTTGAAGTAGGGTGATTATAGAAAGTAGGTTCTTTGGAGATGTGCAGCCAGGGGGAAAAATTGTTGCATTTCTGTAAATATTTGGTTATAGCCACTGGAAAAAAACCTTCCTGTAGAGGTTAGTATTCATGATTATTATATAGACTTGAAAAACCTCTGAAGGTTTTGATTACAGCAGAAGACTTTTTTTTTTTTTGACAATTATAAACCATCAGTCAGCGGCATTCCATGAAGTTAGAGCAATGCACACCTATTTTTCTTTGGCCATCACACGACAATTTCAAAAGATATACTGCAGTCCTCTGTGTGTTTCAACTCTGAAATACTGTATATGCGAAAATTAATCTGGCAGACTCTTCTGAAATCGCAGGCTTCTGGGATGAGCAAATGGGTACAGTTTTCTTTTAACTGTTTTTTGAACCCCATGTGTTGAGAGAAAACAACAGAATGGAAATTGCTCATCAAAATGTTAACTTGTGGCACGGCAGAGCCCCAAAGCAGGTGCGTGGCATGCCGTTCCCTTCACTGACATGCCTACCACATGGCACCCAGTTCTGCCACCTCCATCCCTTCCTTTTGGAATCCCTCCTCCGGCAAACACAGAAATGTGGCTTGACACCGAGTCTAGCACAGAAGTGATGTGACCTTTCAGAGAGCAGGCAGTTTCAGAAAACCTTCATTTAGGATAATCCCTCATGGAATAATCCTTTGGATTAACGGTAGCGACCAGGGTTCTTCCAGCCCAAACGTAACTATGTTTCAGCTAATACTTTTGCTATTAGCATATCTAGTCAGAAAAATAATATGATCTTGCTAATTCAAGCTAAAAGCTAGGACGCTGACCTATCACAAATAACTGAATTTTTCAAATTAACATTTTAAAACATTGAACAGACAATACAAAATATAAATAAATAAAGGACAAAGCATCACAGAGCATACTTTGTTCATTTATTTTGACAACTGCTTAGGTTTAATTTGTGAAAATACTTTACAGTGTACAAGTCAATGTGCTATGATGAACTTTCTAAAAATAACGAAAGCCTCATCATATTTGAATGAATGTCTATCCCTGGAGCTTGTAGCTGGAACTGAAAGCCACTAAAGGTGACTGAGATTTTCAGAGAAAATAGGGGAGAAGAAACATCCTTTTGACTTGTTTTTACTCTTCACAGTGTTCTGTGTACTTGGACATCACAGACTGCAAGAAGCCAAAACCAGTTCTGTCTCCTGGATCCTTTAGCCCCCTGCTAAACCTTAGTGAAGGATCACGCAGATTTCCCCAAAATGTCTAATGTCAAATACAAAATTGTCCCGACATCTGGCATCCACCCACGTTTGCCTTGTATAGGGCCTTGCCAGACTTTCGCTGGGGTCTCAACCTGATACGCTTAATTTCAGATACCTGCTCACAACCAGGTTTCAGGTAAAGAAATGGATTTGAAATGAAACTGCCCATGGGCCTAGAATAAAATTTCACTTGCTCCAAAATCCCACATTTCTAGAGATACTACCTGGAATTTTAGAAGTCACTTTGGAAACATGAGCTCAAGGGTATAAAAAGTTTATCTTCACAACCTTTCCCCCCCCCCCCCCTTAAAAATGCAAGAAAATACTCTGTTCTTCTAACGCATAAAGAAAATGTTGCTCCATTTTCTCCCACAGTATGCAATGAAAGCATAGGATACCTTATTAATGTTCTTTGAAGAGAAGCTATCAAGACTGTACTATGTGGGTATTTGTCTCAGGGCTTAATCTATCACTCCCTTCCTGTGCAAAGCACTGAACTAACAGTTCACCAGTTTTGTTATTGCGTTTGTTCAGGGTGGCCTGGAGGTGCCAGAGATCACCCTACTGCTCTTTTCTGGAGGAGCACATGAAGCCCTAACACACTTCTCTGTAGGATCCAAAGGCCTCTGCATCCCCACCCAGGGAATGCATCTTCCTTTTGCTTCTGCTTTCATGCAACAGTGTTTCCCCATGGGTTTACATTTCCTTTTCCCAGCTAGAGAGAGTGTGCAGTAATCACCTGAAATGGGGAACTTTTGAGGTTTCAGAACAGAAGGAAATCTCTCTGGAAAAAGATAATGGCACAAAGGAAGTCTAAGAAAATCCTGGTAATGCCAGGCGAATTATCAGGCTGCAGGGAAGTCTGTGGGCTGCAGCAGCCCTTCATCAGTGGCCCTCGTATATTTGCTGAATTCAAGTTTCTTTTAGAAATAGCAGTACGAACAACTACTGTTTCTGGTGGTGAAGCAGAGTTGCCACGCCAGAGCACACACGTGTGGCACTCTTTCCAAATCTTTAAGGAAAAAAAAAAAAAAACGAGATTGGAGCAAAACTTCTCACAGATTCTGTTCTTAAAGAAACATAAACCCTCAACGATTTCAGCCACTGGGTTCCAGCAGCTGCTGTTTATTCCTTTCACCCACAGAGTGAAAGCTGAAGAACAAAAGGCTGAGGACAGAGTACTGCAAGTGAGCTGGCGCGAGTCAAAGAATTACACTGAACCTAAGTAGACTAGAGATGAAGAGGGACGTTAGTAGTACATGTTATGCTGATGGCACATTTATATACCACGCTACAGGACTGACAGAACAGGTAACAGTCAGGGGAAGCATTTCATTGACGGGAATGGGCTGGAGAAAAGTGGAGGGCTTGACCAAAATGGTTACACAAAGCATTCCTAGTAAAATATAATGCAGCAGTAACCATCGTTATAATCTTTATTACAGAGTTAGCACAGTTTACTACTCAGGTGTGCCATAGTATTCAGAGGTGAAAAAGGGGCAGCTCTTGCTATGCGGACAAATCATTGACGGGATTTTCAGGCTTGCCATTCTCCTGTGGCCAGAGGTAAATAACTCACAGATGTAGTTTGATTTCAGCCATGGGATGGCAAAGGGAGAACCAAGTCATAGCTCCGCAGATACTCAGTTGCTCCACTGGCAGCCTCAGTCTTTCCTTTCTCCTCAGGATGGAATTTATTATCATAGCTCTGAGCTCTGACTTTATTCTTAGTGGCTGAATTTGTGTCCAAATATCTCTTTGCTGGTTGCTTAGACTAGGTGGGGGGGTATTTCCCTAGAGGATCATGCTGTTTGAGGACAATAAACAGGTCTAAAAATTCATTATTTTTCTTTAACCCCCACCTCCTCATTATCATTTTGCAGTGGTAAATACAAAGAGCAGAGAAGCAGTGAAAAGAGATGATGTGCAGTACCTATGACAAAATACAGAAGCATTAAAGTGACGCTTCCTGTCTTCTTTACTTGGAGATGTAGTTAGCTGACATGCTAGAAATCATAAAACTGAAAAGCAAGTCTTTTCAGCAAAAAAGTGATTTGCTACTTTTTAAAGATTATTCATCGCCTACATTGCACGGGAGAACCTAAGTCCCCAGGAGTTGTTGGGATACATGCTGTGTGGCTTTTGAGATGAATACCAACCTCTGACTATCAGCTGAGCTGCATTCAGAGCCGTCTGGTGCCCTGTGGTCTAACAGCATGAATTCTCAGGGTATGCAGCGTGGATCAACCCACCCCTAAGCCTGGTGGGCATAGCCTTCCCTGGGCAAAGCTCACTCACACCTCAGCATTACTGAGGCAAAGCTCAAGAACCTTTTCTTCCCTGTGACTGTCTTAATAGAGAGATGTGTCCTTAGAAGAAATGCTGGGATGAAAATGTCAGAGTATTATTCAGTACTTTCCTGAAATTTTCCAGTGCTGCTCTTACTCAGGATTAAGTTCTACTTTATTTTGTTGTACCAACAAACAAACAACAAATCCAACCCCAAAGCATTTAGTCTAAATCCACTGGAGTTTTATTGCACTACTGCTTAAGTGGGAACAGACCTCAAACGCTACTTCTCCTTTTCTGAAAGCAGAAGACCTCAGCACTTGAGCTCAGAAGCTTGACCATTAATTGTTTGTATTGCAGGGCCTATGACATACTTAAGTAGCTGAGCACAACAATAAACACAATAGCCAGTTCATTAAATCATTCTTTGTTAAGACCTTCCAAAGCTTTGGGCTTAAGCCTCTTAAAATTGAAATAATTATGCTATTTTTTTAAACAAATGAGCAAACATAACTCACACAAAAAGGGGAAAGCACAACAGAGTCTTTGATGTATGCATCGTCACTGTGATGCCTTACTGAGATTAAACTATGTGTCTAACACCACTAAGAGGTTTCAGCAGCTCTTTGCAAGGAGAAGCTGAAATCAGGAAGGGCTATAAAGTGCGGCCGTTGCTGTCACCTCTCCTGCAACAGCTTTCCTTGGCCTGTCACATCATGAGAGAGGCTATCAATAAACTTTGTAGAGTGGTGTTTGTGGTCCCTCTTGCGTCTGTAAGATCCTGTCAAAACCTTGACTTGTTGGCGCACCCTGCCAGGCTCTGACAATGACTGGAGATGACAAAAGGTGGGAGTAGGAATGAAGGTTTGCTGCCTTGGGCAAGTTTGTTCTTTTAACGCAATGTGCTAATATTCCAGCTTCGAAAAATGGAGCCAAACTATTCACAGCCTTCCAGGTATTAGGCAGGCATTTTACACAAGGCTACTTAGATAAGGCTAAAATACTTCAATAAAATACTACTGTGATGAGTGCACTGAATTATGCTCGCTTTTAAATAAAATCACAATCCTCACCCTTTCTTTTGCCACACAGCTCCGGCTGCCTACAGCTCGCTCGTTTCTCCTCTCCGTGCCAACGTTGCAGCCTCACTGCAAAAGAACTCTGTTTCTCCCTAAAACATCCTGCACCTTTTCTCACATCATATGTCATGGACGGAATCTTTGCCTTTCCCTTCCTGTAAATACCTTTAGTATATGAATTCACACACTATTAGCATGAGAACACGTTCTAAGGAAAGCAGAAGAGAGATGCAGAGCTGAGCAAAAGACTTTAAAGAATAAATTGCCATCTTTTTTTTCCCACTGTTGCTACTATCTGCTTTTTCCCTTCCCTCAGCTGTGTAGGCTATGATGTTTGGTGTTCTGGCCATGTTGGACTAAGAGCCGGCTTCTGGTGGGTGCCGAGTGCCCCCTGTTCCTGAATGGGTTAATGACAGCTGCCAGTGCTTCATTTCATTTCTAGAGTTGTCCCCTAGATTATAAGCAGTTTAGGGATGGGCAGCGTTGCTTACGGGCTTGCGAAGCAATGTGTTCCTCTCTGGGAACAACAAATACAAACAATAATGGGTATGTTCAACATCCTATTCTATCAGATCATTAAATTGCTTTCTTGCAAGTTTTACCATTTCTTACAATTGCTGCCACCATGAATTTTAAGACAAAGCTCACACTGATATGGAAGTTACAGAATCGTGGCTTGGCGGAGGACTCCTGTGCTGTGGCACACCAGCCTCCAAGGCAGTTCTTCTTGGCAGGAGGGTGAAAATAAAAAGGTGATGGGGGGAAGAGGCAAAGCCCAATTTCCTTTTCCCCATGTAAGGTACCTCAGCCTGAAGCAGAGGGCTTGCAAACCACCTGCCTAGGACAGTTGTGGCCTCAGATCTAAGACTAGGTTCGCCTTCCTGTGCAGACACAAAGCGCATACAGCTTTAAAAAAATGCATAAATGAATTGAGAGTTAAAAACTACTAGAGAATACTCCCTGGGATTATCTGTACTATCAAGACAGGAAAACTTTGCAGATGCTACTGTCTCTCTAGAGGAATAAATGCTTGCATTTTAATATTCTCAGCAGCTGGTTCCTGTTGAATGCCATCAGGATGATTCAGCCACCCACCAGGAACACCAGTAGCAAGTGCACACACACAGAAATCTGCAAAACTTTCTGCTCTCGATGCCAGTGCTGTTACTTTGGCAGAGTCTGGTTTGTGTTAGCTATTCTTCATTACTACCAGTAGCAGGTTTAACTTCACCCTGGGATGGTGAAAGAAAACAACTAGTCCCTGGTGCTCCCCTAATCAATCCAACCTTCTGCTTCCTATTAGTAGTGCTTTGCCCAATCCACATCTTTAGCAGCTTAGTCTGTGGCTATCTCATTCACCTTCAGCCTTGCCACAAGTAACATATCTCTCCTGTGAGCTTGTCTCTTCAAAGTGGTGGCTCAGGCAGTTGATGTCCTTCCCCCTACAGTGGTCAATGTCTGATGAAAGGGACATCACCTTATATATATCTACATGAGACTCAAATGCGATAGATTACTTCCTCACCCTAGCTGATTAATTTATGTCTAAAAATATGAGGTCTGCTATCTCTCCCCATTTTTTAAAAAACCAACCTCAATGACGTTCCGTCTGTGGTCTGTGGATCACTTCCAGGTGTTTTATGGAGGTGCATCTGTCTAGCAGCAATAATGAAGCATTTACTTTTCCTCAAGTGGCAATGCTTCCTGTGGTTTTTGACCAGGTCAAATCACTCAAGGTTTCCTCTAATCTTACTGGGACAAATTTCTGCCTCTTTTTTGTCTGATATTTCTTGGAAGTAGACTGAACTGTGATGCCAATCTGCAGAACCCTACCTGGAGAGGACAGGAATTACATAAGACAGAACTAAACAGCACAGTCACTCAGAGAGACTGGGGGACCTGTGAAAAAGTCTTTCCTGCGAAAAAGGAAAGAGTCAATTTTAATTCATGTGATGACTGACAGCAAGAGCATGAAAATAAACTGCTCAAATGCAAAATGGCAGGAATGTAACAGAGCAGCTTCACCCATCTGGTCAGTAATGCCCACTTAAGTTTTCCTCCTTAGTACTATTGCCATTTCATTCGGCTCGATACATAAGGTGCTACAGGTGCACAGCAATGCACTATCAACATCTATTCTAAAATTATGGGGTTTAATCCCATCATCTCAGAGCAACCTAATTTCACCATTATTCAATGTTTTGGAAAAAAAGCATGTGTTCAACATGGAGAGCTCAGATCAAGCCAGCAGTGTTGGCCTTTCAATAGGAACAACCCCAAATACTGGTGCCGTACATATTGGTAACTCTCAAGTAATCTCTCAAGCAAATGAAAGAAATTTAGCTTTATTACCTGTGCCAAGTTGTTCTGATGTGGAAAACAAGCCAAACTAGAGAAGTCAGAGATTGTGCATTGAACAAGTGACAGAAACATTATGAACACAAGTGTTCTCATGTCAGATCCCTGATGTACCCATACAGCTTGTGACACCTACTGCTGACTGCAATGATATTCATCCTGATTAGAAGTGATGCTATCATATTCCTTACTTGCTTCACAACGAATATCTTCAAGAAGCTGTGTCATGTCCAGAATCCAGAGTGGTCCCTACCATGATCTCACCTTAAATCAACAAAGTTATGGAGCCGCCACTTGCTCATTCTAATGAGCGAAACAGTTAAGTGCCATTCAGAGTCAGCCAGGAGTCTGCATGAATATGGAAAAGAGAGGCAGGAGGGCAGCAGAAAGTGAGAGAATAATGTTTTATACTGAATTAAAAATAATAAAAAAAAAAGAAAATGTTAACTGCTTTCACAGTTTTCTGGTATTTCGTTTCATGTAAAACAAGAATTAAAATTCACAGAAATTAAAATAACTGAAAACCAGGGAGTTATTTTTCATTAAAGAATAAAAACAGTGTTTTGCTTTTTTTCTGCCTCAAAAAAAGAACAAGAGGAAGAGGAAAGAGAACATTTTAATTTCTTTTCTTTTTTTTGCAATCAATAATGAGGTTTTTTTGACCACTTCTTCCAGTAAGCTATCTCATTGGATGCGATGTGGCAACAAGGATCTGTTACCCATTGTGGTTTCAGGGCTGAGAATGGATTGGATTGTCTTCTCTGTTATTTTAGCCCCAAAGTATATTTTAAATAGCCTTAAAGAGAATGAAAATTCTTCTCATACCAGTGACAGGCAGAAATGGCTTTAGAAATGACTTTCATGTTTCCAACAGTTTCTGCTTTTTTCTCCTTCCGAGTAAACTTGCTTTTTCTTTGCTTGCACAAATGCAAGGGGATAGCCTGGTTTGAAAGATGTCAGAATAAACACTCAGTGATCCATCAGTCAACAAGAATCCCCAGATATGTGTTTCTAGTAAGCAGTGAGTGTCACGGAGTTTACTTCCACATACTTCATTCAAATCGGAGACAGGTCAGCCATACAAAGCCAGTTTGAAGGGCTGGCTTTGGGTTGGGTTTTTTTTTGTGTCTTGTTAAAAGCACATATCTTCTTAAAACCTACTCTGACTGGTCCAGACTGGCAGCATTTCAGTGCTTGGCCTTCAGTCACAACTCAGAAATTATCTTTTGTCTCATTCTATTTTCCCAGATTGGTTAGGACTAGACATGTGTTTTGAAAAGAAAATCAGAGTCCATTACAAAAATATTTTTTCTTTCGTAATAGAAACCAACCAGAATTCTACCTTGGCCAAAGGATTTTCTCAAGATTTAAGAGGAGAACACTAATACCTTCAAAGTGTGAAGAACTCATTCCACTCACACTTGGTGCTCCTGTAGCAGCAGCAACAAGCATTATCAGAGTTATTTCACAGGTAAAGGAAGACAGGAGAGAAATATTTGAGGTGAAGATGCAAGAATTCTTCATACTGAACTGAGTGAAACGCAAAGATAAAGGCAACCTTGCCACTTGTGCCTAATGATTTCATAGTGTTTTACAGGCCACATTGATCCCATCTTCTCAGCTGCCCCTGAGACAGGAAACAACTAGCTGGTTTTAGAGTCCCTTGGAATAATCTGGAGCAAGGGGGTTAAATGACCATTTCCAGGCTGCACCCTGAGCAGGCAGCGGGTGAGAAACATGTTCCAGCCACCAGAGCAAAGAAAGGTACTGCTCCGGAGAGGGCTGGAAGAGAAACAACTTGAGAAAACTAACAGTACACTTACCCTAAGAAAGTTTTACCCTCTTCTTTGTTCTTTTGTTGGTAGAAAAAGAAAATAGTTGTGTGTGTCAGAAGAGTTTTCTCTCGCCTAATTAGGCGTCCCTTTCGTTATGCCCTGAATGCTGGATTTTAATCCTGAGCACAGAGAGGCCTTGGGCAGAAAATTTGGCCAGTCTTTTTCACAAAGTCTGAATGTCTTCAGACCTTTCAAAACTGTACCAGCCACTCTCTAACCTGAAGATTAAGTGGTACGTTTTCAAAGCCGTAATGAGCTAAGCCCGCTGGCCTCCTGTGAGATAGGAAACTACCCACAGCTTGAGAAGCCATAGTCCATACTACCCAAGGTGAATTACTGCTACTATTTGCATTACATTCTTAACAAAATCTGATATTTCCCCATTTGTCCTGACCTTACGGACCATTGCAGATTACATTTGTTTCTCTTTTCTGTCCTTTAATAGCTTTATGATGCTTATCTTTTCACACTGCTTTGTGAGTCTATTCTCAAGACCTTTTCATTATATTCCCATCTCTTCCCCTCTTTATAACTGGATCTTCACCTTTACCCACATATTTTTTTCATTTCTGCCTCATCTACTGGGAAAGGAAAAGAAATCCACTGTCTCTGCATACTGCTCCTCTATTGACCCATTTCTTCTGTCGCCGGTAATTCCTCACATCTCACTTCAAATTCCACTACTCACCTTCCCATACCTTCAAACTGTACTCTGGGTGTCAAAAATTCACCACCAATCAGCAAAGTTTATTAATACCAAGCATGGGGAGAAGATTTCTGACAGTAGAGGGCTCCTTAATACATCAGACAAAGGCATGGCTAATGTTAGACAAATTCAGATCCAAAAGAAGTGAAATGGATTTTAAAACCTTCAGAGTAATTGACTTAAATATGTGGCCATTACCTTACTTACAGAGTTCAAGATGACCTGCCTTTCTGAAAGATATGTTCTAGCTCACCAGAAGAGAAGAGCTTTAAGAAATTCAGTAGGCTTTATCACATGAAGGAAACTAAATGGGACTAGGAGACGGGCCCTTGCTGCTTGACCATCCTCAGAGATGAAAAGGCACCAGTGTCCAATCTGACTCCGCTTGGCAGTGCAGTCTCATCTCTTTTCCCACCTGCTAGTAGACGTTGGATAGTTTGGGACAACTCTTTCCCTCTTCAGCTACAAGGACATTTCTCCCTGTTTGTGGGGGTTACCCTTTCCCAAGCAGGGGCTTCATGGCTGTCTTAAAAATGGTGATTGTGAGGATCTAAACAAATGCTTTCCCCTACCACCCATCTGTACACAGAGAGCAAAACAGAGCAACTTTTACTTTTCAAGAGCCTTTTCTCATTTTACAGCTCCAGTCCCTACCCCAGCTTCTGCTCAGGGCTTTTCTAGACTGCCTCCGATAAAACTGACCTAGTTATCACCAAGGTCCCCAGAAGCATCACTAAGAGCTCAAGATTAATATATTTTTTCTACTACATGGTCGAGGGATCTTAGCAGCCACAGAGCTGTTAGGCCCAAGACACATGAAGTTATCAATGACTTGATTTACATTAAATTACCATTTGGCGATTTATCTTCTTAATCATATCTATGGGAATATACAGTCATGTCTTAACTATGATACAACTGACAGATATGGAACCAACCAGCATCCAACATGTGGACTTCTCAAGGTCTGTTTAAATTCATTCTAAACTGTGGGTTTACGGCATTGCAAAAAGTTACTGAAAAAACATGAGTTAATATTTGTCCAGTTCTTTCACATGAGAAGTGCTGTTACTGTTGTCAAAAGTCTACTGTGGGCTTAAGTAGCTGTGAGAATGCAAAACAGTTTAAAATGTGAATAGCTTTCGTAACTAATAGCAAGTAGGCAATATAACAGATGGCAACTCACATGAAAGATAAACCACATCTTAATAACAATAACTTACATTCAGAGGGGTAGCGTTTCCTAGCGGTTAGAGCATGGGACTGGGATCCCCGGATTAGCAGGTTCTCCTCCTGGCTCTGCCACTGACTTGCTGTGTGAACTTAGAAAAGTCACTCAAAAATCTCTGTGCCTCAGTTTCCTCATCTGCAAAATGGAGATAATTCTTACAAATAACACCAGACTGCCGAGGGGAAAAGGCTCAAGTTGTTAGTTTTTATAATAGGCGTCATTTTGAGACACGTGAAGGTATAGGAGAGCAGTGTTTGCTGGTGCCATTATTCAGCCATTGATCAAATTGCAAAGCGGTTGCTTTGCTCAACACTGAGCGACTACAGTCACCCCTGGAGTGAGAGGTGGCAGCTGCTTAACTATCCTCCATGCCCTTATGGTACAGTTCAGGCCAGGAAGTGAATATTGCCCTGCCCAACTGACTCTTCAGAGGGAATTCAAGGAGGCCAAATATAATTACCTTCACTGAAATTCTGCCAGGACATTATGCAATCTTTAACAGTGGCTTGAATCTCTATTTTATATCTCCGACAAAAGGGAGCACCTACAGCTCTCCAGGTTTCTGTCATCATTAGTTGGCACATTACTTCGTTTTGATCAGAAACAAGATTGCTTCTCACTCTCTGACTTTGCTTTGTGCAGCCCTACAGAGTTTCACAAAGGTCCTCCAAAGCAAGCACCAGAACACTCTTATGCTGTCTGACATGAGCATAATACAAAATGAATAGGCTGAAAAATAAATGTCCCCCTTTGCTTTCCGCTATATATCAACTTTTTCTTTTTAATTTTTCTTTTCCTTTTTTTTTTTTTTTTAAATGAGCAATGGATTGAATTTTTAACTGTATGAGTAGTAGAGACTCTACTCAGAGAGGGTCCATTTTTGCCATGCTTTCCAGACAGAGATTTCCCCCTGACTTTGGTGAGAATGTAATGAAAATAGAAGTTAGAGAACTGGCCCAGGAGGGGAAAAATGGCTGGTTACAGAAAGGAAGATTCTTTGTAGGGTACACCTTGGTGCTTCAGCAATGCGCAGGCAATGGCACAAACTAAAGCTTGAAACCAACTTCCTGGTTTGCCTCATGAGTGGGGAAGGCTGTTTCAGATCAGTTCTGTTTTGCTCTCTTCAGCTGTACAGGGTTATTGTGGTCCTGATAATTTTCTGTGGCTTCTGAAGATTGTGGGGATATATTTCAACAAGCCAAAAAAAAAGTCACAAACAAAATCGTTATATCTATATATATGAATATATATATATATATATATAAAAAACAGCTGATCTAACTGAAGAAGACTCTGGCATCTTCCTACACAGTTTTCACTGGTATTTCCTGATTCTCCAGCCAAAGGAATCATCACTAAACCCTTTATTCTGGGAGGAGGGAACAAAAGTTATTTCTCATGCTAGCTCTGAAGGCTGTATGGGATATGTAGTTGAGATTAACAGGTCAAAGAGTTTGAGGAGTCCTATTTAAAGGACTGCCTAAAGAATATTCTATGTAACTGACTTAACTGCTCTCCAGATGGTCAAAACTGAAAAGGCCATCTGAGCAAAAATCAAGTTTTGGAAAGTGCCATGAGAAATTTTACCCAGAGGATGTGGATTCTGCTTCTGCTGGCTTCAGTGGAAACAGAATTACTCTGATTTTTTATTTTTTTTTTAAATCTTAGGTTTATACAAAGAAATGTCTGGAAATTCCATGTTGTTATTTTCAAAAGAGATGAGCTCAAATCACAAAATCTGGATCTGTATGCCTAACAGTGCCAGAAGTTCAGGAGAGTTTGGACCGACAAGGCTGGCTCAGGCAAGTGTTGAGTGTTTTCCCAGGATTTTTTGAAGGCCAATACAAGGGTTTCAAAGAGGAGAGAGGCATGTGCAACATGGCAGAGTTACAAAAAAACATCGCTTGGAATTTCCTGGGTTTTGTGAGATTAAAATTGTAAGTCTAATTAGTTTAAGGAAATTAGCTCTTTATAATTTTCTTTTTGTATTGAAGAAACATAAAAAATTAAAAATAGAATGAGACTGGAAAAATTAATGGGTTTCAGTAATTAGTTAATCAGAAAATGCTCCTGTCTCAGTGTGACTGCCCAACACACATTAAGAAAGGGAAAAAAAAAAAAAAAAAGAAAAAAGTAACCATGACTTTCCTCATACTTTCCAAAATAATATAAGCTTCACCTCTGAGCTTGGAACAACTACTTGACATTTCAACTCAGCTCATTTTTTAGCGGTAAGCCACTGAATTCAGTGTTTAGGTTGAAATATCATCTCACCATAACATTAATACAGAGATAGAATAAATACATGCATCCTGGCAAAAATAAACCAGAATTTGTTCCTCCTACTGGCCACATCACATTTACATGAGTTGCATGCACTAATGAAATGTTAAATGGAAGGGAAACCTCTTCTGAGCGCAGACCTTTTCGCCAAGTGCTGAACGGGGGATCTCTGACATCTGAAAGCAGCAGGACAACTTATTACGCTGTAGGAAAACGCATTTCTCTTGACAGTGGTGATCCAGTCTGAGGCCCCACAAGCCACACACTGGTGCACTAAAGAGACATGTGTTAGACAAGCTGTTTTGTCCCTTGGCTATCACCCTCCCGAGCACTGAATTTGGATTGGGCTGGCTTAAAAAAAAAGTCAGATGAAAGCAGTGAAGTTAAGCCAAGCCAAAACACAACTTTGGTGCAATTCCACCGAGTCCAAGTTATGCTAACAAAACTTTAGCTGCAACGAGCCTGGCCTGGCCAGCCCAGAGCCACGCTTTCAGACATTAGCTGCAGCGCTTGGCTTTCAGCTTTCTGCAGCTCTTCACTATATTTATTTAACGAGATAGCTAAATATGTATTTTATCATTATTTGAGCCTATAATAACTTCGAAACAGAATAATCTACTCTGCAGAGATGAACTCAAAGAAGTTTGGGGAGAACAGGTCTTTTTTTTAAATAAGGATGCTGAGCAACAATCCACAGAAATGGCCAAAAACTTTAAAGAAGCCTTCTGCCTCGCACTTACACAGCTCTTGAACTTCAGCCTTACCGTTGAGCTGATTGTCGAGTCAACTAAATTCACAGGCAGCTACCAGAACGAGCTCACAAATAAAATACCCACAGCTAGGACTACTCAGAGCACTGGAGCATGCGTAGAGTAACAGGGAACATCATGTACCGTGCATGAACAGCACACAATTTTTAAATGTTCGTAACGCTTATTTCAAAACCAAATTTCTTCCAACAAAGTCTGTAACTCCTTCCTTAGGACCATGAATGTGCCTAAGCACAAAATGTTAAAACAGGTCTGGTTTCAAGTTGCTAGAGGAAGAGGGAAAAGGAGAGAAGCCTCAAAATGTTGTCTCTGGCCAAAGAGTCTCTTACTTCTCATTGAGATGACTGGCAAAAACGAAATAAAAAGAAATGGTCTGCTGCTGAGAGCAAAGAAGAGGTATTGGTAATTTTCTGAAGGAACTGGAGGAATATACAAATAAAGTTTCAGGCTGCAGTTGTCCTCTCAACTCAGCTTTAACATCTTCACTACAGTGAGCGCGCCCTGCGTGCTACAGAGAGATGCTGCGCAAGGGCACGTTCAGCGCTGTCTGGTTTCCAACACTGATTCAAGGGGATCACGGATCACCCTAAATCCTGATATTCTAGCTCTGTTTGTCATTAACCCTTTCTCAGGAAAACCTGCACTGACTTCAGTGGCAAGGTGTCTCAGTTAGATGGTAGTAAGAAACACCACCACCTAGCAGGGAGACCTCATTGTGGTTCAACACAGCTACAGTACGGCCGAAATACAGTTGTTTCTGGATTTGTAGCAAAAAAATCTCAAATCCGTATTTGCCTCGCTTACAAGACTGCGTTTGTATGCTGGCCTAAGTATACACCAGAGAGGAAACACTAAAACTTACAGGTCTTCAGTATGCTGATAGGAATATCAGCACAAACTGTATATAAATCGCATATACAAAATACGCTCCTACTTTCCCCGGAGCATGGCGATCGGCCCGCACACAGCCAGCTGCTGAACAGTGCAAATTGGTGGAAGGACTGGCCGGCCAAAGCATCTACCTCTGATGGAAGAGTGTCGGTAACTCCTTTGTGCCTCTACAATGCAAACGGGATTTTGGCTTTCATGATCTTACCAAATTCAGATGAAAAAACCACCAAGTTCCACAAAAATACAGCTATAATTACAGAGGGAGCAAAGTTGTGTTAAAAGCTCATTTTCTGGTTTGCTTGCCGAAGATTATTACAATTCAGGTTGCACAAAACTGAAGCAAAGAAACAAAAACCTAAACACTCCAAATTCTTCCCAAACCACCTAAATCTCCCCCCCTTCAAACCCTCTCGTTTTGGAATATTTTTAAGGATTTTCCCCCCTTTTCCTTTAGAAATCAATTCTTAACAATTGTCAAAATAAATCCTTAGTTCGAAAACAGAAACGAAAACATTGCATAGGAAAGTATCAAAACAAAACATTACCTCTCTTTTGGAAAGACAGATCTTTTTTCTTGCAACGATTTAATACATTCGGTAGCAATGCATTGTTTCTGTTGACGTGACTTTGCATTTTCAGGCAAAAAGTTTTGCAGCGGTGTTTATCTAAATAAGGTATTGCTACAGACAGCACAAAGAGGGGAAAAAAGGAATCTCCCTGAACTAAAATGTGACTCTGTATCAGAAATATTGCTGCCAGAAATATTGCTACTTGGCTATACCCCTCCGATTGCTAGCTGTTGTCTGGCTCCCTCCATCCTGTTATCGGGCACCAGCGTTCTGGTACAGGAAACTTTTACGGGAGGTGTACAAAAAGCACATCTAATCTCTACCTTGTGCTTCATCCTCTATGCCTTCAGCACAAGATTTCATTTTCTTACAGCCTTAACTTGCCCTGTTTGCTCACCTAAATGCAGAAAAGCGCCCAGCATATGGATTGCTACCTGACAGCTTTTCAAACTCGATGTGGAGAAGGTGCCCGAATGAAATAACTAAATGGAGAAAAGTTTATGAAAGTGAAACAAACGACATGGAGTGGCAGGAGCAGCAGCAGGCAGCTCTGTACTCCTCCTTAGACTGACACAGGTGTATCCCAAGTTCACCAGCCCAGGCAGGAGAGACGGAAGGACATACACGAGTGCGTACAGACAGACCGAGAAGTGGCGGAAAGGGTGAAGGAAGAGGTAGAAGAGAGAAATAAAACTGAACGGTGTTATTTATTTTTACAACTCGACAATGAACTTTAATTTTGGCAGAGGATTAAAAACAGCCCTGGGAAATGATTAAGTTTTTTTTTTTTTTCTTTTCTATAAAGCTTCAGCATAAAAAGAGAGATTATTAAAGGGATACGCTCACACGGGCACACATAAAATAGGGGGGGAACTGGGGAGAAGGAAATGAAAGGAAAAGAAAACAAACAGCCTCCTAACAGGCCCATACTGCTAACGGGAGTCCAAATAAAGAGTCATATGATATCTGATAGTGCAGGACACGTCGCCAGGAGCTGGAGCGGATTGCCTGCAGGAAGAAAGAGCCAGTGTGTTACTGCTCAAAGAGCTTTTCTTTTGCCTTTTTTAATTTTTTTTTTGCCCTCTCTCTCTTTTCTCCTGTACTGTGAATGTGCTACTCTCAGGTCAGGTCCGCGAAGAGTCTCCGAAAGACAGCTATCGTCTTTCTCCCTACTTCTGGAAGCAGGGAGAGCCGCTGGAAGATGCCTTCTAGTTGAGATTGAGGGGGGCTAAATCTAGGTTTCAGCTCTGTAATGTCCTCCCTTTTCTGTCACCGTCTCCACTGTTGTAGACATAAAATGCTGACAAAAGCTTGTTAGATTAAAAAAAAAAAAAAAAAAAAAGAAAATTAAGGGGGGTGGGGGAAAGAAGAAAAAAGATTCAGGCAGAAAAAAATGAGACTGCTTATCCTATGGAAAACTTCAAAGGCCAAGTCCCATTTCTGTGCTCTTTTGTTTACTTTTCCTGTGATTTTTTTTCTTCCTTTTTGGAGAGTGAGAGAGCAAGAGAGAAAGAAAAGTCACAGAAAACATTCAGACCATGAAGAACATCAGGAGTTGGGAAAACTCTCTGGAGGAACGAGGAAAGCAGGGATTTAAAATAAAAGAAAGGCATTGCAATTTGCCAAAAGTTCCTCTATTCGTTATGCTTGCCAACAGAACTACCAGCTCTTTTTGGTGGTCCGTCCCTCTCCGTCAAGCATTTCACGTTAAACTGGGGAGCCCGCAAAGTACTTTCGACTTGACACAGCTATTGCTGCTACCCATCGAAATGCAAAGCACCCGGGTTACCTGCAGCGAAGGTACCTGGACTCAGGGCAGGGGACTTGAACCCATTACAACTCCCCAACTCCTGCTGGGGAAGCTGCTGTGCCCACCACAGCTTTGAAGAGAGAAGAGCCCCGGCTAACGGAGCTGGAGGGGTGCAAGCCCCCAGTCTAGATGCTGGTACATAAACTAAACTATGTTTTAACTGGCAGTTTCACTTGTCGTGAACAGTTTCCCTTCACTTTTGCAAGGGACGGGCTGTATCCTGCAGGACTTTTCGCCACTGTAGGGTACTGGCATTCCTAAAGCGGCGCAGGCAGATGCCAAGGGTGGATTTTCCCCCCTTCATCATATGAGGATATGTAAATGGACTAATTCTCCGTTTACACTTACACAATGCATAGATGTTGCTTAAAAACAGTGCCACAGATACATACGCGATACCTAAGCAGCTGTAACAGACGACCTCTTCTGAGGCAAGCCTGCAGCATGAATATAAAAATCAAGGTATTGTAGTAATAATGCCCTGCATCCAAAAACAATCATTGTAACTCTATAATAATTTGATCTAGTTCTGTATATTTTGTGTTTATGCTTTTTTGGGGGGGGATATAAGACACAGTTTCCTCTCTTGTTTTCTGTACCATTGCTATATGATGCAGTTTTTAGACTGGTAATTTGTCAAAGCCAGGAAAATACAAATCAATAAAGGAAGGAAGGCAGAATTTGGCTAAAGAAAGCACTTCCTTAAGCTACTGAATTTGCAACAGTATATATTCTCAAACATCCTAACCATTGTACAGGAGACAATGTAGAGAAGATATCCTGCATGTTATACACTACATGCAATAAAATTCCAATCTAATAATCTCCTTAAATGTGGTTCATTATTCCCTTCTATATTACGTGTGGCTTTTCCACGTACAAATAGACAAAGAGTGCATCTATAAGACATACATTCAGAAGCACAAAAAATCTATAGCACGAGGAGGTCTATCCTGAAATCCTCAATCTGGGGCTCGATTAAAGAACTAAACTCAGAAGGTGAAATGGAGCCATTTGAGAGAGGGTCCCACCGAACAGGAGGAACAAGCAAACAAACAAACAAACAAAAAAATCCCTGAGCTCCGTCTAATCATTTCAGCTGCCAATGAGAGGTGACTTTTAGACAGATGGTCAGGGAAAAGCTGGGTCCGTGGACACAGACGTTAGTGCCCCATCTGTATTTTAGGATCCTAGCTTCAACAAGCCATTACCAACTTTTTTTCTGAGTGACAGAAAGTGAAAGATTTCTGTTCCCACTCATAGATTTCTTTTCCACCAAAACCACCCCATTTCCCTCTTTTTTTTTCCCCCCAGTAAGAATTTGTTGTTTGATTTTTTTTAAGTAAACAGAAACTGTTTGCAGTATAACTTCTATGCCCAAAAAAAAAAAAAAAAAAAGGCTAGGTAAGTTGGCAAAACAGCAATTGGATTTAAAGAGAGAGTTTTTAAAAAGGGAGAAAAGAACGACATATCAAACTCACTTGGTCTCGTCCCCCTTCCATTCCTGTTCTTATTAAATCCAAATTATAATTTGGAGGTAAGAGAACTGCATTTCCTTTCAATCTATTTTGTTGCTGCCACACATTCTGTGCTTTGCTTCTCTCTCTTTCTTTTTTAGGAGGGGGGGGAAAGAAAAAAAAAATCCCTAATAAAAATAGAAAAACATATCTCAGGCGTTAAGCTCGCTCTCCCCCTTCCTTTGTAAAGAACTCTTTGTTCTCTAGTGAAAATGCTGAAAAAAATCCCCGGGCTCCCTGAAACAAGTGCAAAACACTTAGAGGCTTTTGGGCTGGCGAGGAGCCAGAAACCCTCCCGCTGTCTGGTTAGGAAGAGAGGAAAGAGAGAGAGAGGAGAGAGAGGGAAAAAAAATTGGAGCTTCCTTTAATAGACATAGGAAGCAGGTCTCTTTTTTTTTTTTTTTTTTTTTTTCCTTTTTTCCTTTTTTTCAAAACTGGCGGTCAAGCGTTAAGTAACTCCCTGTCTAAATCCACCTGCTGGAAATGAACTTGGGTAACCCCCCCCAGGGGTGCACAAAGAGGAGACACAGTAACACACTCCCGGCTCCTCTCCCACCCGCCCCCTCCCCGCTGCCCTGCTTCCATTCTCCCTGCTCCCGGCACACAAATGCCCACGGCTCGCGCTCCCCCTGCCACCGCCAACCTACGTACCAAAATAAACGCTCGCTCCGTCTCCTTAAAGAGCAGGGGGGGGGGGGGGGAAGGAGAGGGGGGGGGAAAAAAAGAAAGAAGGGGAAGAAAAAAAAAAAAAGCTTTTTTTTCCATCTCGGTTGCGACAGTGATAAGGGGTAGGGAACATCTCATACCTGGTGTGAATGCTAATCAGCCAGGAGTTCTCCTTTTTTCCCAAGACAGGGAACTGTTTCCTTCCAAATTTATTAGAACCTCCTCCACTGCCTCTTTGAAAAACCTTCTTTGTCACCCTCTTCCCAAGTCCTGATACTTCTTTAAAAAAAAAAAAAAAAATGGCTTCGGAGCTCCTTCTATTCTTGATATTGATTCTCTCTCTCTCTCTCTTTCTCTCCCTCTCTCTTTCTGTCTCCCCCCCCACCCCCCCACCCCTCCTCCTTTCTCCTGTCTCTGTCTCTTCTGAGTGGTCTATTGATAAGTCCCTAGAGGCACTGGGTCAGCCTGCCCGTAGGAAACCAGACACAATGCACAAATCTCCGAGTGCCATTCTGCCATCAGCAAGCAGACCACGTTTAGGAGAGAGGAAAAAAAAAAAACACACACACACACACACACACACACACACAGAGTAGAGCAAAAGACAGAGAGAGAGAGAGAGGGAGAGTGTGAGAAAAAGACTGATTGGAACAGGAGGGAGGGAGGGAGGGAGGGAGCGAGAGAGCGAGGGAGAGAGAGCGACACTGCCAGTCAGGTTAATCATCCCTACTTTAATTAGCTGTTCGGCTTAGACATAAAACAATTGAATTTGAATGATCTGTCAGTGGGCTCGGCTGAACCAAAGGGGAAATGCGAATATTACAAAAAAGACTGTTGGTGTATTCAGATAAGCTCGCCGGGAAAATCCTCAAAGGATAACTATTAAAACTTACCACCAAACAAGAAGTACAGATTCAAATGGCATTATACAGAGGCCCTCTCCGAAAAGCTGGGAGATCCCTTCCCTCTCTTTTATACACATCACCGCTGCTCTCACCAAAATAAACACCCGCGCCTTCCCGCAGCCTTCAGACACTACCTGTCCTGCGGGGTGGGGAAGGGCGTGCAGGTTTGCCTGCCACTTCGGTTCGGTTAAAGCAAGACTGTGCTGCCCTTCAGCTGAATTTTCCTGATGGATCACTGGAATGTTATGATTCAGGAACTACACAAGCTCCGAGAGCACATCCTTGCCACGGATGTCTGCACAGACACACACAAACCTGCCGGATACGGATGGAGATGCTGTATAGAGGCAGTCCCAGGTACTGGGACAGACAAGTCCCAGGCACTGGGGGGGGGAGAAGTTATGCCACAAAACAGGTGGGAAAGCAATCTATTCCTTCTACCCTGGGCCGCAAAACAAAGTGCAGTTCAAATGGATGAATCCTGGCGATAACCAGCGGAGTGGCAGCGCTGCTTGGCAGGCAAGGCAGAGATTTATGACACTTCTGCAAAGTCTGCTTCTGAAAAGGTGTGGGGCAGGCGGCCTCTCTCCCCGACAGGGAAGGCGGCAGGTAACACGCTGCTGTGAGAGGGAGGGAGCTGCCGGCATGTTTAGCTTGGGACACCATTCCCCCCGCCCTGCCAGAACTTCCCCTTGTCAGGCGCTGGGGTCCTGCACTGCCTTTCAGGGCACGCCGGCTCTGTTGTCCCCTCCTGAGTGAACGGCAGCAAGGGGGGTGTGTGTGTGAATTTACTGTGCAAGGCAGGTATATTCTCCACGTTTTAAAGACATTCTCTGTACTTCATGTAAAGCTGCAGCTCCAGCAGTAAATCCATAATTCCTGATCAGCTCCGTGAACATCTGCTGGATATAAACTTTTAAATGGGCACGGCTAACCTGCAAGCATTGCCCAAAAGCATGGGAAGAAAGTAGAGAAGGAATTCACAACTTGGCTGACTGCTGGCCTCCAAGAGAGGGCATGGGGATCCCCCCCTCACTTTGCATTTTGGGTACAAATGCTTAAGGAAAGAAAAAACAAAAGACAGACAGAAGCTCTAGCAACTTCTCTGTATTCATTTCATCATCTTTTCTACATACATCTCCAGGCAAAGCTAGCACCAGTTTTTGTGTTTCACTGTTAACGGAGGGCTGATGGGAGGTATCGGTATTATTCATTCCCTCTCTCACCCTCTGCTATAGGAAAAGGTGGGTTCCTGCCCTTTTCCACCTTTTAAAACGCCACGTGTTGGGTGTCTGTGTCCCATCTGCCTACCAGGCCTTGGGGCCCGTTGACTCAGCACAGATTATGGGAAGAACTAACCAGAGTCAACAGGAGAGGGATGTACTGCAGAAGCAAATGGGACATTGGACTTAATGAGGTCTTTTAAATGCTATTTATGAGTTTCCTCCCCAGTCTCCCCAAAATACAAATTGCTCCCATTTGAACTATTATGGGATTATGGGAGGTAAAATGCTACCAAAGAATGGGAACGGAGATTTCAGAGAAACACAGTACCATCAAAGGCCTCAACTCCTTTCTAGATGAGGAGATTTTGTAGAGCACAGTGACACAGACAAGCAGTGTTCTCTTCCCTGGGTCAGTACCAAACTAATAATCCAGCAGGGTGCAAAACAGCTCTGGGCTATGTGTCTAATGAAATATGCAGAGGACCTGACCGCTTGATGCAGGGGTTCAGTGGAAGAAACAGTGTGCAGTCATGTAATTACAGGCTATGTTAATGGTACAAGGGGCCCTCAGTAAGGTTGCACAGACAGCGTTAACTGTGGCATTTCCTTACTTTTAAGTGCTTGACTTAGTAACATTAACATTACAGTAATGCATTTTCAATATAATTTCTCAGGGTTTTCTTTTAAAGCCAACTTAAAAATCAAATGCCATTCCATGTTGCTGCTGATGCTGAGGCAGGTTAGCACCTGTGGAGCTGTAATACAGAACTTCACCACTTCAGCTGGCAGCGTCATTGGCAGCACGAGTAAAACAGTGCTTACGAGATGATCAACCACTGGAAGAGCATGAGGATTCTTAATTCAGGGGTTTGACGGTGTCTTCCTGACAACGGAAGTGCTGAGAGTCAGAAGCCCTAGGCTGACTTCCAAGGAGCAGAGCAAAGTGCACTGCAATGGGAAGGGACCCTTTGGCCCCTGGACCCCCCAGACCGCATCTGTTCTGTCACTGTTGGTTTTGATTCCATCCCCTCCATTCAGTTGGCTCCACGGACTGCTGTTCCTCCTGTTTTCTAGCTTCCTCTCTCTCATGCTATTTCTATTTCCCTACACTACTCCTTGACACAGTCTGTTCCTCATCCCACTGCCCTGACATGAGCATCCCCTCAAACGCCTCTTCACCTCTCCTCTACCCCAGGCATGGATGGGCCCGGGGTGCACAGGAGAGTGAGCTGCTTAGCATGGCAAATGAGGCCACGTGGCATTCCAGGCTGCCTTAACTAGACCACTCCTTGCAAGACTGTTTAAAACTAACTCGGGTATCATAATTTGCAATCCACAGTGTAGACATATCAAAATGTCCTTGTTCTCATTTCCAGTGCTTGCTGCCATAGCAACCCCTGGTCAAAAGGAAATTTCCATTGATATCAGAAGGAGCAGCATTTCACCCAGGTGAGTTTTTACTATGTGGCACGTATTTTATTAGCATGAGTTCCTGATATGGTGATCCCCAAATCTCCTGTAGCGCTTAATGCAGAAAGCGCTACTGTTAAGTCCTGCTCTCAGTAGGTCCCCTTCTACTAGAAGCCACACAAGTCAAAGACCTCCTGATTTCTATCTGAATATCAACCAAGAGCAGACCTGTAGTCTAAATGCAAAAGGCCAAAAGCAGCTCCAAAAAATGTACACCACCTTCCCCTCCTGAGATTTTATCACGGATTTTAATTTAGTTACATGATGATGATAATCTCTCTCTCTGCATCGCACCCTCTTACTTGCTCTTCCTTCATATAAAGCATTGCGTGTATCACGGAGGCTTAGCCAAAGAAGTGAGAATTGAAAGCACAGTCTGATCAGTTGAATAAAGTTTGCTCTTTGCTATGGAAAAGGCCATCAGTGCTGCAGCAAGCTTTCAAGCTCTTGTCTATGATACCCACTCCATAGGAAGAAAGTGTGGCTACGGAAGTGGAACAGATCTTTAACGATGAGAACTGTACCTGGATTTGCCACTGGCAAATGGCAGCATTTATGAAAGGAGAAGACACCAGAACCGCTCCTCGCCTCCTGACCTCTACAGGCATCACGTAACACCAGCCAAAAGCAGGACACAAAACAACAGCAGACTGGGAAGGAGCTGGTAATGGCACAGTGCTCACTCCTTTAATGTATATGAAGTATTCTGCAGCGCAACTTGTAACACTCAGCACAGCTGACATGAGCTGACATTAATGGAAAATCAACAGATGTGGGTGGCACAGAGAGGAATTTGGTTCCTTTGCAATGAAGGAGCTCTGTCTACCTGAAAAAAATGGCATTTAACTATGTAACCTCAGGATAAGTTGTATAAATATATTCCTCTAGATTTATTGGCTTGTCTTCATAAACAGCTGTGAGCCTGTGCTTTTTGTTCAGCGATGTAAACCAGCACAGCATGTTGGAGAGGGTGAATATATGGTTATCATTCTGTACATAAGAAATCAGAAAAAAAGACTGGAAAGTCCACCTATTACAGAAATCTACTTCTTGCTTATCTTTCGGGTACACAATCATTCCTAACTTGCACCACTATGCTTGGTAGATACCTTTGTATGCTAAGGTGAGAAAGGTACCATGCCTTGCATCTAACCTAGTTCATTTCTGTCATACATGCAATTTGATTGTCTGGGGCAAAACAAACAAGCTTATTTTCTGTTGCCTTGTTTACCAGAACTAGCCCCCCCGTATGTAAAACTATATCGAATGTCCAGGACTGGTTCCTAAAGCACCTGGTACTGACACTGTGCAGTTCCCAAGGCAATTCCTTTTACAGATTTGCTGACAATAGGGAAATCTAAATGGAAACATCAGCGGGGCTCCATATTTTAATCTCTTAGACAATCCAAATATAATGGCCTATTTTGTGGAAGAGCCTCTCTCTTTAAAAATTGAAAATATTGCAAACTGGGCTACGAGACACATTTTTGTTCTTTTTTGTGCACGTTACTGCCAGCAATAAGATGCTGAAAAGTGAGCCATGCCCTCACGGGCACCAGTGCAATCCCCTTGCCTTCAGATGGAAAAGCAACAGTGCAACCTAGGGGAACTCTTTAAAACATCTGGTTGAGAAGACACAAGAAGAGCAAGACTCCTGCCTTTCTTCCTCTTCAGCTGCATTGGGTTGAAAAGCAACATTTCGAAAATGCATTTTCACAATGGATTAAGGAAATCTGACCACTGGTTAAAAAGTCTATAAATGAGGGGGTGACTTTTGCAGGTGACGTGCTCTGTAGCTTTGTATGGATGCTTATTGTAAAGGCCTCAGAAGACTTTTAAACACTGAAAACATAAACTTTCTACCTTGCTTTCTACCCTCTATCATGATCCATACTGTTGTTACCAGATTGCATCTCTGCTCCAAAATTAAAACGACTTAAACAGCATCGTGTGTTATATTCAGCCTGTTCTACTCTGTTCCATTATATTTTATTCTATGATTTTTGAAAGAAGCATAAGTATCTCAGGGTGTCAGGAGGCTTAATTTTCTCTCATACTTTCATGGGAAGACAATTACAATTTTGATTTGAAGAACTTTAAAGCGGACGTCTGCCCCACTTCTGTTCTAAATGCTGATGTGAAACACGCTATACATCCCTCTTGCTAACTTTGGTCCTGTCACACATTCACAAATCTTATTTCCCACATTTGGAGGTGACAGGTATTATGCCTCTGCCTCCAGTCTTCCTTATCTAAAGATGTCTTGTTTCTGTAGGCTTTTCCATAGGCTTAATGCTGAGTAAAAATTGTAATTACTTTCATATTCCTCATTCAGGACAAAACCTTTGTAAGAACAAGAGAATTACTAGCGGTCTGGAGAGGTGTACAGCCTCAGCATATCAAAACCGTGAGACTCCCACCAAAATCACCCCACTGAGGGCTTCTGGCTCCTCTGTCCAACCATTAGTTTTGTCTTAGGGACAGCTGCAAGGGTCCCTTCTCTGCATATACTGCTTTCTCTCTTAGACTTGGATATAAATAGAGTGGGAAACCAAAGAGCCAGAGGAGGGTGTAGAGTTCTGCCTCTTTTCTGCAGCAGATCTGGTTGTCCATCTTGCCCTTGGGCTGGGTGAAGCCGTGAGGAAAGAAGACACAGATAGGGTTGATCACCTCCCCTCTCTCCACAGACACAGCTGCAGCTTGCAAGGTGACTGGAACAAGACTGGCTCAGGAAATGAAGAGTAGCGCATCACTCATTTTTCCTGCCTGTTTGCTCCTATCTCTCAATACATTTCACTGGTAGTTTTGTCATACAGGAAGACAGAAGATTCTTCTGGTTTCAGCATATAATGACTACTTTTAAAATGGCTTGCTATTCATTCTTGGGCAAACCTCAGTCTCTTCCTCCCTCCCTCAAGTTCGCTGCCTCTCATTCTGGGTTTGTGGGGTTTTTTTGAGGGGGGTAGGGTGTCAATTCTCTGATAATGTATTCTGATAAAAGGAAAAGAAGGGGCAGCAGAGGTGGCTTTCACTTTCTTTTGATGAGACTGTGGCCACGCTGAAGGAAGTGTCAAAAATTGAAATAATTTCATTTTGGCGAATACAACACCTCTTACAGGCTTGAGGTATGCAACTCCTGTGTAGCCCCTGGTACAAATCAACAGAGCCTCTTTTATACTTGTCTTCTAATATTTCTCTCTGACCTTAGAGAAATGGAGAATTGCTGTAGGCCAAGGAACTCTCATTTTGCCTTTGACATTTCTGCAATCCATCTCCCTGAGCTGGGAGACCCTTTCACAGATCCGGAACCTCACCAGCATAAGGAAGAATTAGTATAATTAAGAATAAGACACAGGGTCTCTAAAATGGGAATCATAACAATGACTAACATCACAAGAGTGTTTTCAGAATTAATTCGTGTAAGTAAAGCACTTAAAAGATAAAAAAGTAGGAGCTGCCACATCAGATTAGACCACTGCTCCATCTAGTTGAACATCCTGTGTGCAACAGAGAGCAGTGATAAATGCAGGGTAGCAGAATTGGGGTTCCCTCTCTGTGCAGAAACAGGGTTCAGTCTAAGTACAGCCAATACCAGGGCTTGGTTATAGCCTTATTTTATGACTTAGAGGACATATTTAAAGCCCTACAACCCTCTGTCACTAAACAAAGTAGTCTTGCAATTAAAGGAAAGAACCAGGCACAGCAAGAGTCTAATACAGTGGCCGTACAGCTGTACGTTCATTCCTGTGCAGGACAGCTTCTGACCAAGAGTTTCTGCTTGTGAATGAGAGAACCTAAAATTATTCTAGAAATCTCAAGTTTCCAAAACACAGTTAGTCAAAAAATGTGCAGTACTTATAAAATGGATATATAGGAGGACATATATGCACACACAACCAAGCTGGTTTAAAAAGCGACCAGATCCTCACTGGCTCTGCTTTGAGCAGGGGTGAGGGTTGGACCCAGATGACTTAAGTAAGTCCTTTCTCATTTTTATTATTCCAAGATTCTGTGATTCCACAATTTTCCATTGCAGAGTTCTGTCACTGAACATGATACAACTTGTGGTAAGCATAATTTTTAATGAAAATAATATCAGGGAAGTTTCGTGGGTCCAGGAAAGGAACTCTAGTTCAGAGCTGAAGAAAGAGGCGGACCCTAGAGCCTGATAATTAAGGGTGTGACGAGGGAGACCTAGAAGGGAACGGACTCCCACGCTCCGTCACCCACTGGAGGAGTCCTGGCCCTTGAGCCATCAGCTCTACTGAGGTGGGTCTTTTGAAAAGTTGTTTCTTTATGAAAAAGTTTCATAAAGCTTCATTCTTATACTCCAAAATTACCAACGTTTTCAGCATGGGGCATTGCTGATCCCTGGCCAGATCACCTATATGACTATGCATTCTGCAAGTACCTGCAGACCTTACATGACTGCGAACATCAGTTGTGACAAAGGTAACGACAATCTTTCTGTGAAATTTCATTATCTCCAATGGCTTGACACCTTTATTTTAATTCTTACAGATTTTTCTCTTTATGAAACAGCTTTATCTGAAAAGTAAATGGATGGGTTCGCATGAGTTTGTCTTCAGTTAAGAGTGGGGTTTTAAAATTTGTTTTTACTTTTGTACTAATCATGCAATGTTTAATAGAAACCATCCATACAATGCAAAACCCTGATGAAATAGAGCCACAAGATATTTTTGAGTATGATTCTACTCTATTCCATATTCTACTTCAAGACAGAGTAATGAAAAAGAACAAATTAGAAGATAATCTGTGAAAAAACAAATCCCTCATAACTGACCGAACCATAAATAAGACTTACATTACTGGGACTGGATAAAGTATCATCAGTGCTGGATTATTACATAAGAATATGTTAGTAATGTAGCAGGAGTCTAGTCTTTTAAGATGTGAAAGAGCGTTATCTAACCTCTCCGCAAAGTTCAGGAAGAGGAGCCATATGTCCAAATAATCATTTTCTTGCTGGTGTTTAACATGTCATTTTTTTCAAGGGCCCTATTTCAAGTTTAAAAAAAAAAAGTGTGAAATGCATTTCGATTTTTTTTTTTTTTTTTGGCAAAAGCAGCTCATTTTCAAGCTTGCAAGGAAACAAGAAAAACAAAATCAAATGTCAAGTAGATTTGCTCTTTGTTGTAATTAATACGCAAGCATTTGCTTGTAGATGGTCCTGAGCCTGAAAACAAGTAGTGTCAGTCATGGTGCTGTTATAAATGAGTAGTTCTCTGGGAATCCAAGGGCCAAGTACTCAACTAGTGAAAAACTCCACTCAAATCAATGGCCCTAGGCCAGTTTACATCTGCTAAGGATCTGACCAGAAAGGAAGGATGGTAGGAACGCCGATGACTGAGCACATCCACATGCTTGCAGCGATGGGCCCTACATGCAATGAGACAGCAAAGAAAGGTAAGGCAGACTTCTTCAGCGCGGGAGGTGGGAAATGATTAACAGAAAATAAGGAAATTGCAAAGCCCTACGCTGCAGACTACATGCACGCTCATTTTCTGGTCAAGGAAGTTATGTGAGATTTCTCTTTGAGTCAGAGCAAAGTAGTGGATAAAAAGGCCCAGTCTAGCCAGGGGGATTTCCTGGGGCCATCGCAGACCAGCTCAACATGCTGTTAAGAGGCTCGTTTTCATGAGAGTTTTTGTTGCATTTTTAACGCTGGCTCCAGGTCCCCTAGAGCTTTAAGTGCCACATCACAGTGCTACAAGCCCAGGGCTGAATGCTTGGCACAGCACCAGGCATCTTCCCTTTCTTCTCTCGGTTTCCTCAAGTCAGCAGGTGGGGCTCCAGGGCTCCATCTTGTTTTGATTTGTAGGGGGAATTTTTTTCTCCAGGAAGGTTGAAGAAAAAAATTTCCTGCTGAAAATTTGCTTTTCTCTTCCTTTCCCCCCATGTTGTTTAGTGGAGGCGTTCGGTGACAGAGAGAGAGGGGGAAAAAGGTGGTTTTAAAATTTTTCTTCAAAGGGGCTCACTATTGATTCTGAAATGGGATGCTGGAAACACTTCATCACCAAGGTCTACTCGCCTGAGGTCTGCTCGTATTTACATCAGGGTGAATAAGTAGCAATTCCACTGAGGTCACTGGGAGTGCTCTGGCAGGCAGCTCCCCTCTGCCGACGCGGGGTCAGCCCTACCGAGCCAAGCTCTTCAGCAGGACCAGCCACAGGCCAAGCCCTGTGCCAGGTTGCAGAATGGGTGTAAAAGGATGCAGGGCAAAGAAAACATAAACCTCTACCAACTTTCCCTGTGACATGGTCATAAAAGTGCTGGAACTCGAATGCTGGAGGGAGGAAGCAGGGGGCAAAGCCAGTACAGCAAAAAGCCCTACCAACAATACTGGCCAGGATAAGAGGCAACCAGGACAACTTATATTATTTTGTTACATATTTTCCCACATGCTTGTGTCCGATGTGTAATTCTCTCCTATCATTTAGGTCACTGCTGGATTTAGCCCTATGGGTTTGAACAATTAATTATTTTCAGTGATAGAACTATTTCAGTTTCAAAACTGGTTTGAACAGTAGATTAGTTCTAGATTAAATAATTTAACTACAGATCAGTAGTAGGTGTTTGCTCTATATTAAGATGGCATATCACTGAGCAGGTATTACTTTTTAACATTGTAATATACTTACTAATTTATAATGCTAAATTGTAAACTGGCTGAAAAACCATCACCTTGGAACACTACAGCCAAGACCTCCAAATTTAACCTCTTCTCCAAAGAGCCTTGTTCAGTCTTTTAAATGACCAACTATGGGGAAAAAGGAAGGAATGTGTCCACAAAAGGCTGTGGAAAGCTAGCTGCTTATCTCTGTGAGCATCAGCTTTCAGGCTGTGTGATCTTAAGCAAATGCTATGCCTCGATTTCCCCATCTCTATGTAACAATGGTACCTAATTAATCAGTTGCTATAAAGACCATGCAGTTCTTTTTAAGATGGTTTCCAGCAGACTACTTGAGGCAGACTTTTCAAATTATTTCTCAGAAAATCTCTTAAAGCAACCCTTAAACTGAAATAAATTTGTGCTCAGGTGTTTTGTTAAATCAAGAAGTGATTCATCCTGTGCCTCAGTTTCCTCTGCAGCTAAGTGCTGAAAATATGACCTCTCTACCTCACAGAAATCCAGGGAAAGTTAAGTCATTAACAATTACATAGCAATTGCAACTCCTGGGGCAGAAAGTCTTGGAGAATGCAGCAACATTAGATACGACGGATAACTGAGGCAGAAGAGGCCCAGAGCTCACACCCTAAGAAGTTTTGATGTTCATCATATCAGAACCAAAAGGATGGGAAGTTACTTCTGTGCAGAGCAGCAGCACCTGGGAATGTGTTATGCTCCGCTGCCAGGGGAGAGAGAAGGGCTTCAGACTGCTCCCCTCCCATGCCACTTCTCATTCCCAGGGAGAACTGCAGGCTGCTTCTGCTCTGCTGGAAACAGGGCACCAAGACCAAGTTGTCTGCTTTCTAAAATGAAAAAGCAAGAGTGAGAAGAAGAGGTGCATGGAGAAGAGATAAAGGAAGGGCATATTTTCAGAGGAGGGGAAACCACCGAACATTCAGAAGTGGCAAAACGACTTTACAGAAAGACTACTGGAAACATGTAAACTGAATGGGCCTGCTCAAATGTCATATTTAAGTTCAACTGATGGTATTAAGGGTCAGGAGTGACCAGTTTGGGTTACAGAAGTGTGCAATTGGCCAGCTGCACTCAATGTGGCCTTTACCTTCCTGCAATGTTTAGATGGGGATAGACCAGAATCAAGGCACTAGAGGTCCCTTCTGATACACAGTGGAGAAACTTGTCCTCCCACATATCATTATGAGGTCTGAAATGCTGCAGATGGCGGACTGAGCAGTCGAGAAGATACAGTGTACATTATGGAAATAAACTGGAAGCATAGTTAAAGGTTAGCAAGTCTTTTTCCCTTCAGCTGCCATTGATATGAATGACACCCGTTCTTGCACTGGCAAAGGGAAAGAAAAGACGGGTTGGTGTCACTTTCCCTTCTCTAAATTCTCAGATTTGATGACTAACAGGCTACAATATTTCACTGAGAAAAAGGCCTGTTTTTTACTTAAAAGCACAAAAGTATACAGAGAAAGTAATTTTCAAGGTCAGAGGGTTGTTTTGACATTTAAGAAATACTAAAACAGATTTTGGCTTTTAAATTTGTAAATCAGAACTACTTCCTGACCTGAGAGACAATCTGCCAAATTTCTAGCTGACCACAGGCTTTTCAGGGTAAGCTAGAATTATCAGATATATCACGCTGTCTAGGTGCACGCCTCTGTAACTTTAAAGTGAAATGTTGATCAACCTTAAAAAAACGTAGTTTCTGAGACCATACAAGTAACATGCACCCCTCTTGCAGTAACTGAAGCGGCAATCTTTTCTTTAATAACCATTTTGGTACAATATTTTGCTCACTACTTGAGAACTCAATAGCTTAAGATTAATATACTAATGAAAAAAGTGGAGGGAAATACAAATGTTTCAGCACACAGAAGCCAAAGAACTCCATTCATTTTATACCAAGACTTTGATCCTCCCACCAATCCTGTTGCAATACAAACCAATTTAATTTAATGCTACATCTGACAAACCAGACTTTTCTGAGATTGCATAACTCTGCTAAATCCCCGGGAGAACTGTAAATGGGCTGAGGGAAAGCCTCACAAATAGCCCATACATGCAGGTGGGCCACACACATACATAGGTAGCACAACCTTGCCGTGCAAGCTCAACAAAGCTTTGTGCATATATAGTATCAGAGGGTCATGCTGTCGTTAAAGATATGCGAGAGATTGCATGGCTTCTCCTTGCAGCCTGTTTCTCTCACAACCTGTCCTGCCTACCTCCATGGCTCCATTTGTGCAAAGTGGGTTGTAAAATAGTTGTGTTGTTTAAAATGGAGAGGCTGTACTTTCTGCCTTGCCCCTCACAGCAAAACAGCCAAACTGATTTTGCTGTTTCAATTAGGAAAGAAAACAAAAATTTTCATTGTTTTCTCTCCACACTTTTTTCAGTGACAAAGCCTTTCAGGCAAACTTTCAGCCAAAACTGGCGACAGCTCAAGATGCCGTCCTGCAAAGGCAACTACACTGGAGAACAAAAGCCTGCTGGAGTGGAGTGGGAGCAAGAGGATGCTGCAAAGTTTCTGTTGCTTCCTGAATGCCTCCCATACACACCTGTGCTATTTAAGTGATGCCCATTCTTGTATGGACTATAATGAGAAATACTTTCTTTCTAAGACTGTTTACTAGGTTTTAGTTTCCTTCTCCTACTTCAGTCAGAGCTGAAATGCAATTGTACTTAAAGGTCTGTTGTGGGTTTTTTTGTAAGTCCTGTTCATAATACTTAGCAGGAAAGCAGAGAATTTGCCAGCCTGCAACTCTTAAACTGACCTGGGCCTTACAGGATGTAACTCTTTCTCCAGGGAAGGATTTATCTCCAACAGACTACCCAACTCACTCACTTCTGCCTAATATTAATTCTGCTCTTCTTTTCTCTATCCAGTCATCTCAGCTTATCATCCTCCAGTCAACCAACATTTTAAAATCATACAACCTAAAAGATGACTCAGGAAAGCAAGAACTGATGAGCTCTGATGAAAAGATCCATGAACCTTGGACCTCCTGGTGCGTGGAATATACACTTACAAGAAGGAGAGAGATGCACAACATCACTGCTTAGCATTTGAATTGTTTTAGGTATGAGAACTGCAAAACAATTAAATGCAATAGTGGAGAAGTTTTGGATCAGAAAATGATTTGTGAAGCTGAGGAAGTGATGCTGCTAGCAAAATGAGAAGAGCATCATTTCCTTCTAACGCCCAGCTAAAGGCTGGCTTAGGCTGTGATTCTGGTTTTGGCAGGAGTACAAGGACGGCTTCTTGTGAGAACCACTGGCAACACTAGACACCTCAGAGGGGAAATGATAAAGGGAAAACAAAACCGAGGCCCTTCATGAGCAAGATGGCCAATACGTAGGGCACACAGCCAAAGCTTTCGAAAAGCTGAGAAGAGATCGATGGCACCCTGCTGTGCCAAGAGGGTTTGTAGAGTTAGGTGCTCCTATCTGGCTAAATTCAAGTTTTTTCTTCATGTGAATCAACAGTTTAGGTGCACAGATTAAATCTAACTAAATCTGGGGCTACTGCAAATGTGCCTCCAAAAACAGCAAGCTGAAGTCTGTCTCATGATTACCATTTCTCAAGGAGCTCAGATCAGCTGTGCTTAGAAAATGAAATGATATTTATGTCCCACTGAAATACCAGCACTGAATTCTTAACCTGGGGTTGCTACTGAAAAACTCCTGCATAAGGCACAAGGCAGTGCTGAGTCTTGCTCTCCCTCCCAGAATCGGTGGTTCTGCTGAGCTAAAAAGAATGAAAGCCATAAAAGCCCGTTTAATCAGGAAAGTAAGACAATGGCACTCTGAACGTTGACAAGGAGTGGGCTTGTTAGGTTAGAAAAGCATCTCTACGAAACCTCTGATAATAACTGAACTCTAGGAGGAACAGTATTCTGGTGAGCTGGGTCATGACTGCCACTAATATAGGGAGGAAGAGGTGCAATGACAGGAGATCAGATGATTTCCTCAGTACTGGAGGGAGTTTTACGGCTAGGGTTAAAGTGAAAATTCATGTCTTGGTCCTGTTAGCAAACCACAAGCTTATGTTGCTTTCACTACAAACAGATTTCCCTTCACCATACTGTACTTCTTGCTGACTGTTCGGGATGATCATCCAAAAATACTCCTATTTGTGTTATTTTTCACACACACCACCCTGAAACAAAATTCAGTATGAAAGAAGAGCAGTTTCCTCCAATACAGCTCAACATCCAAACTAAGCAGCAGTAAAATCATATTTATTCACTGACTGAGGTTTCAAACAGTAAAATGATTGTTACCGAGTTATAGATGGGACCATGCCCTGAATAAGACCCCAGAATAGGTCTCCGGTGACAGCTCTCTTACCTTGACAGCCCTAGGGAGCTCTGGGGGAGGAGGAGGAGTGTATGCACACTTGTAACTGAGGGTGATACTTGAATATAGTCAAGCTTTGTGATTGCAGTAGGTAGAATATGGCAGACTTTGCCTTTGGGAATGATGTGGGAGACAGAAAGAAGGGAGCTGGATACGTGAGCCCAGCACATACGTAAAAGTGAGGCTCTTCACCTGCAAGCTGGGTGTGCCTGTCATGGGAGTCACAGAGAGGGAAAAGCTGGGAGCTCCCTGATGCTCAGTGCGCCCGAGAGCGAGCCACGCTGCACAAGCTAAGTGATCCAAAGGCACGGGTGCTAAACGTGGTCATCTTCTCTCTCTGTGTAAACTCTGGCAAGCCCTGTACCTTTCTCTATGTCTTTGTTTTCCTGTTTGAATATGTGATATTCCAAATATTAATATTTTATTGACTCACAGCTACAAAGCTTAGTTCCTTAAAGTCTAGTACAGATCTTTGAAATCTTTGAAAAACTATATAAATATGAATTCTTTTATTTTTGTAGCATTACATTAACGACTGTACAGTGGAAGTTGATGAATTATATAATCTCTGTCTATATTTGCTTATACCTTTCTGAAACCGTTATATTTTCAGCAGATATTTCTCATGCCTTGTCTCAATCCAGAAATGACATTTTTGGTAAAGCTTTGCAAAAACCCATTCAGCTGTTTTTGAGTCATCCAAGTATGTAAAAAACAGTTTCCAGCTGTTAAGTTTTCCGTAAGCCTTTTTTTTCTTAAACACGCTTGTATAATTATAACACAGCTTTGTTTTAAAACATCAAACTTGACACGTACATAGTCCTGAAAGAGAAGTGGCAGCACTACCATGTTTGAAACCATTTGGTTTTGAAATAACAAGGTTATTACCATATTAAAATATCTTTCTTTTCTTAAAGATTCTCCCAGACACTGAGCTACAGTTTTCTAACTGTAGACACTCAATTCTGTAAATGACCAGTAAAAAAAAGAAAAAAAAAAACAAAGGAAAAAAAAAGACACTATTCTTGTAGTCTATGACTGAGCTGTAACAGGGAGGACTGGGGGACACTGTTTACACTGGGAGCAGGCTCAGACCTGCCTACAGTGCACTCTGCATACACATATGCACTCTTGAGGAGCACGGCTAAAGCTCTAGCCTAGTGTTTTCACAAGATCCAGATCGGCTTCATGCACTCTGGAGAGACTGGCAAAAGCTCGACCCACACACGCTTCAGCCCTGTCTGCTGGCGGGTGGCTCAAGGCCGCTCTCCCCAAGCCCAAGCTAGTTACTCTCAGTTTTAACAGCTAGCAGGCTAATAGCTGGCAATAAGGTCAGAAAATGTGTGGGTGGCATGGTCTGCTTTCAAGATCATGCTTCAACTACTAGTACAGACCCATGATTATGTACTCTCTAAAAAACTTGGAACTGGCACTTACGCTGGGACAGGGACAACTGTATCCTTCCCCCCTGCCCACAACACGTGGCGCTCTGCTGTGACGGCCACAGCTTTCCTTAAAGATTCTGACTTCAATTTGTTGTTGCATACTTCTACAGTTTTAATTATTGCATCTTTGCATTTTAGTATAGAATGGCATCAAATTAGGCTGGAGATGATTCCTCACTTATACTCTGCCTAGACAGAAATGCACTGACATGATACCAAGCAGACAAGAATCAGACATTTACTTAATTTAAACACTTCATTTAATCTGGAGTATTTCAGGTTTGATGTCTTAGTGGAGTAAGTGTTGGTTTTGAGAATATTAATGGTGGCTGAAACAGGAATTGTAGTCTGATTGATTATTGGATTACATGGGTTTTGTACTCAGAACTATTTTTTTATATGATAGCATAAAGGCATACGTGGCTTTTATGCCTGGCAGAAACCACTGGCCTCAGCAAGAACTCTTCTGCTGGGCTGGAGGAACTCTTTCTAAAGACTCAACATTTCTGCCAAAGGGAAGTCGCTGCATGTGTAGTTTTCTATATGGGGCTCAACTGTGCTGATTTGTACAGACCTGAAGAGACTCCATAGCTATTTCTCATGCAAAGTAAACTGCAGTTCCTCCTGCTCTTGCCTTTCCTGGGACCCATCCTCCTACCGTGCAGCTGTGAGTCCACAGAAGCTATCAATGTCAGTGACATGACAGTGAATCTGAGAAGACAGTCTGACTCATCCGAAAGCAAAAGATACAACTCTGATGGGCTTTCTCACAGAGAAATGTGTGTGTGCACACAGGCACTCTTCCCTACCATACACTATCTGAGCTTCTATCAGTACACCTATAACTCAGTTGTATGTCCATTACTTTGAGAAGCTTTCTGAATGTGTTTCAAACCACATCAAATGTATAGGAGGTGCTCAACAAACAAAATGTCACTGGAATACAACCACAGGGAAGAAAACTCAGCAGTTCCTACCCATCATACTCTCTTCTCTCTGTACTATCTGCCTTGGTAAGCCCACAGCTAAGGACCCTATTGTAAGGAAGGGGCAGAGGTAAGGTTGCTGTGGGAACCTTAATTCTAAATTTCCTGAGTTTAGGGAGATTAAAATCTCAGTCTTCACATCCCATTAGCATACTTTTTGTGCATACAGTACATGGCCTAGGCAAGTGTATTGTTTCTAAAGGAAAAGGTATACTATTGTGTAAATAGGTGTCTGTGCGTATTTTGGAAACTCTAAGCTACGTAATTCAGTTCTAATCAATGTTGCTGGATTTTGAAACCCACCAAATTAATAATGAAGTGGAAAAAGAATAGAAAAAATCCAAACAAGCAGTAAGTTATGGTGTATGCTCTACTATTCTGAGCATCAGTGTCAAGACAAAAGAAGAGTAAGTTTGCCATTTGCTAGTTGTTAATAATCAAGAGAAGATCTGCCAGACACACTCTTCAAGGGCTCTGTCTGTCTGGACCAGGTAGATGCTGCAACACACAAAGGACTTCACACACAGAAAACGAAAGAGTGTTCATGGACAATGATGCAGCGTTCTTAATTAAGATTTTCATTACTGATACATACATTAAGGTTTTGCTAATGCAAGTGCCCGAGCACTCTCATGTGCAGGTAGATGTCTCTGATTCTATCTCTAGAAACCCTTTTGCAAATCATCATGAACATTCACCAGCCAAGGCTCAAAAACAGCTCACCTGCCCTTTGCTATAATGACAATAAAAAAAAAAAAGATATTTTATTTGTCTGCCAGATGAGAACTTAACACTTTGCAGGCATGAGAATGAATAGGCTTTTGCAAGGCTGTGCTACAGCGTATTGAAACTGATTCTGATCTCACTTACACCTGTTTGATGTTGATGGAACATCAGGAGCTTCAATAGCATGACTGCAGCAAATGTTGAAGGAAAAAATGAGACACACACGTAGGTAAATGGAAAATGGGATAAAACACAACGTGAGTTTGCCAAAAGTAGATTGTAGTAGACTAACCTGATAACGTTCTTTGATAAAATAACTGATTATCCAGACAAAGGAAATGCAGTAAATTTAATCTATCAGTATAGCATTTGATAGAGTATCACAAGGGAAATTACAAGTTAAGATGAAGATTTGCCAAAGGACTGGAAGGTGAGCAAATACTTACCTGAATAGGAGATGGGGCAGTGGTGAAAAAAGCATTACTGGGCAAGGTGAAGGCCCAATTTCCATAATTTTTTAGTTAAACAAAATAGCATTTTCTAACTAGTAAGACTTGGGGGGAGTGGGTAACATGTATTTACGAGGCCCTTCAAAGGGAGGGGGTGTAGTGTAGGAGAAAGTGGACGCATGCTTAACAGCCATGAAAGGATCAATCAACGTCAATAAATGGCTCATTAACAATATTTAGGCCTCATTCACCTGTTTCTGTGTTATTTCTATGGTTCTGTCCTTTCGGAAATTCAAAGATGCTACAACTCTCCCAGCAGTTTACTTGTACAGTTGAATTTAATATCTAGTCCACTTTTGTGCTTTTAAAATGCTTTTATTCCCAGAACAGGATGCCCATTCATCTACAAATCTGCTTGCTGAATGCCTTAGATCTCGTTTGAATGCTGGACCCTGCCTCCCAACAAAATGCTGCTAGAAAAAAATGCGGAGGAGAAATACTTGGTGAACAGAAGGACTTACAAATTGCTTCTCCCTGAACATGTTACATGCTTTTCTTGATCTATTCAGGCTATGACATTCTGTGCATTTCTTCAGTAGGACAAACTGGCCTGACCACTAGCAAGGCAATGATGTTGCACTGGCACGCTGTATGTACCAGGATGACGGGCATCAAAACACAGCCATGCCAGGATGGAAGGTGACAACAGTGCCACAGAAGTCACAGTAAAGGTATCCATGTGAGATTAACTCGCAGGCTCCAAAGGAAATGATCTGCCAGTATATTTACAACAAGTTAAGGAAAAACCCAGATTTTCTGACAATCTTCCCTGAGGCATGCCTCAGCCTACAGGTAATTCAATGACTAAAATTGTTAGCTTTCCATTAAAGTTCACTGGAAGAAAAGCTGCATTTTTGCTTTAGTCTTTGGTGGCAACATTTAATTATTTAGTGTTGTAAGTAGACCATGTTAAGCATGCATGGACATTCACGCAAGAAATTTGCACTAAAAACCAAAACTTGAAGGATTTGTTAAGTGCAAAAATTGAAAAACAGTTTCTGAAACACACCATTCTTTGGGGTTGGTTATATGCTGATCACATATAGTAGGTTTCTTTCACAACCTTCAGTGCATAGTGCAGAGCATCCAGAATGTAACACGTTAATTTTTGTTTTGAATGTAAAAGTATATTTACTGCAAAAAGTGAAATTCAATTAATCCCTTTTACAGACATCCAGGATAAGTGAACATAGACGAATATGAAATTTCAACACATATCCAGATCCAAATCTTGCAACCGATCCTTACTCTGGTGATTGGGTGAGGCATGAATACCTTTAAATTGTATGCCATTTAAAGTTAGGATTCCATTTTTGGCTCTGAAAAATCAAGCTGTTTTGTGTATGTTTAAGAAGCTAAAAGATTAGAAAACAGCATTCAGAAAACTGATACAGCTATTCTATTAAACTTAAAACTCAGTATGATGGAATGGGAGAGAGTGAGATCCATTCAAATCCAAAAGCATTTGCTTTCAGTAGTGTGCAGAAATCTAATATTTTGGGCATGCAAACATATGAAATGAAAATATTACCTGGGGGGCTGAATTTGTGAACCATATTCAGCATGATATTATCCAAAATTATGGAAAGAAGCAGCAGTGAACAAGAGCTTCAGAGGAAGAAAACATTATTTCTTAATACACTGTGAATCTTTTATGTCCAAGACTTCCCATTCCCGCCAAGAGGTAAAACAGCCTTTGTGAAGCACGGCCTGAAGACCAATCACATATGTTTTGACCTGTACACCTGTGTAATGGCACACAGCTAAACTACATGGCAGATGGCTTTCATTTCTTTTTTTTTAAGTGGGAGAGGCGGAGAGAAAAAGGAGATGGAGGAGATACTCTTACAAGCTCATTTTCAATGATGGTGTCCTACACATAGGATATTCAGCATGACTATGGAGAGAGACGTGGTCTGGCATTTAGACCTCCATGAGTATTTGTATTTCGGTGCCAGTTTCAACAGTCAAATCTATAATCTTTTGATCAAGAAGTAACTTTTGGGAAACTACCTATTTCTAGATATCCAGTTTTATAGTAACCACTCCTCCAGCACTACTTGACCTTGGTACCATTTTTATCTTATATCTGATGTGTACATTTTATGAAGACAGGTATACAACACAATGTTAAAGCAGGGTGCATCAAAGAGGATTTCTGCATAAGGCGAACGACTGACAATACATTTCAGAAAAGAGAGAGATATATTTGGTGATATAACTGTATAAAAGCAACGTGCTTGCCAAAGTTGGAAGATAATTTACCATAACTGCAAAGGGAATATTCTGAAAAACTCTGCTACGCTCTGCAGTTGTGCCATTTTGCGCAGTGATTTCAGACCTTACAACTGGACTGTCTTAATATTTTGATGGTTGGTGTTCAAACTGCTGCAGGAAATGCTGCTAGTGATTCAGCAAGGTGGTCTTTTCCATCCAAGTATATTAAATTATGCCAGTGTGGGGTAAAAGCACACTGAACAACTGCATTTTCTTTCTGTCCCTTTCTCTTTTCATACTAAGTCTAAAATATTATGCTCCTAGAACTGTCTAGTTTAAAGTCCATTTTTTCCTGCTGTAATCTGTTATATTTCAAAAACAGCTAACACTCAATACATTATATTACGCTAATTAGACAAAAAATAACCCAGAACAAAAAGATCTCTTGTAAGCATAATGGCAGAAAGATGTGACATTTTCAGCTGTCGTGCTGGCCAATCTTAAATTCAATCTCATCCAACTTCAGGGGATATCTTGTAGATATTGCAATTAGAAATCAGGTTGCATACATGCCTCTGTTGTAATCCACATATCAACTTCCCAGCTATGAGCAGCCATTATTATTTGTTAAATAATTTGAACGTTAACACTCAGACTAATGCTTGAATGAAAAACCAGTATCAAATTTTGTCTTTCTTTTTTTTTAAACTGGCTACTTCTCTGGTTTTCTGGATATCAGGTCTATTTTTATGAAAGATGTTTTAGAACAAAACCATGAACTTTGTCAGATTTGTTTTAAATAAGGTTTTTTTCCCCCATGAAAATCTATTGCTTAAGTCCATTTGACGGTTATGTCTTCAGATAAAGAATAAAGCTTAAAGTTGTGGCACTTGTTCAAGAACGTTCATTCCAAGGTGCATTCTCAGTTATACAGTTTGATTTCTATAAACACATCTGAGCAGAATTTCTGCTCCACTGCTATTTTGAGCCTGTTTCACCATTTCTCTCATTTGCAAATGCCAAATAAAGGGCCTCTGCCCATGTTGTTCTCTCTTTTGGAACATTCCCTTCCATCAGGAGACACATAAAAGCTGGGGAAATAATATCCCTTTCCTGTCTCAGATTGCAGTGTAGGTGACCCGTCCCTTCCAACAACTCCTTATTTTCAGAAGCAGATGAACTGATTCTTCTGGATAATTTGCATGTCTATTTATTACATTAATTATGATAATTCTTGAAAAATGCTAACTCTTGAAAGCTGTTGTAAACATAAGGCTTATTACATCTAGACTTTTTTGGCATCTGCAAATGTTCATTTTTGATTCATGAATAAGCTTGACCTGGAGGTTATTAGCCTCCTCTGAAGTAATGGAGAGCTTCTTAAGAAACCTGAGAAGAGGAAAGATGCCTCCTCCCTATTCCTGATGTAGCAATCACTGTTGTTCCTCATCTGCAAAACAATACTAAGCAGCTAACCGAACAAAGGGGTTCAGAAGGTGCTAATTAGTTGTTATTTCATGATGATGGTTCACAGTGCTAACAGATGACAGTTTGGTGGTGAACAAGTACCAACAGCAGGGACACATATATAGATATCAGAGGCTATTTGAGCATCATCATGTCTGATAAAGTGAATATGTATTCTCAGAAACTGGCAACTGGCAGGCTGGAATACTGCTGGGTGTCTTTTGACATACGAATCACTGACCATATGATGGATGGTTCTCATAACTATGATGAGATCAGTAAGATGCTGCTCAGCTTTCCTTAGGTCATCATTACTTGACCGAATACGTCTTCATGAAGCTGAGGAATTAATGGCACATTTTAAATATCTCTCTTTCGCTCTCCCCCTCCTCCCCCGGCCGGATGTCAAATAACAAGGATTAGAATCAGTGCTGAATCTAATAGGAATGATGCTGGAGTTCAGTACAACCCGGTTACATCAGAATCCTATTTCAAGGAAATGGACAGATGTTCATGGAATGAGGTTAACATGTCCTGCAGCTTCTTTGTATCTGGATCACTTTGGTGCATTTCTGATTTGCACTTACCAAAGCTAACAGCCGATAACTCTTCAATATTGTATGGGATCCATCTGAATGGGTAGTGCTCCTATTTATCCTACTGTAGCTACCTATCTTACTGTAAAGCACCTTAGTATTGTTGATATTGTTACACGCTGTTGCCAACAGGATAGAAAGGCTCAAGACCGGTTCGAAGACTCTTCCATGAAAAGGTTGATTCTTGACAGAGTCCACCTGCTTCTCTCAAACTCCTGAGGATATTCAAGTGGGTCAGAGATTAGCCTTATTCCTTTTAAGTGGGAATATTGTTTGGGGGAGAGATCCATGAAATCCTTCCACCTCCAAAACCTTGATGGCATATAGCAAGACAGACACAAGTGTAACCTGGGGGAGGAGGAGGAAGACTCCAAATCATTGGCAAGTTGTGGATGGGCATACGAGAAGAGAGCCCAGCACCAGGTACTGAGGCAGAGGGCAGAACAAATCAGTTGTTATCTCTAGATCAGAAACATGCTTGACAGGTACCATTAACAGCCTCTAATGTAAAAATATCCCAATTCTACTTTTTCTGTTACCCAAAAGAATTCAGAGTATCAGTGGCCTGAAGGATCTATCCTCCAAAGACAGAGAGAACCAGTACAAACAATACAAACTTTATGCATGAGCCTGAAATAAAGTGAGGCTCCTACGGAGCTTGCTAAATTGGGAAAAGAAGAGCACAAAGAAGCCCCTGGCCGTGGAATAAGCCCAACTTAAAGAAGGAAGAAAGTGTGTGACTCTAGTTTTACAGGTTGAGAAACAAAGGAAGACAGTTGGGAGATGACTTACGCAGGGTCATGCAGCAAAGCACTGCTGGAGAGGGATTTCAGCTCTGGGTTTCCAGATGCCTACCTACCATGAAGCCAGCTTGCTGCTTCCACCAAAACTGCCTTGTGCTGCAGAGGTACAAGAATGATAAACTGGTGCCTTTGTGCAGACGTTGAAGGCTCACAGTCCCTGCCACAGACATAAATGATTTTGCCACTGCAGCAGGAAGTGTTAAGACAAGCGGTGTGTGCTTCACGTCCCTGAGTATCATTAACACTTTTTATCAATATTATGAAGTTCTGCAACAAAAATAATAGGATTTGTCAGGGGCCGTTATGAACCGCCCCTGCTGGATAAATACATAATACATGATGGCAAAGGTCTGATGGGACTTTAATCAATTGCCTTTCCGAGTCAAATAAATGTCACATTAGACGTAAGCCATGTTGCATTTTGTGGGGGCCTCTGCTCCCCTCGTCTCACAGGCCAGACACCGCCACGGGGAGCTATGCACGCGCATAGACTCCTACTTATTTGTAGCAAATATATCAGAGCAAAACTGGAACAGCACGTTGTAAATTACAGATTTGGGACACCTTATAATGAAAGGCAAAGGGGAAAGGGAAGAAATATGGGGACACCATAGACATGATAGGTCAGCTCAAATACATCTCCTTGGTAGCTGGCACTGTCATACCACCTTTCGCAGTCACTGCAGCATGTCTCATGTTTCTGCCCATGGGGCAGGGGAGAATGGTGTGTGCCATTTCCTTCTGCACCGCAAAAGTAGCGAATCAACTTTAAACGTTAAAGTGGTATATTTTAGGTCTAGTATCAGGAAAAGAAAGCTCTTTGGTTGTTTCAGCATGCACCTGAAAAAATTATGAATGTCCATTTGCACTTTAGCATCCCTTTGAAGAAATTCCAAAAATCAAGATGCAACTTGAACACTTGAACATAAATTTGCACATTTAATTCCTCTCCCAAATATGAAAGAGCTACTTTTCTTACTACGCTATGCTTTTATTTTTTTTTTTATATTCCAGGCAGCATTTTAACAGCCATCTACTTTCCTCTCTGAACGGGCAGTAGACGTGAATTTAAATTGCAAAATGGAGATCTAAAGTAACACAAAGTCTAGGCATATTTGGACATGGAGTTCTAAACCTAAATTTAAAAGTCCTCATTATTTTTGGCATTCCCTAAATACCTCCAACTTGGACATCCCAAGCAGTGGCTTAAAATGCTGGTGGACGTTTGGAAAACTTTGGTCTGTCTTTACTTAACTATAGTAAATATTATGAAGTGTTAGTGCTATATTTCCCTTTATATCACAACAAGAAGCATCATTGTTTTAAAAACACTAGATTTCACTGCCAACATGTATGAAGGAATCCCAGCAAAATGCAAACTTTTGTTCCAAATACGCAAAACCATCACGTGTCAGAACCTGGCAAAATTAAAACCCAAATGAAAACAAACAAACCTTCCCCAAAGTTCCACTCCCTTACCCCCCAAAAAGGAAAAAGCAAAATTTAAACCATGAAACCTTTAATTCTTCCTGTTCTAGGTCTTAAAAACACAATTATCTAGTTTACTATGGTATTTTCTTCAATCAAAAGAGTCACTGAATTGACAACTTAGATCACAGCAGCCAAACTCAAGTGCATGAGACCAGGCAAGAAAAGAACCCTACACAACATTTTCCAAAGAAGACACTAACAGATTTTTAATCCTGTTACTGTTAGATGTCAAAGAGAATACAGCACATTTCATCTACCCAGATAATAAGAGTATGTCGGTATGAGATAGGACAACACACAGGACTAGGTAAGGAATGGTCCCATGCCACAAGGTCAGATTTCAGCAAGGGCAGGTTGAAATGCTAGCTGACTGTCTTCTATACTTGTTTTATGCTTGCACAGCATGGAATACTATATCCTTTATTCTGAATCAGAGCACAACAGCATAATGACCGTCCTAACACGTATATCCCCAAGTATAACAGAAATCTTCCATATTGTCACCCAGAAATGCACATATAAATTCTGGATCAATCAATCAATCAATCAATCATAAAATGTCGCTGAACTAAGTCTGAGTCCCATAAGCTGACACTGCATTAAAATCCTGGACTGCTGGGTTAGAATAAAAACTCAGTACTTAGTTCTGTGGCCATGGGGAGAAACAGAGACATTCACAAGGGCCCCAGGCTGACTTGGATCGAACTTGAAGCAAATGCCCAACTCATATCAATGAAAAGTATAAAAAGTTTGGTATAAATACTTACATAAGAGACAGGAAAGGTTCCTTCAGAGGAAGGCCACAAACTGATCGTGAGTGATCTGAGAAGAAAAAGGAGAAAGTAAAAAGGAAATTAAGTGTCAATAAACACACTAAATGATACCAATATTAAAACAGGGATCGAGGAGACTCACAGATGGCAGCAGTTCCCACGGGGGAGAGAAAAAAAAAAGTGTTTCAAATTCACAAACTGCATAAATCTTGGAAGTTTTGAAATTACCTGACCCCAAAACTATGTAGCTGAGAAAACTGGTAATGACTGAGGAGCCTTTCAGTCCTGGGATAATTCCTAGCCAGCAGAGACTAAATATCCTCCGGTGGCTGTTCAACAGCCTCCGTGAAATAGGCTTGTGGCTCCTATGGACAAATGCTCTTATCACAAAAACACTGCCAGATTTGAATGGCATCCTTCTTAGCAGGCATGCCAGATGATACAGGCCTCCGAAACAGAATTCGTCTTCTTGATCCTGACCTTCACAGAAGAGGGGTTAGGCATATTATTAGGGCTGAGGATGCTTACATTACGGCTGATAGCTGCACAGTAATATCGTGTTCTTAGTTCCTTCTGTCAACACAGTATCGTTTGGACTTGATGGATTTGTTACTCTGAGACCCCTATGAAAAAAAAATGGCTGCATGGAAGTGGAACGGCTGAAGTATCGCAAACTTCCGGTAGACTACAGGTCTAGTTTCCAAAGTCTACTATGGAGTATCTAAGCTTTATTGCCAACACATTTTCCAAAACATATTAACCTGGGATGAAGTAATAGACAAAATGAATCAAAGCCTGATGCTCTGAATTGTATCAAGAAGATATACTCCTGTTGGACACAGAAAAGAAAGGCAGATGCCCCCAAAACGGTCAAAGCTACAAACCAGTCCTGTCTGCCCTTCCCTTCACCAAGCTGAAAAAAAATTCAGGTAGTCAGACCAGACAGTGGTCTCCAAAAGACTGTTATCAGGGGACCAAGAGCACGGTGGACAAAGACCATGGGATCCCTGTGGTGTACTCCTGTACCCTTATCTATTGTTTCCTGTCCAGTTACAGTGAGAGATTAGTTCCATTGTTCCTCAAAGCAATTAAAAGTATGCAGAGAAATACAAACCTAAGTTGAGATAGTGAAGGAAAAGTGAGGAGCGAGAGGAGAGAAAGAGGGAAGGCAGGCATAAAATTTGTTCAGACTTGTAGCTATCATTTGTGGGCATTATGGGCCTGGTAGAGGACACTGTGAGAGAAGGCATGTGTGCATATCTAGTGGTTGCTCATCCACAAGGGAGGTGGAAGAAATACAGCAAAGAGCAGAGAGAATCATAAAAACTTCAGGGCAGCAAACAAGATGCTTATAGCATCCTTTGGATAGGCCACCCAGAGAGGCCCTGTTTAACAGCAAATTTCTTTTTAAAGAAGCTGACTGCTCCCACATGTAAGGAAGATTTGCGTGAGAGAGAACAGAGGATGGATTCTGCCCAGACTGAAAAGCTGAAGTACCGTAGGATGAAAGGAAAGGCAAGATCAGGCTGTTGGAGAGCAGGTCAGAATTTATGTTCCTTTCAAGAATCCATTATTCTGATGAAATTTAACAGGGAAGTTCTGGTGGAAAAAAACTACTTTGCGAAGCACGTATCCCTTATTTTCCTTGAACATTGCTCCTGAAGATTTAACCATGAAGCCCACAGACTCATCTGCAATAGGCTATATGCGAAGGACTGTTAGTGGCTGGTAGTTGGGAAGTATTACTTTCAGGGTTCTGGGCAGATGGGACAGTGAGCTGTACACCATGGAAGAACCTGAGACAAGAAGTCTGAGCCAAAGAATGTGCTTGGAGCCCCGGAGCTCAAAAAAAAAAGAAGTAAAAAAAAAAAGCAGGAGGCATCCAACATGGGGAAAAAAAACACAGAATGGAAAATTTTAGGCCGGGTGGTTAGAGTTTGGCTCTGTTATAAGCAACATATAACAAGCTCTCTTAAGGGAGAGTCAAGCAACTTTGATGACATAGATGCTGAAGAATTCTACAAATTATGGCCTGAGACTCCGGAGGTGCTGAGTAATGACTTACACCAACATTGCTGTTGAATTTCCTATAAGAAGTGAACAAGACTGTCATACCTAATTAAAACTGTAGGGTAATTTTAGACAGGCACAATATACTAGCAACTGCAAACTACAATCTGACAAATCATCAGTACTGAAACACCATAATTTTTAAAACGATCGCAGTTGGCCTGGACGCTTGATTACAAGTTTTGTTCAAAAGAAAATACATGAAAACAAAACTTTCCATGTAAAGTATTGGAAAAACAAGATGTGTCTGAGGAAACTATGATTCATTGCAGGTTAGATAACTGCATAACACGTATGCGGGAGAGAAGTGGGCCAAATCCTGCTCTCACTGCCCTGTGCACTCGTGCTGACTTAATTGAAACCATGAGCAGAACCTCAACCATTAAAATGCTGGGGTGAAACTTTTTATCATATGGCACTGTTTGTCACTCGAGACATACTTAACCTAATTACATTAGATTAACACAGTACATTTCTTCAAGATATGCTATTATATAATAACATTAAAAAAATGAAGTCTAAGAAAGCTGACTGTTTTCCCCAGGTCTCCATGTTATAAGCAGAAAAATTACTCGTCTCTATTTATGTAGTTTATTTTCAACCCAGTATGCCTCTATTTGGTGGGGTGGACAAAGGGAATTCACTGATCTTTTTCATATTGAATTCCTAGTGTTAATTAATCATTATTATTTGGAAGGTGTTTTGGCCATTGGACAGAACAGCCAGGGGCTAATCTTAATCCCGCCCTTGCTTCATTGCGACCAGATTCTGCCCACTTTCTCTTTCTTTGCTACATGAATAAATTCCATTTAAATTACAAAGACTAAGAGACAAGCAAAGCCTAAATATTAAGGATATTTAGGAATCTATCCCCCCTTGGGTTTAATGAGAATAAGGTTCCTAAACACTGAAGAATTTCTATTTATGGGGATTTAAGATGGTGAAATCCAGTCATACAAGTTGTTACATTATATAAGCAGGTAATCGATTTATGAGGCTAACTACAATCTCAGAAGTGACTTAGGCATTCACGTCAAAGTCTATTGGAAGTCAGTGAAATTTTGACTGTAAACCACCTGGGGACTTGAGAATATTTTACCTTTGTTAGCTTAAGCACTGCCTACTTTCAACGAAATTAACATCTTAGGTGCCGAAGTAATTTTTGCAACCAGCGTTCAGTTGCTTCTTACAATTTACTCTCTAAGTGGCTTGAGGTAACCTGCTTCAAGTGCCTTTATCTTAGCAGTAAATTGGGACAGCGATTCCGCTCCATTTTTGCAAAGTGATTTAGGATCGCTCTGATGTAATGCACTACGAAGGTAAGAAATGTTATGCCTTCAGCCCCTGGACTGGCAAGAAGCAGGCAAATTATGAACTGCTTTAAGCAGGGAGGACTGGCAATAGATTCAGATAATCCTAAACAGACTGTTCTTGCCTCAGAACGTTTTCACCTTTTACCAATACAGAACCAGCAAAGGGCATAGCTTTATCATATGTAATCTACTAAGCATATTGGAGTTAAGATACAGAGTCCTGACATACCTCTCCTCCTGGCTGCACTACACCTGCTCGGTATCTAAACTAGAGTTTAATCCCAGTGTAGAATGAAGAAAATAATTTACTGGAGAATTCCTCTGTTCAGAGGGGGCCAAACAGAGCCAGGGCCATGCTGGGGGAACACGGTGAAAGAGGAGACAGCTGAAATTCAGTGGAGCCCTGTAAATGATCTGAGGGGGCAGAAAGGATGCACTGCATCTCTGACACAGCAGAGACAGATTACAGCAAAATTAAATTGAGGATTTTAGTGGATATAATTGTTGCTTTTATATATTAATGAACAAAAATAATACGTGATTCTAAACTGAATACCAGGTTTGACATTTAATCTGAGCGCTCGTACTATCCATAAATGTTCATAAACGTCACAAGACCCCTACCCTTTGATTGAATTACAATCTAGTATGCAATTTAGGAAGCACGGATTAATCTACATAGATTTATATTTCTGCAGGTTACATTGTTATTTGTTGATTTATACCCTTTTCGCCTAAGTGTCCTTTCCATCAAGAATCCAGGAAAATACATGCAAATCTTTAATAGGAGAGCAGCTCAAAATCCAGTGACTAGCAGCAGATGGAAACTTGGTTCAGTGAAACCTATACTAATTATCATTTGCTTTTTGAAGTCACCTCTGCTAATGGCCAGCAAAATCTTAGTCCCTGTGATATCTCCTATTACCTTCACATTAACTCTTACTACAGCCAGCAATCAGCTAACATGTTTCTTGGCAATGCTGCGCAATTAAACCACCTTTCAATCAGCTTGCTGAGGAATCCAGAAACGGATTACCTCACACGCGAGGTAAGAAGCCACATCAGGAAAAGTGACATGGCAACGTATAGAGGAAAATGATCTTCAAGTTCTCCTTCTCCTTCTTTTTCTTTTTTTCCCTGTGGTTATGCTACTTAAGGTGACCACCTCCTTTAGTAGCCAAAATATCTGAAATTTCACTGTCACCTGTACTAACAGGCTTCCCTCCCTGCACAATGGTGTCTGCTTGGGGACTGATAATGACACCCACTCAACCAGTGTCGCAGGATGTAAACGGTCCAAAAGGCCGACCAGACGACAGCGCTTCTGCAGATCCTGACCTCTTCAGGGGCCTGATCCTGCTCCCTCTGAAATCAATCAAGCCTTCTGAAAGGGTTAATGGGGCAGGTTCCCCTTCCTCCTCTGCATCGTTACCTCTATGTGCCCACCAGAAGAGGGGCAGGCAGCTCCCCAACACGGCCCTTGTCCATGCAGATTCACTTGTCCATACAAAACCGAAGAGAAGGGCTAGCTGCTCTGCCTAATGAGAGAGGAAATGAACACCACTTGGTTGAGTTAGTGCTAGGGAAGCGAACTAAGGAGATGGTTTTACAACTGACGGCTTATTGCAGCGAGGGAGAAAGCACAAATGGGAGAGGATACTGCAAATTCAGCTTGAGCGCCAGTTATATGGCCATGTATCAACCCTTAGTCTACGATACTGGGGAATCAAAATACGATTATCTTTGAAAAATAATGGCTTTTTGTAGATACATTAGAATTAAGGTAGGTCTATATATATTGGAATGCACTTACACATGTATTTTGATTACATATATTAAAGAATTTGAAAAAATCTACTCAACTACAGGTGCACACGTTCTTTTTAATGAGATAAACATCTAAATTGTGGTTCTGTAGAGAATGCAATGATGACTTGAGAACAATTTTGAATCAAAATTTCTTGAAATATTCCATCACTTATTTTCCAAAGACACAGTTTGTTTAGAAGCTACAGTCCACAGAAGATAACAGAAAAGGCAACCGATTCTTTCCTCACTCAAACTTAAAGACAGAAAACCTTGCAGTTTACCTTATCACAAATTGTAAAGGATTTATGGTGTAACTATAACTTATATTTTCTTTAATTAGTATATAAGCAACTATTTAGTATCATTGTTAAATTTGGACCAGAAAGTGCAGCAAAAGGACACTTTTTTAATTTTCTGTAATTAAGAATAGCTACAATATTAGCCTTGTCTTTTTCAAATTAAGAAATATGTACTGGGAAAACGAGACTTTAAATGTGCATTACACAAAAATGCTTTTATAAACCAGAAACTTCACTAGAAAATACAATAGAAAAGTCTTGATGGAATAGATTTTTCAGCAGACTCTGCTTGCCAGGAAAGCTGGATAATATTATGTTTCGATAGGACAAGAGAAATTAATCCGATCAGAACTTGGACTTTCATGTATATGTAAGCTCATTCAAAAAGACATCAAGTCAAGGAGCTGACTCATTTTACAGGTAACTCCACCCAAAATAAGTCCTACCAGCTGTTTTCAGTGAAAACAATGAGATAGATGAAACAACAAAAGGAATTTCTTACATCTGCAAATTGAACTCTAATTAACATCCATCAGAGGTCTCCAGCTCCCTAAGAACTTCAGTCAAGAAATCTCTCTATACAAAGCACTTCCGAGGAAAACATCTTTAAAAGGAGAGCTCTCTGGAAGCAACAGCACATTACAGCTTCAGCAGCAGTTGCTTTAAGGGGCTCAGGGTGGGAGCAAAACTAGCAAAAAGTTTAAAACCAAAAAAGGTTAAATAAATTCTTGTTTTATAATCTAAATGTAGCATTTTGAGCATGCGTCCTGACTTAAAGATGGCCTGAAATGGCATTAATTTTAATTTTCAGTAACTCTAACCACTGACTACGTCTTTGAGAAATTTGTAAAAATATGTCAAACCAGGACGTTTCGTTGGCAGGTGCTTGGCCGCCACAGCCCCGCTCAGCTCAGCCTACTGGCAGAAGGAAGCTGCCTACCACCACCCTTCCAGTGCCATGGCACTGCCCCTTCCCTGCTGTCCATCACTGTCCTGGAGGGGTGCATGGAGGCCAGTGCTTCTCGGGTGCTGGGGGACTAATTCTGGGAAACAGAATACCTGCGAAGGGGCGGCCGCTGCCAAAATAACCCACACCTACTTCTTCTGACAGCCGGGCTGTGCTGTAGGCCAGGTTCACTGCTCTGGTGGAAGCAGCTGCCTGCTCCTGCCTCTCATCTTTCCAACATCCCTGATGCCATTCCCTCGTTGCGTGGCTGTGCGGGCTCCCATCAAGAGACAGTAAAGGAGAAAAGATGGCCCTGGAAAAGATGGTGGCTGCGATGTGACTGGGTTGTTCCCATCCATCTTACAGCCTGTTCCCTGTTCACTCTTGGAAAAGGGGGGAAAAAAGTCAGCTGTTGACCAGATGAGTTGTCTTTGTGGTCCATAAACAGTTTGGGCACTTCTATTTTATAAAATATTTTGAGTTCACTACTCTTGGCACTTGGAACTCAGCTTTGAAACCTTAAACAGAAGAAAACAGAAAACATATCTATGTAAATATACAAGGATATATACCTAATGGTTCTGTCTGTCCTTCAGGATCATACCCTAAAAATTAGGTCTTAGCTGTGGCTCATGTCTGTAGGTGTATTTTCCGTCCTGAGGCAGTGTGGTTGAACTGGCAGCTCACAAGTTAGATCTGTTGCCTTACACCATAGCCACATCAGGTCATGCTCTCCTATTGCTAGATGGATAACCAGAGAAGTGTATCTTCTGCTTCTCTGCTTGGAGGTTTGCAGCTCCAGTGCACAGTCCATGTTCCCTTCACCCTCTCAAGTACCTGTCCTAAATTCAGCAGGGCCAAAACTGGATTACACAGCATGAGAAAGTACAATCAAATAATAATGAACTACTTAAGCAGACTAAACTTGAGTAACCAAAATGTTAAGCTGAGAAAGTACGGTACTGGACATAAATGCATCTGTATTAATAATAGCAATTAGTCAAGTTTGTCCACTATTAATAAGTAGATAATTGCCATAAAATCTAGTGATACACACAAATAGGTTACTGATGTGAGGAAGTGACCCTGGAAAATGAGTTCAAGTTATTGGTTGGGAGCTTTCTATTGCTAATTATTGTTTTCTTTCTGAGTATTAATGTTCCTCCAGGATGATCCAATAAATCTAGCAGTGTTGTGATCGCTTCTCTAAATGGTATCTTTGGATCATATGTGGTCCCAAGAGCCATGACACTCCAGTGTACTTTACGCAATTTATTTCTGAAGTGAGACATGCTGACTCTCCATAATATTTCTTTCATTTTAACATCTGACTAACATTCAATTTGGGACATAAATACTCCAATATATCATTTTTCCCTGTAGGCACTGCAGATCAGAACTAAAGGGCACTGGCTGAGTCTGTGAGTACCATGAGGCTTGGGGAACAGGGTGGGCTGGAGCAGGGGGCACTGCTAAGCCCAAGCTGCAAGGGTACTGGGGGGCTGCACCGGGATGTGGGGGTCTGCACCACCCACAGGTGCTGGGGGGCAAGGGGTATGAACAGAGCTCTGGCACACCCCAGGCTGGGGTTACACTGGACTTCAAAAATCCAGCTTGCTCTCTTTGGCGAGAGCTGCGTGGTTTAAGGCTTGAATATGAGGGTGTCTGTTAAATCAGGAGCGAAGTCACAGCAAGATCATTATGCAAAAGTATAAGTATGTCAAATTCATAGTCACAATCATTTAAAGAAAATGTCAGAATGTTTTCCTGACTGCCTGTCCAGTAAAGAAATCACAACGTGACTATACCAAGACCTATAAGAAAATGCTAATCTGACATACTGTACACAAGAGCAGCAAATCCTTGAAAGGTAAGGTACCATATGGTCTGTGGTCTGTTTTTTACAATTTGTACTGCTTCGAAGATGAACTGTGTTCTTGTGACAGTATGCAACACTTGGAATGAGACTAAACGCATTACAGAAGTATTTCACTTGCCTTTAAACCCCTGCAGACTCACTGAAGTCACCAGGGTTATGCAGCTGCACCACTGTATGCAGTGTTAAGCCCTCAGCATCTACAAAGACAGGTTAAATATGTGCTTTTTCTGAGTTTTGCTGGAGGACAACCAACTTTTTTTTTCTAAAAGGCCATAATCAATACTTTGGAATTTATTTTTCACCTCTTTCTTCTCACTTTATGCCTATTAAAATAAATCAAAACTACCTTACAACGATCCACTAAAATGGATCTGGGAACAATACTCTCAATTTTATATTCGTTATGAGAACAGTGTACCCTACAGCATGCTGTTAGTTTTGTGACATGTGCCCTGAAAACTGAGTTTTGGGGGAGCTAAATATTTTATTGCTCTTTTAGATGGGGATGGGTGGCTGAAGTGTCAAGAATGCAGTCTCATCACTGAACCTGATCCCTTGTCACCAAATCTGATTCTGTTTTATAGGATCCTGTCCCTAATTCTAAGTGTTAATGCTAATATATCCAAACCACGTCCCCACTACATTCCTTGTTTTATCAGTTTAACTTTGACATGCCTCCCTCCATGACACTCACCACCACTGTGATGCTACGGGAAGGGAGGTTAAGTGGTGCGACAGCAGGGTAGCAAGGATGGCCATTTTTAATCAACTCTTCAATCTTAACTGGAGTATCCATTTGATAATACAGACAGAGGACTACACACGGTGGCTGATAGAATTAAATTACTGCAAAATGTAACTGAAGAGAGAAGGTACCTGCCCCAGTCAGACATAACATAAAAGAAACCACACTGTAAGTCCCTAGCACCTTTTATGGTAGGACTTACCCTCTGAAGCAACGCTGTTCCAGTCCTGAACTTCCTCTCCTGAACAACCAAACCATCTCAGCCTACCTCAGCCTGGAAATGTCATTTGCTGACCCAGTCACCAGGTGGAAATAATATTTATAAATGAGTGGTGGGATGGGCTTCCTGACTGTCTGAATTACTTCTTGGGTTTTCCCCAAAACAGTATAATTCATCCATATCAAAGAAACTTACGTGCCTTGAAGCTGTGGAGTTCCAAATCCATATTCTCAAGGGTTTTATTAATAAATAAACCCCCAACAAACAAACAAACAAACCCAGCAACAAACTGAATGCTACCTTTTGCTTTACAGGGGGAATTGTCCTTATTTCCATTTTATGGAATGAAAAAAGGGAAGAAGAAAAAGCTAAACTGATCTTGAAGCTCATCAATGCTAAAGCAGAACTCCGAAATGAACTGACATCTTTTGATGCTCAGTTTAGAGCCTGAACCACATCAAATGAGAAGAAAAATCCTTAAAGAAACCTGAAAAAGCCACCTGCATGCTCCTTTCAATGAAGAAAAGCTGATCCCTTTGATTGCTGAAGCCAAACCAGACAGCAGACACAGAGATTTTACAAAGTCTCTTAGTGGTGAGCCATAGTTTATGCTATTTATCAGCTTTCCTGCAAAGCGTAAGTGTCCATTTCACAAAGACAAAACCAAAAGCAAACAATTCCAAGAACTTATCCAAACCCAGTTCACATAGTTCACTGCATCTATTTGCTTCAGAAAAGTAAACCCTTCTTTAGAGGTTGGATTTGAATATAATCATTATAGCGTTTTCCCAGCTCATCTAGAAAGGCAACAAGTTACAGCGATCAAAAAGAGGTTTCTAAGTGAGTCAGTTTAAGAAGAAGCACAATAAACTGTCATTACAGTCTAAGAACGTGTCACTTCTATAGATGGACCCTGTCTTGTAAGTGATTGCAGAATTCTATTCAATGTTAGTTTGGGACACAAGTGGGCAGGGGAGGGAAGACTCCGATCCAAGGGATACTGTATAGCATGAGAGCAATGCTAGCTTTATTTTGCAACCCATTATTTTCATAAGAACATGAATCAGAGAGATAAACTATGCCAATTTCTTCATAGCTGACTTGTTATAGGATATTGTTTGAGTCTTCGCTAATGACTCCTTGAGGTTGGTTATTACTGTGATTAGGAGTTGGGAGGATAGAGGTCTGAGACCTTTCAAAGGAAACATTTTGTTCAGAACTGTTACAGAAAATAAAGTCAGCATTACAGTAACTTTAACAACCCAACCAGGATAATGGCCTGTGTATGCAGACAATGCTCTTGCTATTTCAAATGAGGGAGATAAACTCCATATAAGATGGGAAGCTGAGATAACCAGCTATTCAGTCTTGGGGATCAGAAAGCTGTCAGCTTGAGAAATATGAATGTCTGTGGAAACATCCTGGAAAAGGAAGGATGGTGAAGTTATTAGCAGGTGGCAAAAAAAAAAAAAAAGCAGCTTTAAAATTTGCTTTTTGTTTGTGGCATGGATAAATAAAGGAATCTGTGATGCTTTGATACCCCTGGTAGCCTACTGAGATAGATTTTGGTTTTATTTTTATGCAAAAGCAGGCTGTATGCAATGCTATTCTGCTCTGACAGTTATCCCAAAAAGGCCATGCCCATCACTGAGGTTGGCATGAAAAACTACTGGCTTCATAAAGAGTGAAGCAAAGAGGTGGCTATGCACCACGTTCATTTGTAGCAATGGCAGATAAAAAGCATTCCTGGAAGACAAAGGCAGGTTTTGTGGGATCTGGTTCCCCACTAGACTCCTATCTGCTTTAGCCACAAAATCTTAGTTTCCTCATGCCGTAAAACAGAGATCAAAATAACTCAATTCCTCAGAAGGTATGTTGGGAGGGCATGTACTTAAAAATTAAGAATCCTTTTCTTTCATTATCAGCTCTATCATTTATCAGCTCTAGCTTTTATCACCAGCATCTAGCACTTGCCAGAATGGCAGGATCAGAGCCAACAGTGTTTGCCCAGATCCCTTTGGTACCTCTGATATCACAAGGTACCTGGCAAAGGTATCACCATACCCCAGCAAACCTTCATGGGAGGACTTTGAGTTAACCATGTATTTGAGAAAAACTAGAAGGTTTCCTTATTCAAAACATTCAGCAATTTCCATTTCAGTGTAGGTGAAATGGTGAAAAATACTGAGGAGAGAAATGTCTATGCAGAGCTTTGTAATGTACATGGACATTAACAGACCAGCATACCTGCTTTATGAACTAAGCTGGTGTCTTCAACCTAAAAAGGCCCTGAAGAAAAGTTAGGGACTTGAATAATGAGGTGCCTCTATTTACTGAAATATCTATACAGAAAATGCACGCGTTTCCTCAAAATATGTTTTCCTGGGGACAGGGGAGTGGTAAGATGTACCAAGTAACCTGGAAGATGATCACTGTTTTCTAGCTTCAAAGAAGGGAAACCCATGCAAGCAAGCAACCTCCCCCATCCGCACCATAAGAAAGTGACCACTGGGAAGGCTTTAATGGAATCAGCTTGTCAAAATGATGAAGCTGAAAAGGCTTTTACAGAATATGTCCATGACAAAAACTTTAGCGTAACGTATATAGCGCAGAGTGGTTTTTGTCATGGCAAAAGGGAAGGAATATCATTAATTTAGACACTAAGTGTAAGGTTCTGCTAAAACTCTCCATGGGATAAATCGCAGAAATACAGCCTTGGCCAGACAAATGGAGCCAGGGAAGTCCCAGTTCTTGTTAGAAGTTATCGAAAGTGCCATTGAGTTTTTAAAGTCTGTCATCGCTGGTAGATGATAAGAAAAGGGTTGGGCTGTTTTCTTCAGATCTACAAGCATCTGGCTACAGTCTTGCTGAGGCACATACATGATTGGAATCGAAAATGAGCTCTTTTAAAAGTGCTTCTTAAAGGGACCCTATTCATACGCAGTACTTTCTCCCCAAATCTTTTATGGGAAAAAAGCTCATTACGGTCACACAGACAAATGCTGTATAATCTTTCACCCTGTCCACTAGCAACGTGTTCAATCCAATTTACAGCACTTCCCGCTATTCTAGTTCTGGACTCCCCACACAGCTCTCCTCAATGCATACCCATCCTGACCCACTGCTCCCCACCCGCTGCTCTTTCAATTTCAGGCTTCCCTGGAGCACTGACTGCCATTCATGCCTAATAGCAAGGTGGAGCAACTTGATTATACAACTCTGAAAAGTGAAATTTCTGTGCCTTTTGTGCTGAAACGCCATAATTAAGACACATATTATTGTATGTTGGAATGCTCCGAGATAGGGATGAGAGCGGCCTTCGCTTCAGGAAATGACATTTTGTACCCATGACAATTTATATTCATCTGAAAAACAAAAGTTTCTGATTGAAGCTCCTTTAAACTCCTTCCCAGCTTGCTGACAGATCTGTTCCCACTCTTTGCATCCACTTCCATGTCAGCACTAAAGGAAGTAGGGGATGGCAATTAGTAGAGAGAAATTTTCAAGGAATCAGTTACTTGACTAATTCATGTCCTTGTCTGATTTTGGAAGGTCCACCAGCACATTCCAATTTTTTTTCAATGCAGCCTATTTTTTAATCCACCTTGGGCAATACCGTTCACCAAGCGCATACAGTCTGCTTCAAGTACTTGATATTTGGAGCAGGGGTGCATATGTGGGATCAAGCAATACAATATACCACGTCACACAACAGACACACAGCAGTTTTTGCCTCCTGACTGGATTAATGTTAAACCCTTGAGCCCTCAAACCATGTAGTCAAGCCTGTGCTTAACTTCAAAGGTGTGAATGCAATGGGACTCAAGCATGTAATTAAAATTTAACCTTTACTTCAGGTTCTATTTAACAGAAATGGACTTATGCATGTGCTTAAATGGTTTGCTTTGTAGAGCCAATTTATTGAGCTGAAGTAAGAATTGGGAAGAAGAGATGAAGACATCATTGGGATTTGGATTCTTTTAGGATTAGAGAGGAGAAAAATGTTACTATGGAATTATAAAAGACAGTGACCTCTTTTAGAAGACAAAAAGCCTTTTTGATGCAATACTAGATTTACTGATACTCTATAGCTTCCTGGTTAGGGATGCAGTTTGATCTTCAATCACCGTTTTTATGTATATGTAAAAGTTGTGTATGTATGCCTATCGTCATTTGCAAAAGGTCGTGCCAGCTCCTGGGCTGATTCCTTTGACTGCACAAGGGAGGTGGAAAACGTGCGTAAAGCCACCTCTCGCAGCACTTACCACTTACAGGCAAGCTGATAGTTCACTACCTGAAAGCATACAAGCACATGATTTTTAAAGTGGGCCGTTTGCTTTCACTAGAGTAAAGCCTGTGTGCTTGAATGTTTGCACAAAGCAAACACATGAAGGGTGTGACTGCAGCCGGAGCAAACTCATTTGTAAAAGTAAGTGAATACTCATGGACTTTTTGTGTGCGCACGCGTTAATGTCCACACAGTTGTTCTTTTATTAGGTATAAATGGCCTTTCTGGTTGACACTGAGAAACAGTGCATCGGTGCTCATCCCAAGGAAACATGCACATCTGCCAGCCTTCCTCATCTGTCAATATGCCCTCGCACAGGGTAGGAGCAGGGGTGAATCAGAAGGACTGACAATAGAGCTCGCATCAAAGGTAGTATTCCTCTGCCTCTCTGAAATGCAGACATTTTACAAGCCTTTCTCCCTGAAGGAATTAGGATTAGACTTCAAAGCTGCAGAACAAAACAGAGTCACACAGGCACACAATTATTGGACTAAGTCCATGGACAATGATACCAAGGGGTTTAACGTTCATGAGATCTTTTCAGACTATTGTAGTATCCTCTCTGTTCTCAGAGTCCTCTTCCCAGAGAAAGCCTCCGACCCCTCTGGCAGCGGCCGCTGTATCAGCTGGCACGACAGCACATGTGCCCCCTGCCTCACCGGTGGCATCGTATTCCCACTAGAAAGACTCAGTATACATCTTTCACGTTTCTTAATAAGGAAAGGATTACAAGGTACTAAGAGTATCAGGCACAACCCCACCAGTCCCTCTTTCACCCCAATTCTCTTCTCCCAAGCTACTCATTACATAAACTCTAAATTAGTTTCTCTTAGCTAAACAGCACAAAAATATTATAAACAGAATCAACTCTTCTTCAACTTGCTACACTTTTTTTTTTCTTTCACATTCTTTACAAACAGAAGTGGAAAAAAATAATATATGTACATAACAGCAAATGTTCTCTCACTATTTTTCTTTTTTTCTGTTTTTTTAAACTGTTTTTATCTTATATAAACAGTGGTGATGGAATTATAAACACCATTATTCCACCTCCATGTTAATACTCTTATTATCTTGCATAAACAGAAGTGAACGAATATGTACATGACACCAATCAATCCTTATAAAAAAAAAAGGAGAGAGAAGTTTTTATCTTTTATAAACAGCGGAGGAAGAACTTAATGAATTCAAAATGTAGTTTTCCTGTTTATATTATTATGATCCGAAAGTAGAAACCAAATGGATGTATATTCAACATCGCACAAGCAGTCAGTTATGAAATTCTTTCTTTCTGCTGACTTCAAGAGTAAATGCAGTATTAGTGAAATCTGCTGGTCCAAGAGATGTGAAAACTGGTGGCCTGAGTTTAACCACAGAGCAGGCAGGCCAGGGGCTGCGCTGCCTTCTCCTATGATACTTTTGCCAAAGTTCTTCAGCCCCTTCCTTGAAGGGCCACCCAAGATAAAATAGGATAGCTCATTCTCTGCGGTGAACTGTTAGTACTTGGTCTTTCTGGTGAGATTGCCAGATATAGGGGGCCAATTAATACAGATGGATTTTGTGTAATGTGGACACCTGCCACTAGAAACTGGGCTCAGACCCCTAAGTCATTTCACAGAGGCCACCCAACAGCTGTTCGACAGTAATGACTTTGGGGCATGAGTGACCTAGGTCAGATATAAACGTGTAACTTCAAGCTGATAGGCTCCATATGTCAGTACTAATCCCCCAAACCACCCACGCCTTCTGCTTTCTTATTTTCACGTGTGTTTGTTTCTGGCTGATCATCTAAAGCCCATCTCTGAGCCTAAAAGATTTTTCCCTATACCTTGTATGTCAGCATTAACCAGGATGAAGTGCAGTTTAAATTTTTCTTCCCCTCTACCATACTTTCCTATGGTGGATCATCTCTTCCTTTGCTTTAGTCTACCTCTTTCTTATCCTGAATTAAGTCAGTCATGGCAACAGGGTTTCCCACAAAGGACAAGTAGATGAGATTTTTTGTTTTCAGGGCCTGTCCCTTTTCAAAAAAGGGGCTGCTCTTTGGGTTGATGATGCTCTTCTCTGCTGTTATCCTTTGCAAAAGCAACATGCATTTTGTGTCAGCTAGGCGAGGTATAAATGCAAGCTGGGGTCTCCTGCATAGCTGTGTGCAACTGGCAGGCCAGGTGATCAGCCTTGCATTTCTTTCAAAAGCATTTATTCTGAGGTCCCACCCTGAAGACAGCTGCCTCAGAGCTGTAGGTGTTAACTCATCCTACTTTCTCACTACCCACAAAGTTGGGACCTTTGCATGTGAAGGGAAGATCACTCAAAAAATTAGGACCCAATTCCACTGTACAGATTTTAACAGGACGCACAGTCGGAACCACCTGCTAAAGGGCAAAACCTCTTCTATGAGCTATGCTTTGTGCTAAGGGGGTCAGGAAGGAAAACCTCTGTAAGAAAATTTAGGGGAATTAGGACCAATCAGGGAATGCAGAGTCCCTCTGTTTAGGGACTCGAAGAAAGAGTTTTGCTTGGCAGCAATCTGCTTTGCTGCATCTCAGACTGTGAAAGATTTCGTTAAAATAATAATTGCTCAGATAATTGGGGTGCATTTATCATAAATATAGAAAGAGTGTCGTCTCCTCGTGTGTCCCTCTTTTTTTCTCCTTGTATTCCATTTATTTTCTCTATTTGTACATACTCTGAGCCCCAGTTAGCGACCCTTCTGCTTGTTATCAGAGAAAAGCCCTGGCATGCAAAGTCCTGGCCAGCAGGATCTATGTCTGAATTTTCGCTCTTCATGGAGATGTTTAAGTCTAAATTTTGCAGCATAAGGCCCCTCTATCTAAAAAGGCTTCTTAAAGTACCAAATTAAACACACAAGGGAGAAGTAAGGCCTTTCAGAGGAGGGTAGCCAAAAATAGAAAGAAAAAAAACATATTTCACCATTTGTTTTGAAAACACCAAAAATGATTAAAACATATTATAAATTAAACTAAACTAAAAAAAAAAAATCTTACCATATGAACAAATTCCCTGCCAAGTTCCATTTTTAAATCAAAGCCATTTTAGGCTCATATGTCAATAAAGAGAGTCTTAAACTAACAAACTTATGTAATGGATTTTAAAAAACTGCACAGACGTGCTTAACTGAAATTGCCAAATCTGTTCGGACTACATGAGGAGAGAGGAGGAGGAAAGGGAAGGACATACAAAGGTTTGGGATTCATCTGTGCAACTGCCCCCAAGTTGAGACTCCCTTTGAAGTTGGTTCCAACTTTCATGGAGCCAAGAAAGATGACTCACTCCAACCTAGTTTCTCCCCCTGCCCCCTTTCAATAGACCTCAAAATTTGAGACAAATACCACTGGGCTTCCTTACGCATAGTAAAATTTAGGAACTTTTATATGGATAGCAAAGGGAAAGGAAAGGGAAGGAGGTGGGTGAGTGAAAAAAAAGCTACAAATATATCCACAAAGACTCCCAGACAAGAAGCAACAATGGTCAGGGAGCTTTTGGGGTTGGCAGAAAAAATATACACAGTAAACTAGGACAAAGAGATTAATTAAGTGATAAGCAAAATGCCGTTAAGTAGCATGAACAGAAAAATGTGAAAGAGAATTAAATATTTGTATACCTAACCCAGCTTTTGGTAGTTCTTTTCCACTTAAGAAATATTAGGTTTTGCTTTAGCTAAGAGGCTGTCATTACATTGCAAGCAAGTATACAAAAATATAAATTACAAGAGAAAGGATTACGCAGCCAGCTGTGTCACAACTGAAAAGGCAAAACTGGAGGTCTCAGCCTGTCCAGGCAAGGACTCCCTGCTCCTCTTCAAGTACTACATGCGTTCTTCCCCCCCTGAAAAGCATCCTGATACTCTAACCCCAGGCAGCGACAGCCCATGACTTCCTATAACCTTCCCTCCATGAAGAATGGGGACGTGCAACCTGCCTCCTACCTGTCCCTTTGAAATTTTCCAAAGGCCAAGTGGAACACCCTCTGACCTACTCAGGTACACCTGCTCCTCTCTTCATGCCAAACTTTGGGTGGCCAGGAAGGCCTCTTCACCCTCTCTCAGATTGCCCAAGTGATCTTCGAAGCCTTCCTAAGGGTCAACCGTGTTCCTTCATCTGAAATCTGCCAAGGTTAACGAACAGGCCTCTTTCTTTCCCTTTCAAGCAGGTTCCCCAATCAAGTTTTGTTCCTTTAGGATTTCGGTATTAGCAATAACAACAAAATTACTTCTGCATCTGGTGACTGCATGGCCTTGCTTCCCTGGCATGTTTCCACATTTGCTTCCCGATGTTCAGACAAGATTGTGTCTGGATCCAGGTGGTGTGGTTCAGGGGCAGTGTCCTGATTTAAGCCTCTCCCCATACTAATCTGACAAGAATGCTGTAATTACTTAGTATCATAATTATAGGAGGGCAAAGGGGGTTCTGTTGCTTTTTTTAAAATTAAAAATGTGTGCAAGTTCAAGAATGCTTCTCTGTCAAATTTACACAGAAAAAATAATCTCAGTTCATAATGATGAACAATGACTTAACTGGAAAAATAAATCACAGCCAGAAGGCAGGTCCCAGGACTGTGCAGCCAGTAGAAGATATAAAATCCCTCATGATATAAGAAAAGTTACAATAGGGCCACAATAAACTATCCACGTTTGGTGGCCTAAATCACTCCCTCTGTTAACTCCTGTACAACCCAGACGTCTGCAGATGTTTCCTCCAGTCACAATTCTGCAACTACGAGGCCTAACCAACACACCATCAGTGACCCATGCTCTACCCCACCGCCTTCAGTGAAGCAGCATGGGTGTAACCTAGGGAGAATTTGCCCGTCTGGGACGAGGGAGCTCAGAAATCACCTCAGGAATGTCTCATTACAATCGGATTTGCAGACTGTTTATACAGGCACATGCAGTGCTATTCTTTAGACTCCTTGTTTAGATTAAGGTCCCTGCATGTGAGGAGCTGAAGGTCCGGGTTCCAAGGAGCTGTCTCTCCCAATGGCATCGAATCACTGCCTTGCGCTGCCAGGCGCGTGCAAAGGGCATGATGTTTTCAGTCTCATTTCCCCAAAAGCAAAGGCTGGATCAACAGTTTGTTGGAAGGCCCCATCTGTAAGCAGCCATCAGGAAGGTCTCAGGAAGATCTGACCTGAGTTTAAGTATCGCTTTGTGCCTGTAGGTTTAATCTAGGAATTACCAAGTGATATGCCATCATCACCCCCCAAAGGGAGGAGTTGTACCAGGACTACAGAAAAACTGTACTTGAGCCTGAGCCTGGCCACTGATCTTGACTGAATCTTTAAAACAGATTGAGAATCCTTGGGGAAAGCAGTGATGAAACAAAACACCCGTGCTAAATTAACCCCTTCTCAGGGTCTTTCCACAGCACAAAAGTCATTATTTACTTAAGACATCCACAATCTATGAACACTGTGCATCAGATCAAGCACCCATGAGATTTGTTCAATGCCAAAAGAGAAGTTGGACATTTAAGCTTTGTATACAACTAGTTATAGTAATTTGAGCAAGACAAGAGGCTGAAATATGCCTTCATTTGCATTTCCAATTGTATGAAATCTTTGATGTTTTGTAGCTAGAGGCAATATTTGGTTCAAAAGGTCTTAGATGACTGATCCTAGAAGGTCCCAAGGTTCTTGGTTCCCACCAGCTTTCAAGGAAGTTACAGGTGCCCAGCACCTTACCGTAATGATGGGGAAAGAGTCACACGTATTCTGAGCTTCTAAATTTTAAATTTCAGAAAGTACCTTCACCAGTAAAAAACGGAATGACATCCACACTTTTGTTTAATAAATAAAATAATAATAATAAACCAAACGTACAACTCCCCCAAGCTTCAGTTCACCTTTTATGCATGTGTGGAAGTGTCTTTCTGGGTAGAAGAGCAAGGCTGTGCTGGGAAAATGAGTAATTTCCAGCTGGAGCAATGTACAAAGAAAAAATTGTAATTTGATCAAGGCAGTGATAGCTCTTCTCTGCTCAAATCAGTATTTGCTGCCAGATATGGGGAAGCTGTGACTCAAATCTGTAAATGCTTGTGAAAACATGATGGTTTGCAATAGAATGCGCAAACACTTTACTTACAACCACCTCTTTAAACACAAGTATAGAGGGAAGCACAGCCTGGGGGCTAGTGAGGCTTTGCAAAATTATCATGCAATTCTACCAGCCCCAAGGTGAATAGCTACTCGAGTGCCGTTATCCTGCCACAGCTATCTGGCACCACTGGCCTTACAGTTCATTGATGAACAGTGGAAAGTGTGAAGATCTTTTAAGTCCTCCATCAACAACCCACCAAACCCCATCCCCACCCCACTACCCCCGACTTCCTGGCACCCTAGAGAAAACAGATTTTGCAAGAGTTGTTTAGAACAAAGTGCTAAGAAACAAAAACACCTGAGCAGCAACTCCATTTTTTCATGGGGACTCACAGTGAACCCTAGGGCAAGTTCATGTGAACACTTCTAACCGGTTGGTTGCCTGGTTTTCCACAGGGCTAAAAAAGCACGAAAAAGTACAGTAGGAGACTATTAAAATGCACCACCACACTACAGCAACGCTGTGTTCTTTTAATGGGCCCATTCCTTTAACAGATGTTTGAGCAGTGGGCTGCAGCCTACTATAGCTGAAACCCACAGAAAATGGACACGTGCTTTGTTCAGTTTTTGGAAAGTACTTTGTGGCCTTTTAGAGCTGTGGTATAAATGTAAGCCGTACCTGATCCCAACTCCCAGAAATAATTAAGAGCCAGTGCCAACATTTATTCCAAGTCTGATTTACAGTTCTTGTCAGTATAAATACAACTGTCCTCTTCTGCCACAGGGAAGGGTGAACTGCCTTACAAAAAAATGCAAACCAGTCTGATCTTTTACCCAGAACGCTGCTGAGTAACTAATCCTTTAACCATGCCAGTTTGGGAATGAACAACAAAGGCAACAAGCATTTTGTTCTGGGAAGTGTTGCATATTTGGACCCTGAATCTTCTTCAGACTTTGAAAATGCTGATGGAATTACTGATCGCTTTATTACTAAATAAATACAATGAAGTTTTGAAAAAACTTTGTTTAGACATGCAATGCATTTTGCTAGGGCTACGTCACCAGGAGACAAAATAGTCTGTTCAACACAGTCCTTAAGTAACTTGTAGTCTGGTTTTGAAAATACAAACGTTCAAAGGAGTTCCTACCATTCTGGATACTTAGCTAAACTGATCTTCCTAGTCCTTTAGCCATAAGTACTCAGACAAAAGTTAAATGGACAGAAAACATATGAAGTGTCTGGAGCTAGCTTTAGAAAAACTGGTCCCAACAAAGTCAGCTTTGCCTTTGAATTCAAGCAGGCAGCATTAAATCTGTCTCTGCTTTGAAACTCACTCCCTTGTATGATCTGGTAATTTTCTACCTCAGTTTCCCCTTGCCACAAGGGAATAAATTCAGCTGTAAAATAAACTGCTGTTTTTAGATTACGATATGTCATTGTCAAAACAAAACAAAACAAAACAAAAAAAATACCCAAACAACCAAACCCCAAACCAAACCAAAACCCTGAATCCCTACAACACAGTTCAAAGAGGGGGGAAAACTCCGAAATTCCACCAGCCCTAAGACAGCCAATATCTCAGCAAGATACCAAGAGCCTCAGTGTAAAGGTTGTGCCTGCAGTGAGCTTTCTTACATCTTCTGCTCATATTTCTGAGAACCAGAAATCCTTTGGAAAGGCAAAACTGGATCAATATAGAAAAGAAGGGCTCTGAAGGGAGTTTAAAGAAATCTTCCTTCCTGCAACTCCCTTGTTGACCACTGAAACATAAAGTTTAAAGGTTTCCAGCCAAACCTTTAAAACTACTTACACATTGCAGATCTCCTTAGAGCCTTTTGTCTTTCTTAAATCTAATAGTAAGGTAGATAGATACATTGCATTAGGTACAGGACACCAGATCAGCATTCATGCTCAGCAGATGGAGCACAGATGGAGGACACATCTGACCTCAAAGCTAGAGCACAAGGAGTTGGTATGATTTAGAATCAGTCCTAGGCATTGGGATGTCAAATGTTGCTGCTGCCCCAGCTCTCTATCCACCATTGCTACAATGCTGCCTGAAATATGCACAAAGCAGATTTGGAAATGCTATGGCTCACAGTTGAAGGCTGTAAAGCAAATCAGAAGTAGTGATGGCTTTCTTTAAATTGTTTGGTATCATGGTTCAGGGGATCCTTCAGAAACAGCTTGGATTTTTGCAAAGTTGGGATAGAGCAGATAGCTAGGGGAGGTAACTTTGTTTTACATGCCAGTGCAAGCTGTCTGCACTTATGAGTCAAAAATTCTTGGGTCTTCTGCTCACCTGAAGTGAATCTCTCCCCTTTGAGCCCCAGTGCAGTAGCAGAAACTGTACAGCCAGAGAAACCTGGCTTCCTTCCCATCACCTCCCTCTGATTCTGGGCTCATTCCCTTTACCTTTTTAGGTACTTATTAGTCCACACCAAGCACTTCTCCATTTTTGCCACAATTATCTTTAAAGTATCCTTTATAAATTACAGGGATGTAATGGGAATATCCCACAGGTGGGAAATGGTGGCACAGAAAAACTAAGGCTGAGGTCTAAAATGGTATTTTGATTCCCATTTCCTATAGATCAAAACAACTTTATCTATTCATCCGCTAAGAACAGTGGAAGCTCAACTACCTGAATATCATGCAAAACCACTAGTAAGTATTTGGCCAGTCAAAGGTTCAGATAATGTAGGCATTTTTCATTGGAACAAACAGGCAATAAAGGACACAACTCAATCTGCCATCTGAGATAAACTGAAATTATTCTGTATCCTAAGCCAAAATAAAAACTGCCGAAGTTAAGCTCTAACTGATGCTTGGACTCAAACCTGGACACTCCGAAGTGCAAGCACACATACCTCAGTGTCATTTCCACTGTCACTTTCTTGTTTTCTTCTTTTTGTACTAAATATCATATGATGGAACACATCACGAAACTGAGTATCATCTGGGTGAATACAACTAGGACTACTTGAGATTTTTCCAATAGAACATATGGCCATTGGAAGATGCCGATTTATCAAAAGTGAAACACTGAAAACACAACAATTTCAATGAAATTTTGTTTAGGAAAAAATGGAATGATCTGCTACAATCAAGTCAATATTGCATCTCAATATTGCACCTTCTAGAGGGCTTTTTATTCAGATGGAATTGCACAATAGAAATTAAAAATAAAAGTAGAAATGTAGTAAGTTTTTAATGGACTGTCAATTAATTTTTTTGGAGCAAAACCAGGGGCACTTACGCCAGAAAAGCAAAAAAACACACACCCCAACAGCCCCCTCCCCAAACCTAACCACAGAATCTTACAGCTCTCTGAAAACTAATTCTTAGTTCTGCACACATCCTAAAAGAAAGAAAAATCAGTCCAGCTTTGTTATGCAAATGAGAGCAGAATACATGGAGATAGGTCTGCATTTCCAAAATGCCACCGAGATGCAATGTTTCAGGACCACCTGGGGAGTGGCAAGAAGATGAAATAACAGGGAAGAAATCGCACAGCTTAGTGAGCTGTGTATACAGGATCTCCTGGCTAAATCCTACACATACAGGCTTAACACTGTCAGTAGAGTCTAGTGGAGTCCTAGGGCTGCACTAAGTTCTGCAGTGGCACCAGTATGTCTGTGGGTTGGGACAACGAGGTCCCTTGCAGAAGGGAATTAACGGGCTGAGGCTACATACTCCCTCTGACTTTTTGCCTGACACTTCAAGACTGCATCTGCAAAAAAGCCTTGCCTGGACCACAAAATCAAAAGACAAGAATGTCCCTCCTGACATTGATTCCAGCGTAGCCCAGGCTCGTAGGTGCTGCTGCGGATCAGGGCCTGATGGGTCTGTGTTTCACAAAGCACTACTCCTGAGCCCATGCCTATTTCTGCAGAGTTAGCACAAGGATCAAGGTAAGTCTTTCAGAAATACTACCTGAGGTTAAACTCCCCATACTAACCCTCAGATCTCCTTCCTGATAATACACTAAGCCTCGAGCCCTGCATTTGTCTAAGCAGTATGGCTCTTGGAGAAGAAACATTACATTTTGCTCTGACTCTGTGGGGGGAAGAACCATCATTCCCATAGCAATCAGAAAATGAGACATGCAAGGACATAGTTCAGGCAGGAGAAAACCTTACCCTAATTGTTGATTACTAAAGTACCATAATGTGCTAGAGAAGAAAGGATTCCTGAGAACATCAGGACAGGACATTAGCAGATTAATATTAATCTCTAGAGTTCCAGATTCATTTCCTGTCCATGCTAATGTCCTCTTGATTACCACAGAAAACAATCACACAAAAAAGTTCAATTACAAACAGGACGAGAGACTTAAAATATTAACATTTTTGGAGCTTTCAACCAAATATGTATAATTAAATGAAAAGCTAGGCTAATGCAATGTTAAAGTTGAGATTTTAATTGTGCAAAGGTCAAGGAGTTTGGCATCAAAGTTCATCAGCACATTTAATCATACTGGGCCAAATTCTGCTCTCAGTTACACTGGCATAAACTTAGAACATCTTTATTTTATTAACTAGAATTATTTTAGCATCATGGAACATTGGCGTGCAAAAACACTAGGACTTCCTCACAATGTACGCAATACACAAGCTGTACAGTACAAAACACTACATGTGTACTAAAAAGCACATTGTAGACATGAGACAAAGCATAGCTGAATTTAATTACATAGTCTATGCAGAAGTTCAATAAAAAAAAAAAAAAGAAGAAAAAAACACTGCCTTTTGAATTGCACGAGACTTTATCATTTGTCAAATTATTACACATTGTCCAGGACATTGTGATGAAAAATTGTAGCCCACACCTGCAAGACAGCAGAAGTATATTCATTGTACTGCTGCACAAGTAATATCTGAATCGTTGCACTGAGTTAGCATCATTGTAAAACTAAGGACCTATATTCAAAAGATGGACTCATTTTGTTTATCTAACCTTGCACTGTGTAGTGAGACTTGCATATACACTCTGCCAACCATCCACCACAACCACAAGGGATCGAGCTGTTGTTTTCCTGCAAGGAACAACGTACTGAACCCCAAAAGCTTTTGCACTCATGGACAGTCCTGTTTGTGAGCTAAGTTTGGCAAACAAGTGTGCTTGCCTGCACAAAATTGCATGTGAACAAACCTTGCTTGAAAACCATCTAAAAGTCCAGTATAAAATGTCCTCGTTCTCTTTTAAAAGACAACATAATTTAAAACAGGAGAAAACAGAATAATAATGTACTTTATTGGAATAAGTAGGTCATCAAAAAATAAATGCGCCCACATTTATTGGAATGTCTAGTCCTCATAAATAGCTTAATGGATTTTTTTCAAACTTACTGAAACATTATTCACCTCTGAGCTTAGAACAAGCTTGAGAAATTTCAGCCAAAAAGGTAATTGTTTCAGAAAGTTATAAACCACCAAAGATAGGGGGCTTGCAATAAAAGTGCTGTCTCAACCATAACTACAATAAATGCAGCTAATGAATAAATGTGGTCTGGCAAGAACAAATAAAATTTGAAAAGTCTGATGTGGCCTGCACAAAATTCAGGAAGGTAATTGAGTGAGTAAATGTCAAATGAAGGATTTTCCTGTCTTCTGAAGAATTCATCTCAGCGCAAGATTCAGTGAAGGCCCGCAGAACCCAAAAGCAGGTTAGCTACATTTTGAAGCGAAGGAAAACCCCTCCTTTATTAACACCAGTTGTGTCTAAAGCCTGCAAGCAATAATGATGCATCAAAGATCATGTATTACAACAATTCCCTGCACTGGTAATCTCCAGCTGAAATGCTGACATGGCCCTGCCTTCCTTCTCTTTCACAACTTCCCACGCTCAAGCAGCACCAATCTACACATTCAAACAGATACTGTCTTTCCAGTGGCAACTCTTTGTGTGGCAACCCTATAACTTAACTCCTGTCTTAGTTATCTTGGGGCTTATTTATGTATCTGCAGTATCATTATCTGTATACATCACGTCTTTGTGCTCTAGAACTGCACAGACAACAAAATGTACATTTGATAACATGGCAAATAGAAAGACAAGGAAGGTTAAAATTACCTGACTTGGGTACAAAAGAACACAATTTTTTGGGGGTATACTTTTGCTGTGATGTGCTCAGAAAAACTTCTGGAGAACGAATACTGCCCAGCCACCCCCACTAGACTCAGACAGGCACTGCTTTCAAATAACATTATCATCTTATGACACAGTCACAAGTCCCTGTTTGTATGCATGCAGCTGCAGCCTCAAAAACCCTTTACAAAACGGTAGAATTATTTTAAATTGGATTCAAATTCCCACTGTAAATAACCAGAAGGTGCGTGTTCTCTAGTGCCATCTAGATACTACTAAAATTTTCCTCTAACAATCCTTCTGGAGAAATAAAACATAGTGCAGAAATCTTAGGAGAAAAGCTAATCTTACAACACTTTGGTTCAAGATATGTATACAGAAAATCACAAGAAAAGCTCCTAAAAGACCACTGATTCTGCTTTGAAATCCAGCCACATCCATACTTCAGCATGACCTTTTTGGTTCAGCTGTGGAATGTGATACTTCAATTAAAATGTCGTTCTCCATGTCCTAAGGCGTTGTTTGAGGATGATTTGGCAACTGACAGGCATGTTGTTTATTCCTCAACTGCCTGGATGTTATGAACTTCTCCACCAAAATAAACTAACAAAACCAAACAAATTCCCCATTGTGACAAACTGTAACAAGTTGTTTCACTTGTGAAACTGTAAGTGAAAAGGAACCAGAAATCCGTTCCATAGCTGATCCTTACGCTTTCCAGGTAGTGAAGTAAAGGGAAGATTTGAGTGAGGAAAAGATGGGAAGATCCCATCACTGGAGTCCTTGTATCATCTCAGTCTTAACAACAAAGATGCTACAAAGGATGCTAGATCATAATTTCCTTATAAAAGTCCTGCTGAACTTTATACATTGCAAAAAATTGAAAGAAAGCAAATAACAAAATAATCCACAATCACCTTAATGAGTGTTGCAACTGCGAACAGTACCACAGTCACTTACCATTAAACCAATAAAGCTTCAGTTCGATCAAGGTCTTCCTCAAATCCTACATATAAGCAGCCTTTTGCAGGTATTTTACTAGCTAAAATCCCACAAATTTCTCCTCTTGTAATTCACTACGCCACACACTTTGTATAGAATACTGCCTTCATCTCTCTCTGCAAAACTTTTACTGGGAGTTGCTAGAGGACTGGACTAACTCAGTCTGTCATACAAAGTCTGGGAAGAAATGTAATTCAATGCTTGTGTTGTCATTGCACTTTTTCAATTAAAAGGTTCCCCAAACCTCTTTCTTGCTATTTTTAGGGGTGCTGAATTGCCATTAAGCTGACCCAAGGTACACTGACCTCGGTGGAATTTTCTCTACCAACTCCAATGGGTTTTTATGTAGTCCTTCTGGAAAATACCATTAAATAAATATTAGATATTTATTAAATCGTGGTATGTTATTTCAACTTTTATCTATTTCTTACAGCATGCTATCTAAAGCACTTCCCAAACACTTCCCAAGTTATAAAATTTCCCAAATTCTTAGAAAATGTCAAGTGTGTTGAATTCCTCCTTGTGTAACTCCAAGCAGTTCTATTGCAATTTGGCACAGCTACTTTGCTAGAAAATCTCTGTACTTTTTGCTTGATTCACTAGAGTAAGGGTATCTACGGCTTTGCAATTTGTAGATTCAGGAGTGACATTTCCATTTAATTTGATTTAAAATTCTATGTTTGAAATTTCAGAATATCCACCCCTACAGAAATACTTAACCACAAATGTGGATAAAGCTCTTACATGAATTATCGGAAACAAAGGGCTGGATATCTTCTAAATATAACTTAGCATGTTCATCTAAGATCTAAATAATCATACTGATTTTACAACATCTAAAACTGGGGCCAGACATTCTTTTGGCTAGTCAATATGCTATTTCAACAGCTTGGTATTTTATCATTTCCTTCTTGCTTGATACTTAGAGCCATCTTTTCTCTATCAGTGTCACTAAATGTACCATTTGGAAGCACATAATAGTCAAAACATAACATAAAGGAGAGCTTTTCTCTATGCCTGGTCTGGTGACGTAGGTATCTTCTGAGAGGCTCTCTATCAAGCCAAGCTACGCTTGCTTTTGAATGGCTGAAGTTCACATGGCAGCTGATCTGTCTGTTCAGTATTTCAGTGTGAACGTGAAGCCCACCAAGCCTGCCATCCTTCAAATCCACCTCCTCCCTGCTCAGCAAGCATAGCACAATGACAACATTTGTGGTGTTGCGGCTTTCAGTGCAATGCTCATCCCACAAGCTTTCTCTATCCTTTACAAAGGCGGCAGAAATACCCTATTTTTCTAGTTCCCTCTTAGTTACACCCTCTTCTCAATACTTGCGTACTTCTCAGTACTTTGAAAGAAGCACACTGGGGCCATATCATCCCCTCACACGCTTCATACAGGAGAACCTAGAGGGTACTTGCAACGCCTCTGGTGGGCGAGCTGGCAAGCCTTGGAGGTGGCAACGAAGATCTCTAGAGAAATTGTTACAATAAAACATAACAGCAGACAGCAGCCAGAATTTTAAAAGGCATCCAGTGGCAAAGGAACCACCCTAACCTGCTGATGTTGTCTTGAAAATACCTTCAGGCAATCAGTGACGTCTTTAAGCACCTAAATGCTTTTGATAATCTGGCATCCAACAATTAGATCCCTCCATTGCAGAGACTCTGTAAATGGGAAAAGCGACAACAGCATGCAAACGCTGCCAAACGCAACATAGAAAACACTGCGGTAAGGCTGACATTCACCTCTCACCCTGAGTATTAACGTATAATCCGGAGAGGCTACACTGCCTACCGTGCAGCAATCCACTATCTGGTTCTAGGTATCTGATCATCCCTGCACGCTACAGAAATAACTGCAATCTATTCTGTTTCTGTACGAAGCAAGGGTGTCTATGAGGCTGCAGACATTATTTGCCCCAGGCAAAATTTGCATTCACTTCAAGGGTTCAGAGGGTATTGTTCATTTACTTTATTAAAGCATTTGTTCCAGTTTCAAAATAGATCAAATCTGAGAATTATGAAACATGCCTAGTCAGTCGAATGTCTGGGTATCACCAACAACTGGGACGGCACGCCATTTTGAAGCCCTGTTTTACGGGAAAAGTCACTGTTCAGAAAACCATTTCCTTTAGCAAACAACGTTTAGAACTCAAAGGATCTGAATAGGTTCTCCACTTTAAAAATAAAAGACAAAGCCTAAAAACGATCAGGTCAGACAAGCAAATGGTTAAAACCAGTTAGAAATCAGGGTTGCTCTCCACTTCAGAGAGCAATTTGATTTTGCTCTCTAAAGTACAGGCACAAAGCTATTCTCTTACAGGGAGCTAAATACCAGCTATTCCTGAAGCATTATGAGAGCGAAGTAAGGGTTCAGGAGAGTTTTCTCCTCTGAACCTCTATTTATCTGACTGGGATCAGGTAAAACACTGTCATTAGCACTTGCTCAGCTCAAAAGTCCCGGGTATGGCGTGCCCACTGGCATTTCATGACTCCTGAGAGGGATGACTGTCTGTTGAAGAGCAGTGCCAGCCTCCTCCTATTCCCCCGTTCCTGCTGGCACCCTGAGGCAAGCATCTGGGAGAGTATGCTGCCCCTCTCTGAAGCAGGTGCAAAGAATGGTAGTCAGTGTGTTCGCTCCCCGTGAGCCTGCTGCAGGCAGACAGAAAAGCCTGGAAATCCCTCCAGTAACCCTCCCGGGGGAGAATGAGAATTTAGCCAAGTGCACTTAAGACCAAAATTGTTGCAGAAAGGAGACACATACACTTGTTAAAATCCATCTGTAACATTCCCTCCCATCCTCCCCTTACTGTGGACCGATCTGGATTTCTAAAGAGTATAATTATGTCTTGCACAATGATTATTAGCTTTGGGATCTCTCAGAGAAAATTTCCTCACTGCACATGTGGCCATTGGCTGACATATCAAACACATATCACTCCATTTTTTAAATTTTTTTTTTTTTTTAACACTGCATTTTGCTGGGAGAGAGGCCAAAGAGAAAGGACAGGCACCCGAGCCCAGGGCCAGGTTCTGCACTATGCTGGTGTGTCCTGAAGGCCAAAGGGAAGAGCTGGAAGAAATGCCTTTGCTCGCTAACGCTCCCATTCCTCTGCCTGCACTCCTACTACCAACAGCGGGATGTCTAATCTCTCTGTACGTCACCAACAGACCCTTTACCAAGAATGCATTGACACATTCTTGATTTGCCCTTCTTATTTTGTCTTTTCTCTTAAAAGACAAATGAAATTGATTTTGTCTTCCCTAAAGCAGATGCTCACAATTCACTGTATGCCCACGCAGTGATGTCAAGGTTTACAATCATTGTCAAGCTACCTGGTAGCTTTTGAAAAAAAACCACTGACTGGCAAACTGCTAACAGCAAATATTACTATAATACACTATCCTCCTTTCTAAATGGATCACTGATGGGCTGGACATCAACTTTGACAATAGGAGATGCCTTTGTACTGAGCACAATTAATGTTTTTATGTATTAAAAAAAAATCTTTCCTGAATGAGACAACACGTTGTCCACTCATGTGAAAATGGCACGGCTATGTATCAGAAATGATACAGCCAGTCGAGAATAAAAGAAATTATTTTGCCTCCGTGCTGTGAAAATTTCAAGGCACCTGCACTTGGTAAAATGGAAGGTATGTAAGAATAGCGTCAGTCAGCTTGTATGCCTGAGGGTAATGGACATCATCCTTTTTCCCATCCCAGTCACCACCTTTTCCATTTCCAAAGGGCCTCCAAAGACGAAAATGAACTTGACAATCATTCTGCAAGGCAAACTGATCCTGATTCTTCCAGTCACTTTGTAATTCACTGCAGATGGTGAGAGTGAGATGTTTACTGGCTGGCAGGTAATGAGCCTCGTTGTAGATAATGGTGATGGACGGGCAATCGTGCCTGCTGACAAGGAGGCAACTCAACATGGGCACATGGCATTCATCCATGACTTCATGTAGAAGGATAGCTGTGACAATGTACTCAGGTTATAAACTACCCTCCTCTGTTAATGTCAGCATGCCGCTATACTTAAGCCTTTCCAGTTCACATTTAAGTAGCGTAGAATTGATCCAGATTGTCCATGAAAGTAGAACAGTCTGATTTGTGACCTAATGTTTACTCTCCTATAAGAAGAAACTTGATCTGTTTAAACATCTAGATAGTCCCTCTTCCGAGGTAATGCCATTCATCACAGCTGTCAGTGCTTCTTTAAAAGAGAAATGACCCTCAGGCATAGTATAAAACTCTGTGCAAGAACTAGGTACACCTTTGCCAAAAGAAGAAATAGGTCCTTTTTTCACTGGGCTTGTATACATGTTTTGAAAGGCCTACACACACTGAATTACAAGTCGGTATTCCCATTTCCATCCCCACCCCCATATAAAGGGACTTGTATTAAGAGACCTACACACTGTACTGACTTTTTTTTTATCCCAGATATGAGGGTAGTGGATTTGGACAAGCTCAGCCATTTGATGAGATATACTTAAGCAGCTGGTTCTGAGGGAAAATCAGAGCAATTCAGAAATGCAACAAAGGATAACAGAAAAGCCCTAACTCCATTTCTCCTCTCCTCGTAACTTTATGAAACAAAAATAAAAAGTCATACATTCAACCAAATACCACCAATGTCTTTTGTTTCACAAGAATATATTTCTCTTGAAGAAAGGGGGTATGGCTAAAATTCAAAAAACATGACCTTAAAAATTATTTTGTTCATATATATACACACACACACACAAATATACACACATTTAAACATGGATATTGTTATTCCACAGACAGACAACACTTGGTCTTAGTTTTCTTATTCTGAATCAAATATCCTTTCACTTCTTCCCTGGTGAAATCTGATAATTTGTACTGTACCCAGGCTTCAAGACTTGATAAACGATCCCAGTGCTATGAAAGTTTCATCCAAAACCTGTCTCTTCATAGATTCGCTCCAGATATTCTTTCTACTTTAAAGACTCATGTGATCATCACTTTGATCCTTTCTCCCTCAGCTCTATTAGGGGCACCATCTCTTCAGGGCTTGCAGCTTATAAAAAGACCACCATATTTTGATATGCCTTTGATGTTGTCTTCCAAAGTATCTTTGATTTTTAAGTTCTGTTCAACTCTTTCACCATTAACCTTGATTTCACTTAGGAATTAATAGATCTATAGTTTTATTGGAAGGCTAATTTAGAAATTCTGCTTTCTCTGGCACTATTTTCCCCCCCTCTTATCTGGAAAGGTAGGTGAAACAGCACAAAAAACTGACCGCTGTTTGCAAATAAATGAAGCTATAGATAAGCTAATACCTTTCTTGAGTTTTGAGTTGTGCTTATTGCACAAGTCTCTTACTGAATCATTAAGCTGCCAGCAAGTAAAGTGGTTCTGCAGGATGGTAATGAGCCACAGAGACCTTCCACGAGGCCACTAGTGACTGAGAGCTGTTACTAATGGATGACTCCTCTGTAAGGCTGTGGTTTCAGTCCTGTGCTTGAAGACTAAGTCTCCCCCCCATATGACACTTGCAACCCCCTTCTTTTGACACTCAGCCAAGAGGCTGAAGCCAAAAAGGCCAAAGGAACAATATCACTTTAAGTAAACTAAACTTTAAGTAAACTAGAGCAGTAAAACTTACTCAAGAGGAGAAACTGGCACTGTCTTTCAAGTCTCTTTAGTAGATATTTTCAATTTTTAGCTTATGATATTTGAGATTTATTCCCCCTCCTCAGGCACCACTAAGTACGACTGAAGATTCATCTTTGCTCGTATGAAGAGACAGATGAAGGCTAAAACCAGGTCAGCCATATACGTGCACACACACCCCACAGGATTTATTTATACACCCTAACTACATTCAGGTGACATTCAAATACGCGTCAGGTTCCTGAGAAAAACGTAAAGCTCTATCTATGGAAGCTGTATCTCAGTATGCCTTTCCTTTATTTAAAACTATCTTGCTTTTCTGCCATGAAACTGTTTATTTCCTATTCTTTAGAAGAACAACCTAGAAGACCTTATCCTCTCTCCTCACTTAAATGAAACTGCTACTACTGGAGACAAACACAATTAGTCCTCACAAGAACTGGCACACGCATACCCATCCTTTTCAGTATCTGCACAGGGCCATCACGGCAGCCTGTTGCCTTTGCTGAGTTTGAGGGTTGCCAGCACAGTTTAAGGGTTCCTTCCCAAGAGCACTCGTAATGCTACCACAGTTATCATTGTGGACTAACACTCTAACACCCAACCCTTGGGACACCCAGAGATTCTGATAAGACACTGCAATGAGAGAATCCAAATGCAGCTCATCAGATATGTGCCCTTTCCAATGATCCTTCCTATCACTCATCGCACTTGCTATCTAAAACATCTTTGGCAGAGAAGCACAGGCTGGGCGCTACATGACCTGTTCACAGCACTTCTCACCCTCCACCGCTTAAGTGCACAGTCTAACGTCGTAGCTTGAGAGTCCCACCCGGGGCTCTCTGCACAGCCCCATGGCCAGGCACGGTTCCTACTGTATCACGGCTTTCCCACAATCTTAGCCCCGCTGGAAAGCATTCAGCATTGAGAGGACCCGTCTTTATGCTGATAACACTAAAATATAAAATAATGCCAACAGCTGGTGCTACAAATGGCTTTTAAAAACGATGTTCATTCACTAAAATTCCTCTTGCTACTTTTGACATGAAACACGCAGTCTCTAATTATTCTGATCAAGACAGTGAAATACAAAAACAAACTTTAATTGTGTTTAACAGATATTTAATCAGGACTCACTGAACTACAGATTAAAGCTGAAATTCATAAACCATAATTACCCAATTGTCGCAAGCTTTTTGGTCCACATTCTGCTTCCGTCTGGGCGTCTGGCACTTTGCCCCGAATTTCTTTTAGTGTCTTCTCAGTTTCATTGCTGTTCATGTTTTCCAGCAGAGATTTAGCACAGATTATAAAATATCTGTTCTTGGCAACTTTATTAGTTGTTTTTTCTTACAAAGATTATATCCCACCTATCCCCATCCTGGGGCTGAATGAACAGGCATACGCCACGGGTTATTTCTTGCCACAAGCTACCCTTTCCTCCTGCCAGGGTCCACTTTTCCTACTCAGACTCTGATGCCCTGACCACTGCCGTGCTACCAGAACATCATCTGGATATTGCTTTGAGTATGCCATCCGACATAACTACCATGAATTATTCCTTCCTTTCTCAGAGATAGAAGAGGGTGCAATATGGCTTCCTGCTTTGGTAGGAGCTTTTTTATGTGCTTGATGCCCTGTATTTATATTTAAGAAGGTATGATGGAAGAAATATAGTTCCCATGGGAAGCAGAGAGTGGCGAGCTATATGCTAACCACCAGTTCATCAGGGAATTATCTGCATGGTCTCAGACTGCCTCCTGAGAAGATTACAGATTGTCCTTTAGCACAGAGAGACTGATTGTGCCAGAGAAGCATGGCTGTTGATGGAAGTTTTCTGGGGGCCTCCATACGTTGTGTGCAGGTTATGTGGGTACTCTGAAGGTAAGGATTTGATCTAACATATATGGGAAAGTGGTACTGACATCCAGTATTTTTACAGTGATCTGCAGAGTTTTCTAAGTCCCGCGTACCTAGCTACACTATATTGTACTCCAGCAGAAAAGGCATGAACCTGAAAGGTGAAAGCACTTTCCATTAGGATGAGACAGATAAAAGAGGAGAGGTTAGCAAACAGTACTCCAAGAGGCTTTGTGAGACCATATCTTTTGCTCCCCAAAGATGTCTAAACTACAGATCAAGTGCCTTTGACACAACTTTCCTTTTATATTATCACACTGTGGATTTCCAGGAGTTAGGGAAGAGTAAGTGGAAGAAAGTCTATTCAAAGATTTCAGAGAATTGACAGCCAGAAAGTAGAACTAGGAATATGGAAGCTCTGTTTTGCTGCCATTGCACAGCATTAGAGCTGGGTCCTGCACAAGGACAATGCTGAACTTGCTGGGAATGGATGGAAGTTTAGTTACAACTTGCTTATTTGCGTAAGTGATCTTTCCACAAAAGTGCTCACATTGCCTTGAAAATTCAAGACTCTTCAAACTCTTCCTGTTAGAAGACGATTCCTTGAAAAAAACATCCTCCAAAGTCTCCACTGCAGAACCTCCTTCACCAAGAGTCATCCTCAGGACGTTGCAGGGGAAGGTTATGATGTGGCCTTTCAGACAGGGCAAAAGCAGCTTACCAAGCTGTAGCTCAAGCTGGTGAACAGGAAAGAGACTTCACCTATCAGAATGGTGAAGCAGGTTCCCATGCTGGCACCAGGCCCACGCAGCCAGCCTGCTCGGCTGCAGGGAAACACAGAACTCCTGTCAGCCTTAACCCCTCTTAAATTCAGGGCTCAAGGGGGGGGGAGTAGATATGGGAAAAATGGTGCTGTGGAAGCATGGGACATCAGCTCTCTGCTGAAGATACAAGAAAGAGTGACTTTGATTAAAAAATGGGATGGTCTTTCATGTATACCTGGTATTGCTTTTTCTCTTAAGAGCTGGAAGTGTTCTTGAGAACTCCAAGTGTGGGGGAAGATACATGGAACCACATACTGAAGTTCTGCCAGAGGTATTTGTCCTTCATTAATAGAGTTCAAATAACTTCCTTTATTATCTTGACAAGAAGTACAAGAATACAAGCTAAACCTTTATCTATTTCTTTCAACCTGTTCTCAGCGAACATGCAAAACATACATGCATTTTTTTTCTGCACCTTTAAGACATTTTTCATCATAAAAAAATAGCATTTCATACATTTATTTCTATTGCGGTCATTTTCTCCCCTACCTCCACTTCCACTTCTTTTGAAGAGGCAAGCAGTCCTGTTCCCACTGAATCAGTCACATACCTTCCCCATCAGCTCCTTTAGAGCCAGTCTTAAAGAAGCAGCAGTGTACCACCTTAGCAGTCACTGCTGTGTGTATATCAAATTGCTTTTTTGTTTGTTTGCTTTTGAAACCTCTCTGAAGCTTTCATAACTTGACTGACTTGAAGGTCTCTGCAAGAACCCGTATCTCGCATTTCACAGCAGTCAGATACCAGACTGGGAAGATAGAGAGTCAAGGAGAAATATGCTATTTCGTCTGTTTCCCTCTTTCTTTTCCTACATAAGAGAGATTTGATTCTTTTTGTCAGCCACACAGTCTGAAGTCCAGTCACAGTTAGGTCTTTGCATCCTGTGCAGAAGTCTGATGAGAACACATGCTGTAGGATGGCGGATGGCTTGCCGTACAAGGCAGGCCTGAATTTTCACAAATTGTTTTCCAGTTTGGCACAATTGTTTGTCCAAGGGTTTCAAGCTCCGTACTTAAACAGTGATAAAGAAATTTCTATCTGGTGTTAGTGTCATTCTTCATTCAGACTGTTCCTCTGAAAACAGCCTACAGCCTTTGAGATGCAAAATGTATTGTTTTAATGTAGTCAAGGTCCCTGCTTGCTACATTGCTAAATCTATTTAGCAGATTCTTCTTGGTATAATCTGTCCCCAGACCTGAGGAAGCTCAGTGATTTTAAGTGTTTTAAGCTAATGATAATGGTTAGTGCTGAGAACAGATGTACCTGGCTGTGGTGTGATCCATTCTATTAGGCTGTTTGGAGCTGTGTGTTCATATTGACTTACCATTTTATGTCTATTTTCAAGGTGTGATGGCTGCATCGGGTGTAGTCTGTTTTTTTCCCCTGACATATGATGTATCATCATATCTGTGCTTTTTGATACGTGGTAACTGCACAGAGAGAGAGATGGAGAACATCTGCGTGTTTGTTTCCATGCCTTTCCAAGATTTTGTAGGTCTATTCTTGCTGTCCACTGGCAAGATTACGGGAAGCAGTGATATATACCTGTATTCATAGTAGACCATTACCCAGGAAACTGTTGCACAGATTAGATGTGCATGCAGAGAGTTTGATGACTACACTAGGTATTGTAGTTTACTTTCCCTGGTGTGAAGGCATTGTGCATGAGTGAATTCCCTGTAATTGGTTGCTGCACTGATAACATGCTAAGTGGAAGCTGTTTTACTGCTCTTCTCTATCCATAACACAACAGAGTGTAAAACTCTTCAGTCGTATCAATACACGGTGCTTCACTTCCCTTCAGCACAATGAAGGGAAATTTTCGCTGAGAATTATTTTCCTGATCGGATTGCAGGCTTGGTCTTACCATTCACAAACATCTGCTATTGCCACCCTCTGGGGACAATACGCTATTTGGGCTGTGCTGTAGATGAGGTCTTGTATCTTAGGGCCTCACCTCAGTCCTCCAACACATAGGCAAATCCTTCCTACTTACATGGACTCTACCACTGACGTGCTGCCAGTAGGAGTTACAGAACTAAGCTCTTGCAGAACAAATGCATCCTTAACTGGTCCACGTTATCACAGTGCAACAGGAGACACGCCTACTGAAAATGAATGCAGCCTCCTTAAATAAATCTCACGTATGCTACCCCTCCCTGTGTGAATTCAAAAAGCAGACACAAATTAAAAACTTCATGGGGCTCTAGCAGAGACACCATCTTCACCCTGACTAAATGAATGGAACTTATAAGGGGAAGATCCAACAGGGTTAAAATCCAAGACCATTTAAACAACTATAAGCACGTACAAGTTGAGAGATGTGCAAACACAAGACATTAGATCTCAACAGAGACGTGTAAACTACTATCCTGATCTGGAGAGATTAACTGAAGGTGTCACAGTGCAGCTCTGGGCCAGCACACCAGCAGTTCAAGTTCTGAACCACATTTCGAGCATGGAACTAAGTTCTTGTGCTACAGGGCACTGCAGTGATGTGGTGCAATGCTAGAAACTAGTGGTTAAAAAGTTAAAATCTTCAGGAGCCTCTTTATCTCTGATGGTTTGGCCAGCTTGAATAAAGCAGAGCCCAACTAAATGACAGGCACTAGGAGCTTAATTCTATAGCTTCAGGTCTCTTAATCAAAGTATGACACCTGTGTCATAAATTTAATTCACATTTCAATACAAAGAAAATACAACTCGGATGTTACTAATATACATTCTCTCCATTCCCTGAACCATGTTCTGGGCACTTTGTTGCATTGGAAATGGAAATGAAAATGCTACAGGTTAAATACCTTGGACATTGCTTCATAAAGGAGATAATTTGCTATGAAAAGAAAGAATATATAAAGATAAATTCTAATCTATTTCTGACCTTTGAGGTTCTACCAATATACGAATGCCTCTTTTTTTCTCCTGTTACCCCATTTCCTTCCTAAGTCCATCTACCATAGAAGCCAGTTTGCCCTCCATAGCCCTTCAGAACATGTGCTATAGACAAATCCTTCTTTCCTTTGTCACGATTTTATATAGATGCATAGGGAAAAAGGCCTGGTATTTGACATTTAATAAGAATCTCCAAAAGAACATACACAAAATGCATTAAGATTTTCTCCCTAGTACTCAGAAGGGAGTGAAGGCTGTTTGCCCACTGCTAGGAGGCTAGTTTATATCTGAAGCTGGGACCTCTGTTTCTGCAGCTGGTACAGCCATTTCTCTCTTACATTTTACATTCCAACCAATAAGGTTCACTTTTTAGCATGGGAAGAAACCATCTTTGTTGGAAATCAAGTTGGTGGAACCCAGTATTCCTCAATTAAAAAAAGACAATTTAAGTGGCAGTGGGATCTTATACTCTGGGACATGATATTGTACCAGCTATGCTTGGCTTACATTTTTAAGGCAGGTTTCTCAGTTATGATGTTGAGAAATTTCTCTAGCTTTGGTTTTAAATGAAAATTGCTGTTGACAGAATTTAAACTAAAAATCATGATGCAAAATACAATATGAGAAACTCTAAAAATGCTTCCTTACCTTACATTGCTGTAGTAATCCTACTCATCTCCCCTTCTGTTATCGTTATGCATTCATGTTATCTGTACGTACTGGACTGTGGGTCTTTGCAAGAAGCAGCCTGGACTCAGCTAACAGTGCTTTTTAAACTTCAAGTAATAATAGTAACAAGAAGCATTATCTGAAAATTGCAGAATTCATGACCATAACCTCACAGACTAGGCAAGGAGAATCGCACCTTCCAAAATGATTCAGGTATTTATACAGATATTGAGACTATATGAGAAAACTGCCTCAAGTTTCCAACACAGATCAGCCACTTGAGTCATTCTGGCATTCATTATTGCTGGCCTGATTGCTTTTCTCTCTGATGTACGTATCGTAAGCCACTGTGAAGGAAAGGGTGTAAGGCTGGGGAAGGGGTGCAATGTCCAGCAGCAGCAGTACGACTCAGTGCGAGCACACCACTGCTCTCCTTCACACAGCCACTGAAGCAGCGGTCTTTGTCTGTCCCTGCCCCGCTGCTGCCTGTGCCATCTCCTGCCCCTGGGCAAGGGGCGGCACATGGGCACTTCAGGTAGGAGAGGAGCAGGCAAGGAGGAGAGGGGGCGGCCAAACGACAAGAGGCCTCAAGGCAAAGCGAAAGACACACAGAGGCACCCTGCTCACTGGCTCACCGCCTGGCACAGAGCCCCTACAACGACTGTGGTTTCATCAGCGTAGACTGGCAGAGGACTGAGACCCTTCTCACCCAATGACCAGAACCCACAGGGGACAACTGATGGGCACAAGGTGCAACAAGGGCAACAGAAGAGACATGAGACAGACAGATGTTTTCTACCCCAAAGCCTCTAATGTGAGAGAGGGCAAATATTTCTTACAGTTTCTTTAAAAGTCATTAGACACGAGTTCTCACCAGCAGGCAATGAGGCCAGAACTGCTCTCACACTGACAGGGGGAAGTGGCAAAGCTGGCATCACAGCTGGCTGAACTGGGACCTGGTCATGAATGACAAATAAACACTGCATGGCACGTAAGGTGAACCACAGCTTGCAAGATACCTGAACGTCTGCCTTTTTCCCCTTTGGGAAGTACTTGTGCCAAGTACCACACCAACGGCAACTCATTGCCCAGAACTAAACTGAACCGGACCGACCACAGGGAAGGGTGCAGGGGCCTGGGGAAGATGGTGATAAATCCGCAGTGTAGGATGGGGAGGATGATGCTATTCCGTTAAACAAACAATAATCATTTCTGTAACCAGAAAGGAAACAGGAAGATGGCAAAACCCAGTTTTGACACGATGCAGAGAGGAAAGCATTCATTCATTTCTAGTAACAGTCTTTATCCTTGTAGCAATCTTTATAAACTGACCACAGGTATCACTTGTAATTTGCCTGTCAACCCTGCACTTCTGAAGAAACTTCTCACGAGTGAGGGGAAAAACCCCTAATTATTAAAAACAACCCCAGGCTGTGCCTTCAGGTTTTGGTCTGAATCCAGTACCCACAACAGAAACCTTTCAACAGAAGGCAGCAAGGACTTCTCAGGGGAAAGCTGCAGGTTCCCAGTAAAAACTGGCCTTTTTTCACCCTCCTTCCAATCTTATTATTCCCAAAAGATACAAAGAAAATGCAAGATTGTTGGGATTTTTATAAGAAGATTTAGCAGGTTTTTCATATTTGTTTAGACTGTAAGATATAATTTGAATTTGGGGCTTGCCTCTCTCTCTCTCCCTCAGTAAGAAGAAGAATGAGTTATTTGTTCTCTGAATAAGTATTTGTTATTAGTGGATCAGACATGGATAAGGTATATTATTACAACCATGTTTGTTAGGTATGATTTACATTGTTTGCTGCATATCATCTTAGGCTGTCTTTAATTTTGTTATACTTTAGGGGGTTTTTGTTTGGTTTTATGCATTTAGTCACAGTTGGTTGTGTTTTGTACTTTGAAAAAATTAATACAAAGGAAATTAAAAAAAAGAAAAAGAAAATATTTTCAAAATGATGTGGAAATCAAATCTATCCCTCAGTAATTTGATTTGTAGGAAATGGAGAGCAAAGCATTACAAACAGAATGCCTTGAAGTGCATCATAATTACTTACATGTGCAAATACATTGTCTAGGTTTAGGCATTCAGTTAATAATAGTCAT